>NW_011494644.1:6660573-6722111 GCF_000754665.1 Bison bison bison
GGGGAATGGCAATCCCAGTTGTCATCCACAGTGCCCTCATCTGTGAAAAGGAGATGGGGGGCTGGGATTTGCTCTGTAAGACTCTAGAACCCTCAACCTCGAAGCCTTGCTAGCTTACTTCTGTCTTATGTCCAGATTCCTTTTTCTAGCTTATAAATTGTCTTCACTGTCATCATCACGTCTGATTTTAACAAAGACACCATAAGCACATACTACTGTTCACGCTTCCTCAAAGGAAGCCAACCCTCAGAAATTTGCAATGGCTCAGGTTACACGGTAAGTGACATTAGTTTCCATGGTGGCTCAGATGGTAAGAATCTGCCTGCAATGCAGAAGACCTGGGTTTGACCCCTGGGTCAGGAAGATCCCCTGGAGAAGGGAATGCAACCCACTCTAGTATTCTTCCATAGACAGAGGAGCCTGGGCTTCCATCCATGGGGTCACAGAGAGTCGGACATGACTGAGTGACTAACACTTTGATTTTTGACACTATCGGTAAGTGGCAGGTGACCTAATGCCCCTTCAGGTGTTCATTTCACTAGGAAAGCATCACCCACTTGTCTCACAAGGATATTATGATGATTGGAAAGACTTTAGGGTCCGAGTGATTTTCAGATTTAGGGAGCCGTGCATAAAGATGAGACAGAGGACTATTAGCCCAGCTCAGGTGAGCAGGAAAGCCCAGGAAAGTGGTTGTCATCACCTTCTGGAATTACATCTCCCCTGATCCCAGATTGGTGCTCTGGAGGTGGAGCCTGGGCTGGAGTAGCCAATATCCCTAAAGCCAGCAGCCCTGGAAGTCAGATCATTACTGCCAGTCTGCAGACGGTACTAATGCTTATTGATTCTGTCAACAAGTATTTATTTGTTGACATAAATGTGTCAGGACCCAGCTGCACCACTGGGAGGATGCATCCATGAACAGAAGAGATAAAAGTCCCCCATTCCTTTGGAATTTACATCTGAGTGGGGGAGACAGATAATAAACAATAATAACAAAAAATAAGGGGGCAAGAGATGATGGATGAAGACAGAGATGCTATTTTTGATTGGATGATCAGGGGCGGTGTTTCTGATAAGGATGACATTTGAGCAGAGACCAGAGCAAATGAGGGAGCTAGGCATGTGGATATCTCAGGGCAAAGTGTTCTAGACAGCAGGAAGAATGAGTGTAAACGCCCCAGGCAGGGACATGCTTGGCGTGTTTGAGGAGCAGCGACCAGGCCAGTGTAGCCCAAATGGAGTGTCATTTTGTATCTTGTGACCCAGAATTCCTTTATGAATCAGCTACCTTTAAAAAAAAATGACAGATCTAGTATAGCATGCTGCAGACTTGATATGTTTTTCTTGCTACAGACTTAGAATTGGGAAGATAAAAGCTTCTTAATAAAAGAAAAAGAATCTTGATGGTGGTCAGAATAGATAAAAGGGAAAAAGACTCCCCACCAATGTATGAAACAGTTTTTGTCATCCTTAAAATGATGCAAATTTAATTTCAAAAAACTTGTTTAGAAAAGCAAAGTTACATCAGAAGTATTCTTAGACAACTGGATTTTTTAAATCCTTGAAAAATATGCATGGCTCAATTTAACAGAAGATGTAAGATATCAAATTCTATTTAAGAGATTGTTCTAAATGTGTTAAAATTGGATTTGCACATGGAAAAGAATCAGAGATATAGACAAATCAAAACATTTATTTGATTTAGGGAGGTGCCTGTGGGTAATTGTCTTCATTTTGAATTTATATTATTTCAGGAGAGTCTGTGATAAAATACCTTAAAAGTGTTGAATGTACCACAAGGTGGCAAAAGTTAATACTGAAATTGTTGTTCACTCGCTAAGTCATGTCCGAATCTTTGCAATCCCATGGACTATAGCGTGCCAGGCTTCCCTATCCTTCACCATCTTCTGGAGCTTGCTCAAACTCTTGTCCATTGAGTTAGCGATGCCATCCCACCATCTCATCCTCTGTCTTCCCCTTCTCCTCCTGCCTTCAGTCTTTCCCAGTACCAGGGTCTTTTCCAGTGAGTTGGCTCTTTGGATCAGGTGGCCACAGTGTTGGAGCTTCAGCTTCAGCATTAATACACAGATGCAAAAGCCATCAGAAGGGGGTTGAATTTTCAGTGAATTGCTCATTAGAGGAACTGGTCTTAGGAGAATGGGGTTTAGGCCAATTTTTCTAGAAGTACAAAGGGATAAGTAGGAGCTTCTCAGTCAAATAAATCTAGGTCTGAGATTCCTGGCTGTGTGACCTCCAGGAATTCACTTAACAGATCTGAATATTGGTTTCATCATCTTTAAAGTGACATAAGAAGTGAAGATTAAAAGAGATGATATACAAAGTGCAGAACAAATAATAAATGAGGCTACCCCTTTGAGCTGTGCTATAGGGGCACCTGGCTGCCTAGGCACAAAAGGATTGCATTTCCTCCAGCCTTTTTGCTGTGTTTCCCAGGGACAGTTGTCAGCCCGGCATATTCATGCAATTTCCCAACTGCCAGTGGGCACAGGCAGTTGAGTCTCCTTAGCAAAACATCTATTTTAAATGTTTTCTTTTCAATTGAACATATGCACTTCTTTTTTTTTTTTTTAAATAGAATTAGATTTCATGAGTCATTGAAGGACAGAAGTTACTTCCTCCCCAAATTTGCTGTCGTGGCCCAGCAAGAACTCAGTTGCAAGGCATGCTGGGAGGGACGTCAACCCAGAATGCAAAAAGGGACAGGGAAGGGGATGAGAATGATTCCGCTTGTAGAGCTGGCCCCCAGTGACATGTCCGTTGAGCACGGAGAGTGTCTAAGGGGTCCTTGTAATTTGGGGTCAAGTTTGGGTTGGCACCGGTATCCAAGGATATGGTTAAATGTAAGGGTGTTGCCGTAGGAAGCTCTTGGCAGTAGTCTCTATGGTTGAGTTGCAGGAAATAGAATACCCTTCTTTCAAATTATCTGTTAAAAAAGAAAATATTGGAAAGAAACGACCGAAAGGCAGAACCTGAGCCTCATGAAGATCTAGAACTTCAAGGCTTTCTAGACTAAATCTGTTTCTTTCTCCGCGCTTTCTTTGTTTTTCCCTGATCATGGTAACATGGCTTCCATAGCCCCTGTTTGCCTATCCGCCAAATTCCCATATTCCAATTCAAACTCAGGAAAGAGAATCTGATTGGTTCAGCATAGGTCAGTTGCTTTATTCCTAGTCCAATCACCTAGTAATTGACTACTAGTTCAGTAGGAAACTTTAAGAAGGAGTTGTATCTACAGGGAAGGAATAGTTGGTGCTCTTGTCAGGTGGGAGACAGCATCTTGAGGCCAAGGAGATCAATTGGGTTGGAGCAGGACATAGCCTGCTGCTAACAGTACAAATAGGGTGTTCAGTGTCTCCAAAGAGAGGAAACCGGAGAGATAGGTGTCTGGGCCTTAGGCAGCTAAAGCCATCTAAGAATCTTGAGTGCAGGAAAGGATCCAGGAATGCAACCCAGGCATACAGAGCTGGGGTGGGTAGGAATGGACACAGCCTGCTTCTCTACCCTCTTGATGGTGACCTTTGTGTATTCATTCAGTAATCAAAGGTCCATAGAATTCCAAGGAAGAAGAGAGATGGCCCTAGCCCCAGTCCATGGGGTCACAAAGAGTCGGACACAACTGAGCGACTGAACTGAACTTGAGAACTTTGCTTTCTATGTGGAAGGGCAAAGCTTAGAAAGCTGAAAATACAGTTAGAGGAGCATCAGATTGCATGATTATGATAGTGATTCTTAGGCTACAGAATACAGAGGAAATAAGGTGTCACACCCTCATATGAATGAGGCTCCACCAGTTTGCATGGACTCCGTGTGCATCATCTGTTACATCTTTGCAAACTGTTTGGAGGAGAAGCTGTTCCTGTCCCTTCAAGAAGGCAGAGGAAGTTTAAGTAACTAATGTAAGATGTCAGAGTAAGCAGGATCTCTAGGACTTGCACTCAAAACAAGCTCATGCCACAGCTAGAGCCCTTAACTGCACAGCTTCTTGAGAGAAACAGATGGATCTCTACAGTAAGAGAACAGTTTACAGGCAAGATTGATTCACTGACCAGCTTTGGAAAATCACTCCAGATCATTAAATAGATTAACACTTACTGCAACTCGCCTTAGAGAGGGTACACGCTTAGAGTTGCTCACGTTGCTGACTTTCTCTGTCCAGGGTACCTTATGAAAAGTGGCAGGGGTCCTCCTGGCAGTTACATGGGCCTCATGTCACATCCCACTTTCAGCTGACTTAGAGGAACAGTGATTATCTCTTTAAATGCCCTGCCCTTTCCATGACCCCCCTGGTGAACTCTGCACATGCAGTCCAACCATGATTTTATTTTTTATTTGGCTGCCCTGGGTGTGAGTTATGGCGTGTGGTATCTAGTTTCCCCACCAGGCCCCCTGCATTGGGAGCGTGGAGTCTTAATCGCGGGACCACCAGGGAAGTCCCTCGTCATCATCCTCATACTCACACGCCAAATTTGAGAAATGCTACCCAACCATTTTGCATGCTGCAGTGACGGACAGATATTTAATTTATTTACTGATTGAACATGAGAGGTCATGGGGAAAGGAAATTTAAAATTAACTGGAGTCGTTTCACGCTTCAGGGACAAGGGCAGTGTGTAAATGAAGAATCACCACAATAACGAGGACAATTAGGGAGGAACACTTTGAAAGTTGAGCAGACTGGCTAGTTTGAGGGGAAAGATGGTGAGCTTGCCTTTCAGAGCCTTTAATTGGAGTTGACGGTGGAACACCCACGTAGAAACGTCCTGTAGCCAGCTGGAGCTGACTGGAGCTCAGGAGAAAGGGAGAGGGTAGAAACCGAAGTCAAGATTCATCAGCCTAGAGCAGTGAGAGTTGATGTTTTGAGCTGTGACAAGTCCTCTTTGGAAAACAGAGCAAGTAGCAGGAGCCAAGCCGGACTTGGAGTCCAGACTCAGTACATACTTTCTAATGTCCACGTAGGAGATGCCAGCAGATAGGTCCTGATCCAAACCCACTGCACGTGACTAGGAGAAAGATCTTTAAAACTTTGGAATAATTTTATAGAAACAGTAGGAGAACAAAGTCAAATTTTAGGGCATTATTGGGGGGGTGCGGGGCGGGGGTGGGGGGGAATGGGCTTCCCAGGTGGCTCAGATGGTAAAGAATCTGCCTAAAATGCAGGATACCCAGGTTCAATCCCTGAGTTGGGCAGATCCCCTGAAGAAGGGAATGGCTACCAATTCTGGTTTTTTTGCCTGGAGGATTCCCTGGACAGAGGAGCCTGGTGGGCTTCAGCCCATTGGATCACACAACTGTGCAAACTATCTATGGGGGGAAATAATTATGCTAGAATTAGAGGTGTTGGTTGAAGGCCATTTCATGAGCTGAAGTCCCCAGAGCTCGCTCTCTCTACCTGTCGTGCAGTTTCTCTGAACACATCGTACTTGAGATGATGCTTTGAGTTAGTCATGTATTTGTCTTAACCAAGATTCTGAATTCTCTGAAGGCAAGACCTGCATCTTATCAATTTTGTTCCTTTAACTCCTGATACTGTGACTTACAAAAATAAATGTTCAGTTAAAGTTCTAAAAAGTTCACTTCCCTGCTCAGGATGGGCTCTAGGTCGCCTTTGGCAGTGTTTTCTAAAACGAATCTTCCTTGCTCTGGAGTGGGAGATGAACTTGGTGGTACAGGGACGTTTGTTTCTAAAATAAGACATTTAAGGGATTGATGTACCAAAAGCAGACTGGTTATAGTGTAGAGTCAACAGAGTCCAGGTAGGCATTTATTTTTTTTACAGAGGAAACAGTGACTCTCCATTTGTGAATTTGATATGAAGTTTTAAAATTTTTAAGTAACTGTGTTTAAGTGAAAAAAAAAAAGGTGAGTTAATGAAAAAATATTTTAAAATAAGTAACTTTTAGTAAATGAGTTAGATGATATACTCTGTAAAGATCTTAAAGTGAGAAGACTGAAGTTTGGGTGGCTGGCCCCACCCTGCCTTGCTTGACTCTCCTTTTATAACTCCATGCACTTTACTCTCCCTTGCCAGAAGTGTTGTTGATGTTGTTCGGTTGCTGAGTCATGTCTGACTCTTTGCGACCCCATAGACTGCACACCCCAGGCCTCCCTGTCCTTCACCATCTCCTGGAGTTTGCTCAGACTCATGTCCATTGAGTCAATGAGGCCATCCAACCATCTCATCCTCTGTCGCCCCCTTCTCCTTCTGCCCTCAGTCTTTCCCAGCATCAGGGTCTTTTCCAGTGCGTCGGCTCTTCACATCAGTAGCTGTAAAATCAGGGGCTTCAAGTGCTAGTGATCTTTTTTTCACAGTACACGTCAAAATAAACACGGAACTATAAAGGTAAAACCATATGCATCCATAGCCCACCTAAAATTATCTCCCTCCCCATTTAGGAAATGTTGCTATTTGGAAATTTATCTGGTCTCCCCACTTGCCTGGGGAATCCTTATTGTCGGGCACCGTGGATCATTCACAGCAGCATTTCTGGCAGTAGGAGAGCCTGGCATACAGTGGGCATCATTAAGTATTTGCTCGGAAAATGAAAGGACAGCAAGATGCCGGCCGTAACGTTTAATAGCTGAAGCGCCGGTGTACCAACACCACACTCGATACAGTTCAGAGACGACAGATCTCAGGGTGGCCCCACATACAGTTTGAGGTAGAAACAGACCACAGAACATGGCATTATCCACCCTGGAGTTCTCTCCCTGATGTTGGGATTCTAACTAATGAGTTTGGGGGGCGGGGGCAAGTTGAGTTCTTTCAAGCAGAAAGCAAGCTCCTGAAATCTCTCCCTCACTTACTTCTCTCTCTGTGGCCGATGCCATCTGCTAGTTTTAAAAATAATTTTTAAAAGCAAGTGTTTTGGTTCTCTTCAACATGTAGCAAAGACAGATGCTATTTTTAGGCTTGTTTTCTATCAAAAAAAAAAACCCCTAAGAACCAGGGGCTGGGTGTCGGCAGTTCTGGCTGACTGTCTCCACTCTGCCACTAACTTGTAAGTGACCTTTTTGCAAATCTCATATGCCTTGGACACTTAGAACAGAAGTGATAATTCTGTCTCTCATTAGAGATGTTGAGAGGGTGAAGTAGCATCGGGGTGAGAAAGTCCTACGATAGTTCAAAAATAATTGATTAACCCATACCCCTCCCTTGTGGTCTGCCAGCTTTTTTGACACATGACTGGATTTCTATATCCCCTCCCTTCTCCCCTGGACAGAGAGCTCCCAGACGGAAGAACACACCCACACATCCATGCAATGTATGGGTGAGAACCTTGCACAGGAAGCTGTATAATAAGAGGTTACAGGTTTAGAAACCAACCTGCCCAGGTTCAAATCCTGCCAGAAATGGTAGTCCTTGTCACATTGAATTGTTTAGAGAGATAAAAGAGATAAAATATATAAAGCGCTTTGTCACATAGCAAATGCTCACAAGGTGGTAGCTTTATTGAATGGCTGTTATTCTAATTATTGTACACTCAGTATACATTTGACAAATGCACATATGACTGTTATGTATAAGACAAAGTTCCGTGCACTGTAAGGAAGATTTTGTTTTTTAATGGTAGATTAAACCTTTGCTGTATGGCCATCATTATGTTGTTGTTCAGTTGCTCAATTGTGTCTGACTCTTTGCAACCCCGTAGACTGCAGCACGCCAGGTTTCCCTGTCCTTCACTACCTTCTGGAGTTTGTTCAAACTCATGTCCATTGAGTTGATGATGCTATCTGACCATCTCAACCTCTGTTACCCCCTTGTCCTCATGTTTGAATGCTTTATATATGTATCTACTCTATAGGACAGGTGAATCATGGTAGAGATAAAGCTGGAGGTTTGAGAGGTTAAGTAACAGCAGTTACACAGCCAATAAGGGATGGCAAGAGACTTGAAATCCTGTATTGATTTCATAGGGACCCTTTGCCCTCCACACCACTTCTCTACTAACTCCGCTCCTGGTCTAACAGCCCCGCACAATAGTCACTTCATGACTTTTGACAGTAAATCCGTCTTTTAAATTGGCAACCCAACCACCTCAACATATAAATAAAACCCAAACACATATTTCACAACATGACCAGTCTGGAAGCCACACACAGGATTTTTACAGTATCCTGTTGGTTACAGAAGTCAGTCCAGTTCGTAGAGGGAAGGGACGACACCAGGAAGTGAGCATCGGCAGTGAAAACCACCGGAGGCGGCGCGGCATGGAGGCTGCCTCCCACGGCTGCCTGTTACCTGTCATACGATTGTTCACTTAGTGGTCTTCACCCTTTATTAAAATTAGCTTTCTCTGAAATGATGGCCATTAAGTCTCAAGGCTGATGTGCTGATTGTATTTTCCAGGACAAACGAGAGTAAATTTAGCGTTATTAATTTTTTCCTAATTATTTATTTTTTTTTACCGTGCTGGGTCTTCACTGCTGCACGGGCTTTTCCCTGGTTGCGGTGAGTGGGGGCTGCTGTCTAGTTGCGGTGTATGAGCTTCTCATTGCGGTGGCCTCTCTTGTTGCGGCTCCAGGGCGGTAGAGCACAGGCTCGGTAGTTGTGGCGCGTGGGCTGAGTTGCTCTGCGGCATGTGGGATCTTCATGGATCAGGAATTGAACTTGTATCTCCTGCACTGGCAAGCGGATTCTTTGCCACTGAATCACCAGGGAAGCCCAGTGTTATTCTTTTTTTCTTTAATTTCAGAGACTTTTCTGGTGGTCCAGTGGCTAAGACTCTGCGCTGTTAATTTGAGGGGCCTGGGTTCGATCCCTGACTGGGGAACTAGATCCCACATGCTGCCTCTAAGAGTTTGCATGCCACAACTAAAGACCAGCACAGCCAAATAAACAAAAAGATTTTTTAAAAAATGTCACGTTCTCCCTGTGTTCACTTGTGTACTTTCAATGGCACAAATGCTCCATTTGGGGACTCAAGGCACCTGCCCTGTCGTTGAGTCCTGGGGGTTTGGATCATAAATCTCAGCTATTACCTGCTCTCCATCTGGAGCCCAAGAAACTCCAGAAGGCTGACTTTGTTCTTTGCTGTCTCCTCCCAGGATCGCCTGTACTTCGTGATGGAGTATGTGAACGGCGGTGACCTCATGTACCACATCCAGCAAGTGGGCCGGTTCAAGGAGCCTCACGCCGTGTAAGTGGTGCTGTGCTTTTTCCCTTGGGATGAATGAGTGGGTGGTTAGTTCCTTTGGGTTTTTAGCCAAATAAGAATTTTAAATATCTTGGGCTTCTTCTTTAAGAGAAATGCGTGGCCGGGACAGAGGGTGTTCTGCTGAGATGGGCTACTTGTTTCTTGCTTAACACCCGCTAAGAGCTGGAAGCTTGAAAACCACAGCTATTTCTTGACCTCCACGTTTTGCCCCTGGCACTTAAGGAAAGCCCTAAAAATTCCTTGGGGAGTGTCGTTGTAGGTTTTGAGTTTTCCTTTGCGCATATTGGTTGAGAGCTTACCATGTGCCAGGCTCAGAGATTTTAGAGACTTGCTCACAGTCACAGAGCTCGTGTGAGGCAGACCCAGAGTTCTGACCCAGATCTTCCCTGCTCACGTTCTTGCTCCATCTTAGCTGTCCTCATTCCAGGGAGATGAAAGCTCAAGCTGCATAGTGACTACACTCTGTGGCTCTTGGAGTGGGGAGACTGACTCTGGATTTTTGGAAATCTGTTTCCCCTGCTGAGTCCATTCCATCACCTTCAGCACACAAGGCAGCCAGTCTCTTTTGTCTGGAACACACATTTCATCCTGGGTCTCCCTGCGGTTGGTGAATGGGAGCGTGGCAAGTCACGGGATCAGCAGTGCTAACCTCTCCTAGGGAGGTTGTTGGGCTCCTACTGTCCCTCCAGAAAGCCCCTAGGGCTCACCCAGGGCCCCATCCTGTCCTTGCAGAGGTCTCCTGGCGCCCGTGCAGCTCAGCCTTGCCCGCTCTCCTCCCCCCTGCCCAGAACACGAGCACTGATTCTGGGCGGGTTACCATTCCCATGCTTCCAGGTCATGCCATTTGTGTGTCTTGGTACAATTCTAATGGGCTGCTTAGAAGTAAAAGGACTTCTAACATCTAATTGACCACTGACCTTTATTCCATTATCATATGAGACATTGTCAGGACACTTTACAGAGTTCCCCAAAGCCCTGCCCAACCTTTACAACTGGGCTTTCTGGTTCTCCCCAAATCTCTCTCTTAGATTTTGAAACTGAAAAGCTAACACTTCAGCCAGATGCTGTTTCCAATTCTGGCTGTGCTATTTATTAGCTGTGTAACTTGGTCAGGGTATTTCCTGTCACTAAGCCTCAGTTTCCTCATTTGAGGAACAGGGAGGTAATTGTAGCACCTCATTGCTATTGAGTCACTCAGTTGTGTCTGACTTTTTTGTGCCCCCATGGATTGTAGCCCACCTGGCTCCTCTGTCTGTGGGATTTCCCAGGCAAGAATACTGGAGTGGGTTGCCATTTCCTTCTCCAGGGGATCTTCCCAACCCAGGGATTGAACCTGTCTCTTGCATTGGCAGGCATATTCTTTACCACAGAGCCACTACCTTATAAGGTTATTGTTAAGATTTAATCAGATAATAACCTGAAATGATACAAGGTTAATGGTAAGCCTTCAACAGATGTTAGGTATTGTCATTGAGATATTTTAACTTGTTGTCATCTGAAACAATCCTTCTCTAGCCAGTTCATCATATCCTGTGGCTTCCTCCCCACTAAAAAGTTGCTGAACCTCTGCCCACCTCATTTGGTCCTTAAAGCAGCCTCATAGCTCTCTAAACCCTGTTCATCCGTCTAGACTCCCATACTTTGTTTTATGAGCTGTGTGGTTGACCATCCATGGTGAGACATTCATGCCCTACACCCAGTTCAATATTGTATTGAATTCTGAGAGTTGCCGGGCATATGGTGTCCTTGAGTTTCTCCATTGCGTTTTTTTTTTTTTTTTAATTTCAGATTTTACGCTGCAGAAATTGCCATCGGTCTGTTCTTCTTGCAGAGCAAGGGCATCATTTACCGGTAAGCGAACACTGCTGTACTTTCCATCTCTCGGCTCCCTCAGCTCCTCCCTTCCCTGCCTCTTTCTTTAACTGCTTTTAAAATTAGAATCCATGGTGGGGGAGGAATCCTCCAGTACTAACTTGGGCATGTGCTCTGCCAGGCAGCATCGCCCACTGCCCTGGCAAAGTTTGGGCAGCTTTGTATGATGATAGAAGATCTTGACGGACTCTGCCTCCAGAGATGGTTCAGAGCCTCATATGTGAGACCATTTGCTCCAAGAGGAGGAGGCTAACCACTGGGGACCCAGCACATCCTTCTCTTCCCCGTGGACCCCACATTTGGGGAGCAAGCAAAGACTCTTGGCTGGCAGAATGTGCTGGATCATATTATTATGAAACAAATCTCTTTCTTTCTTTCTCTTTCCTTGTTTCTCTCCCTCACTTTCTTTCTTTCTTTTTGTGCTATGTAACTACAGTTTGGGAATGGATCTCAGAGTAGCTTGCCCTGAAAGACAGGATTAAGTTCAGGACTTGGCATTTGCCCGTTTTTGGAGGAGCAAGCGTATGATCATAGTCGGATGAGTCATCCCACTTTATATCTCATGCAAGGCAGACTGTGGAGCCTGGGGCTGCTATTTGTCAGTGAGTCCACGGTGTATAATTCTTATACCACATGGATGCAAGCATTCCAGTGCAGGCTTGGGCTGGTTTGTTATACAAGGGAGGCTGGCATGTGGCATGGGGCTTCCGAAGGATGCTTGCCCCGAGTGAGGGTCTTTTTAAAAGATCTTGAAGAGTCATCAAAGTCCATTTGATTCACTGATTTGATAAACATTTATTGAAAGCCCACCATATCATATACTGGCCTCTACTCTAGGTGGGGGGATGCATTGTGAAGAAAACAGACAAAGGCCAGCCTTTGTAGAGCTCAGATTCCAGTGGTGGAAGACAGATCCCGTAAATCATAAAAATGCTGTCTGTAGTGAGAAGTACTATGGAGGGAAGTCAAGTAGGGGAGGGGGCTGATGTGGGCTGGGTGGTGGTTCTTGCCTGACATTCCACAGAGAGCATGAGATTGGGGTCTGAAGAGTTAGGGAAGACCCTCGGAAGCCTGGTCTTCCTAAAGCAACTGAAGGACATGGAAATAAAAGGCATGAAGAGACTAGCCTGGTGATCTCAAGGCAGAAGGTGGAAGTGAGGCTGCGGGCCCTGGTGGGATGAGGGATGGAAGATGAGGGGCCTTGCCAGAATCCTGCAGAGTCCTGGGGCTTTTTTTTCACCCCTTGAGGTAGCAGGTCCTGAGTGCATTGAGTCCCCACTCTGCCTGTGTGCTCCTGATAACAGAGGAATGAAGATCAAGAAGGAGAGTGGCTTTACCTGGCACAGCCCTGATCTCAGTAAAGAAATAGAAACAGCGAGTAATCATAATAATTTCAACTGTAAATAGTGTAGTCATTCTACCCATGCTCACCCTCAATGAACATGTGTCACCATGTATGCATGAAATGGGACCCGTGAAGCCTCTGATTCCCCCAGTTTCCCCTTTGACTGTCATAGTGGGAGCATCTTGTTATACTGAATGTAATTCTGGTGTTGAAAGGTACGCATTATCTTCCGTATGACATGAAGACCCCTACATTCAAGTTGATGACTTCAGCTGGTGCTTAAACCAAAGAACAGGGGATCATGGGTAATTGTTCACTCTACACGATTTTCTCCTTACGTGCTGACATTTGAACCTGACTCCTCTATGGGATGGGCTTCCACCAGAATAGAATCAGGCACTTAAGCATTGCTGAGAAGATAAAATAAGGGACTATAAGTTTATTGGAAGAAAACTCAGTCCCAAGGAAGGGACCAGGACAGGAAATGATTTGAGTTCTTGCCAACAGGGCTGGGATTCAAGGCAAGGTTTCCAATATATTAGGGAACTAGACTGGAATCTGGGATCCATTGGTCTAGGTCATAAAATCCAAAGATTAGGATTCTAGGTGCTAGACCATGCCTGAATGCAAAGCTTTTTCTCCTAACTCTACATTGTTCCTTTCCTCCTCCATTATATTTGTCATCCTTTTAAGCCACTCACCCTCTGAACCCCTTTCATTTGTGGGTAGGAATGGAATCCATAGCTTCCTCTAAAGATTTAACACACCAGATACTTTTGCAGCCTCCCTATAGGAAGAGCAAACACACAACTCAGGCTCTGATGCTCGTCACATTCACTGAAGACGTTGAATCGGAAGTTAGTGACCAAGAAGCAGAGCCTGTAGAATGGAGAGTGGATGTAGTCATCAGCTATGTCTAGTTTCCAGAGGTGTGAGAGGAAGTGGTTCTTAGGAATAGCACCCCGAGTCCAGCATTAGGGCTTCATGGAACAAGGGACAATGTCTATACCCAGTGGTGACATCAGTGGCATCTTCACTGGGTCATTTCTGTGCTGGTTAGTCATTGTTCATGGCTGCATAGCCTCCAAGTCTGCTTTGCCAGCCTTTTTGGAAATTCTCAGAGCTCCCCCAATTCCTTCCTAAAAACTCCTTTTTTTGGTTGAAATAGTCAGAGTTGGTTTTTGTTGCTCACAATCAAGAACTTCGGTGGAGACAGCAATTGATAATCAAATGGAAACTGCAGAAAATTTACATGACAGAAGATAAGTGGTTTTATAAGTTCACAGAGATTGGTTTTATGGTGGCAGAGTCTTTTTAGGGGCTTCCCTGATGGCTCAGCGGGTAAAGAATCCACCTGCAGTGCAGAAGACACGGGTTCGATCTCTGGTTTGAGAAGACCCCCTGGAGGAGGGCATGGCTACCCACTCCAGTATTATTGCCTGGAGAATCCCATGGATTGAGGAGCCTGGCAGGCTACAGTCCAAAGGGTCGCAAGGAGTCATACATGACTGAGCGACTGACCACACGCACACAAAGTCTTTTTAAATGTTATAAATGTCCTTCTTCTTCATTTGGATCTCTGGTTATTTTAACAGCTTTTAAGTAAAGAGGATGAGGACTCATAGTAGATTTGTCCTCTCTGAGGACCGTGGCTAGAGATGTCGGGCGAGGGGAAGATGAAAGACTTCCAAACTTAGTGTCTGATTTATAGATCGCCATCCTTGGAACGTGTATTGATTTTGCTCTTGATGGAATTGTAAACATGAAGACATCTGGCCAGCCCCCTTTAGAAGCATAGATGAGGATTCATTACATTAAACAAAAGAATGGAGTGGACTATCAAAACATTATTATGTGACATTATTATGTGACAGCTTGCTCCAGCCCCATGACCTGCTGGCTCTTAGCACTTGAAGCTCCTTTTCTATAATAGACGGAGATGTCATCACTTTTGGGGTTGCCCCAACTGCCTGTTTAGGGGCATGTGGTCAGGCTGAAGGAAATGTCATGGGTCTCTGTTAATCAAATCACATGCAGACGTGGTATGTTTATTGTTTCCGAGTCTAGCTTTTCTAAGTTCTAAGCTAGCCTTCAGAGACCACTGTGGCTTGTAGAGAAGCATGAAGGTTGGATGTGGGTAGTACCATGGACAGCACTAGAGATCCTAGGATGTTGCTTCTGTTGATAAACAGTGGAGTGCAAATGGGCTTCCCCTTGGATGAAGAGACCTCACAGACACAGATAGGAGATGCCAAGATATATTTTCAGGTTGTATTCTTTTAGTAGAAAATATATTTTCAGGTTGTATTCTTTTAGTAGAAAATTATGACAGCAACTCGATTGAAATGAACTTTCGTTAAAAGAGGCATGTTATGGCTGACATTGGAGAAGGCTGTGGCACCCCACTCCAGTACTCTTGCCTGGAAAATCCCAGGGATGGGGGAACCTGGTGGGCTGCCGTCGATGGGGTCTCACAGAGTCGGACACAACTGAAGCGACTTAGCAGCAGCAGCAGCATGGCTGACATAACTGAAAAGTCTAGGACTGAGGCTCAAATGATGTTATGAGCATTTATTCGCTCCCTCTGAGTTCTGCTATATCTATAGTAGCTTTCTTTTCTCTACCTGGTGACCTCTTGTGCATCTAGACTTAGTTTCTACCACCCGAACAATCCTGATGTTAAAAGAGTTCATCTTTTTCCTAATGGTGCCAGCAAAAATGTTGGGGCTGATGTTAATGTTCAAAGACTTTGATCAGCTTATATGGGGTTACATGGCTCTTCCTAAACTGTGACCAGAAACCGTGATCCACTGTGACTAGCAGGATGGAGTATTTCCACTGGCCAGGACAGGCCCACATGACCACTCCTGGAAGCAGGAGTTAAGATCAGCATCACCAACTTCATATGGCTTGAGAATCAGGGAAGCTGTTTCTTCAAAGAAATATTAGGATGTTCTTACCCCAAGATACTAGAATAGGTGGAGCCACAGATGTCCACCAGCAAGCAAAGGCGATTTGAGGGAGAGATCTGAATTGAATGGTAGATTCCTTAACCTCTGAGGAAGTTGGATTTCTAATGGGATTGAGGAAGTCTGGCCCATAGATCATACCTACTCATGGGTGCTGAAACACCCAAGTGATGACTTTGGAATCAGTGTTAAGGGAGGAGGAAAGTGTAATGATATTGTAGTCATCAGATATGCTGGAAATGTGCAAGGGTCCCCAAACATCAAACTCTCCCCATCAACACAGATGAAATAGAATGAGAGTGGAGCCTGTGTTGTTTAGGGCATCACTCTTTGAAGGTGACACCTTCCTGATTCTCTGTTACAGTAACCTCCCCCCGTTCCTGTCCGCCTCATCATTCTTTTTATTTCCTTCATATCATTCATCAGAAGCTACAAGAAGCATGCTTGTAGATTTGAATACTTGGTAATTGACTTTATCCCTCTACTAGAATTTAATCTGAATAAGAGCAAGATGCTTGATTATCTTGTTCATAATATACTTATCTCCAAGCATAGTGTCTGTCACAAAGTAGGTGGGCAACAAATATTTTTTGATTGGAAATCAGTAGAAACCCCTGGGTTCATGACCTAGAAACTGGCTTAGGGGAGCTTGGGGTACTTGGTGGTAAACAAGATGATCTCAATCAGTTTTTTTTTTTCTTCATGCTCTTCAGAGATATTTTTTAAATGATAGTTTTGTATAAAACCTTCCTATGAAATGTAAGGGATCCTGATGTTGCAAAGGTCAACTCTAGAGATGCCCCCAGATAAAGGACACTTCTGTGGATGCTCTGCCCAGATGGAGGAAGCTTCTGTTTTATTTAGCTGTCTGTGGATCGCTCTTCTCAGAGTTGCTGTCTCATTGCATCCTCCCGAGACACTTGGCACAGTTGCCGCTGCAGGAAAAGAGAAGCACAGAGGTTTGCAGACCCTCGTGTCTCCCTGCCAGATCATAAGCTGTTGGAGGGTAAGGACTGGGTTGTACTCACTGCTGTGCCCCCACCAGGCATGGTACAGCGTTCTGCCTGTAGTGAGTGGATGTTGGTTGACTCAAAAGAAATAGCATTTAATTCAGCCCCTGAATCTGTGTCCCCACAGTGACCTGAAACTTGACAATGTGATGCTGGATTCCGAGGGCCACATCAAGATTGCTGATTTTGGCATGTGTAAGGAGAACATCTGGGATGGGGTGACAACTAAGACCTTCTGCGGCACCCCAGACTACATCGCCCCCGAGGTGAGCTGACGCCAACCCCTCAGGCGTGTCTGCGTTGTGCTGATGTCCTCCCTGAGCCTTAGGTGGGAGAGGTCCTAGGGGTACCAGACAAGCAGGACCTCAGGCTGGTCCATCTCCTAGACTAAATCGTTCCTTTGAGATCACACATGTAAATTAACTTAGCACACATCCCAGAAGCACAGACCCAAAATACATCAAGGTTTGGGAGAAAATTTAAATAAAACTCAAAAGAACCATCCACCACACATCAGTAAGATTCTTCGTCAAGCTGCTGTGGCTCATGGCCATATGATACCTCCTAATTATGCCACTGAAACGTGTGTTCAGGGGAGACGGAAAGGCAGAAAAGGAGTAAGAGAGAGAGAGATTGATTCCCGGGACAGATGTATGACACAGGGTCCGTGTGTGCATAGGTATGAGGTAGTTGTGCTGAATCCTAAAAGACTCAGCTTTTTTCTTCCTGTGATTAAGATATAAATGAAAGTGTGAAGATTTATTTTAGTGCCTCCCCCTCCCTTCCCAGAGGAAGCGGTCAGTTGCAGAATGGATTTCCCCAACGTGTCATGGTACAAAAATTTGTGCCAGATGATAGCCTCCCTTTTCCTCTGAATTGGTGCTCAGGAAGGTGGCATCCTGCAATCTGTTACTGGATTTTTATGGAAAGGAACTGCGAGCTTGGCATAGAGTCTTGGAAATGGACATTCTCGAATTCCTCTCTTCTTGACTGTTAAGGCTTCATATGTAACAATGGTGATGGGAGGACCCCTGTCACTAAGTAGCTTGGCACTAAATTGAAAACCTGCCTACTCTGTTACCAAAACTCTTCCTCTTTTAGGAATCTAGTTTGCAACATACACACACACAGACACACAAACACACACCATACTCGGAAGGATATGTCTTCAAAGTCCTTTCTTTGTTGCAGCACTATTTTTAATAATGAAAAATAGGACACAGTCTCAGTAACTACCAGTGAAGGAAAAGAGTTGCAATTCATATTAAGAAATATTATGCAACCGTTATAAAGATCAGAGCACACCTGTCTGTACTAACTTGAACAGTGTTTGTTAATCAAGGGATGGGCAATAGACTGAATGATTTACAGTATGGAATACTATGCTGTGCTTAGTTGCTCAGTCGTGTTCAACCCTTTGCGATCCCACGGACTGTAGCCCACCAGGCTCCTCTGTCCATGGGATTCTCCAGGCAAAAATACTGGAGCAGGTTGCCATGACCTCCTCAGTGTGGAATACTATTAAGCCTCAATTCAAAAAGTGAATGAGATGTATATGCAGATATTGAAACATTGTTGAGAGGAAAAAATCGAGTTACAGAATGATAAATACAGTATGATGCCATTTATGGTAAATAACAATACACAGAACACTGCTATATGTTTCTTACAAGTATGTAGATATGCGTGCAGAAGTATAGAAGATGCATGAAGATTCCAGACTGGTTTTACAACACTGGTTACCTCTGAGGATAAGGCCGTTGTAAATCTTAATCTGTATACCGTTTTATCTTTGCACAAGGCAAATGTATTTGTGTATTACTTAAGGAATTGAAAAGTAATCCTTTGAGCACTTAACTCTTTATTAGGACCCAATGGCGTTTTCCCTTTGTGACATACATTGCTTTATTATCATTGTGTTAATTAGTGAGGATATCAGATACAGTTCCTTGATCTGCTGTGAGTTCAGTGATCTCTGGTTCACAAGGCCTGCTGCCCTTTACCATCACCTGGGGAGTTTTTGTTATTTTTTAATTAATTAATTTCCCCCCCTCCACACAGCACGCAGGATCTTAGTTCCCCAACCAGGGATTGAACCCTTGCATTGGAAACTCAAAGTCTTAACCACTGGATGGTCAGGGAAGTCCCTGGGGAGCTTTTAAAATGGGGATGGCCAGGCATCACCCTAGATGAATGGAATCAGAATCACTGCAGCATGGACCCCCACATGTGTGGTTTTCAAAGATTCTTGGATGCTGGTAAAGCCCCAAGTTGTGTTACGGGGGAAACTGCCTCCTCCTCCAGCCTGCAGCCCGCAACCTGCTGGTGGGAGGAATAAACTGCAGGTCAGGTTTCCCCCTGCTTTGCCATTAACTAAGCCCCTCGCTTCTGGCAACTTCTTTCACCTCCCAGGCTCTATTTCCCTTTGTAAAAGGATTAACTTGTTAGGTTGTCATGAGGATCAAAAGAGACACGAAGTACTTTAAAAGTGTGAAAACACTTTCAATAAGTGTTCTCACAGAAAGCTTTCCTTCATCCATTGCAAGCAGTTCTCCTCAGAGGACACTTGTGATTTCAGGGCAGATGCCAAGGTGGGAGATGGAGGTGGATAAACAGACTTCTAGCCAAGCTTTATAACCAAGCTTGCTCAGACACATTTGTTGAATAAAACCCACTATCACTGAATTAGAGAACTTTCAAGTCATAGCTGACATTTTGAGGGCATAATATATGAGAGGCATGTATTTCTCTTTCATCCTATTAAAACTCTGTGACATAGATATTATTATACACTTGGTTTTGTAGATGAAGAAACTGAGACCTAGAGACATTAAGTGACGTCACCTGGGGTCACAGGCTGGGCAACAGCAGTCAGGATTCCAACTCTGGACTGTGTGGCCCTCAGTCCTCAACCCCTTAACCTTTGCCGTATCACCTTCTAATACCTTTTTTTTTTTTAACTTTTTATTTTGTATTGGGGTAGAGCCGATTAACAATGGTGTGATAGTTTCAGGTGAACAGCGAAGGGACTCAGCCATACATATAACATGTATCCATTCTCCCCCAAACTCCCCTCCCATTCAGGCTGCCACATAACATGGAGCAGAGTTCCTTGTGCTATATAGTAGGTCCGTGTTGGTTATCCATTTAAAATATAACAGTGTGTACATGTTGATCCCTAACTCCTTAACTAATCCCTTTGATAGTTCGTTTTCACCCCTATATCCTAAGAGGGGGCTTCCCTGGTGACTCAGAGATTAAAGCGTCTGCCTCCAATGCAGGAGACCTGGGTTTCGTCCTTGGGTCAGGAAGATCCCCTGGAGAAGGAAATGGCAATCCACTCCAGTATTCTTGCCGTGGACAGAGGAGCCTGGTAGGCTACAGTCCACAAGGTTGCAAAGAGTCGGACACGACTGAGCTACTTCACTCACTCACTTCACTCACATCCTAATGGATGGTCACACAGCTGTTCTAGGCTTTACCATGCTCTGGCAATTTGGTCATAAGTATGAAAACCTTTAAAACTACATATACCATTTGATTTACCAGTTCTCCTCCTAGGAGTTTATCTTAAGGAAAGAAATTTGGACAGATGTCCACATATCTAATTGCATGGAAGAAACCTAATCAGTTGGGTATTGATGAAATAGATTTTGGTATATCCAACCAATGGAACATTATGCAGAGGTGAAAAAGCTGGTTATGTTGATGTACAGATATTAGCATGGTAATTCTAAATGAATAAAATGCTGTATTAAAGTTCCATATATTAAAGTATTTATGTAAAGTACATTCATACACACAAAGTTTAATATATATTAATAGACAAAAATCTAGAGGAAAATAGACCAAATATCATCATAATGTCTCTCTTGATAAAGAACTGTTTTAATTGTATTCTCATATTATATCTATATTTTAAATAAATAATAATAACTGCTATTACATTTTTTAACTTAAAAATTTTTTAATTGTGGCAAAAAAACACATCACCATCTTAACCATTTCTAAGCATACAGTTCAGTAGTCTTACATATGGTCACATTGTTGTGTAAATGTTATTACTTTTATCGTGAGAAAGAAAGACAAGTTTTCTCCTTTAAAATGCTGTGCTGACTGTATTAAAAATTAAAAATAACCGTACTAAGTGCTTTGAAAAGGCAATGTGACATACACAGATGCCTTCCCCGCCTGCAGGTATCTCTGTAAAGGATATCCATCTTCTTAAGGTAAAGAAATAGCTTCGGTGGACACTGGACTCCCTGTTCACTCCTTTAGACAGAGGCCCACATCTGGAACTGTGACGGCCAATTTAATCCTTCACAACGGGCGGGTGTCAGGCAAAGGAAGAACTCTCCCCCTACCCCCGCCAGCCCCAGGGATGCTCCACTCTTATTGTAAGAGAAGTGTATATTCATTCTCAGCCACTGCAAGAACCTGCACATCTCCCTGACGGATGCCTTCTGTTTTCCAGATAATTGCTTATCAGCCCTATGGGAAGTCCGTGGATTGGTGGGCATTTGGCGTCCTGCTGTATGAGATGTTGGCTGGGCAGGTAATTGAATTTTAAGTGACTTGTAAGGAAAGTCCTCCTCCACCCCCATCCTCGTGGTTTCTTTGAGAGTGTCAGCCGGATACCAGCTCACAGCTCTGAACCTCTGTAATTTCCATGACCTTGGGGTTACCCTCGTCTATTGACCCTATTTCCTTATCCTCTTCCTGGAAGCCCTGGGTATGGCTTGGCTGTGGACCCCAGGGAGCTGGGCACGCTGGTTTGGGGCAGTTGGTGGGGGGTATAGTTCCTGCAGGACTCCTCCCACCCTGCGCTCTGCTCCGCAGGCACCGTTTGAAGGGGAGGACGAGGATGAACTCTTCCAGTCCATCATGGAACACAACGTGGCTTATCCGAAGTCCATGTCCAAGGAAGCTGTGGCCATCTGCAAAGGGGTGAGTGAGCCCCTTAAAGCTGGCAGCCAGGACCACCACCCACAGGGGTGCAGGGGTGCGGGTCGTGCCCTGCACAAGGATGCTGCGCCTGGGGCGGGGGAGGGTAGTGGAGGTCAGACTCCACCCCTGGTCCATTGGCCAGCCTGTGAGCCCGGAACAGACCTGCTGCCTCCCAGAGGAAAGGGAGCTTTCTTCTAACTCACACAGAAACACCATAGAGGCCTGCCTGCAACAGCATGTGGCTGGGCTCCAGGCTCTAGGCCAGCACAGAGGAAGGCTTATGGAATGAATGAGGTGGGGAGCCCAGAAACTTTGCCAAAGAGCTGGAACCCGGGGAAGGTACCCAAGAGGGGTACGACATGACCGGTCAGCCTCACTCAGTGCTGGGGCCTACGAGTTTAGTTAATAGTAAGAGCGTGTGCCTTTTGTCCTAAGAAAATAATCACAGTATTGAGTTTAAGGGATCCGCTAGATAAGTTGACCCAAATTGAGTGTCTCCCAACCCCTACTCTCCCCCTAACCCACAAATGACTGAAAAGTTTGCAAGTTTGTACATAGTGATGTATGCAAATTTACCTGTGAACAAAACAGGACACCTGTTTTGGGTAAGGATTGCTTGGTTTTGTTTTTTGTGTTTGGCCAGGACATGCTCACAATGACATGGGTGAATACCTGGAGACCAGTGGTCCTCCCCGTTGGCACCATCAGGATGACCTGTGGTGCTTTTTTCAAAGGCACACACCTCAGCCTCCCCCCTAGAAACTGAGTTTAGCATCTATCTGTACTGTGAAAAAGTCACCGTGTTGCTTAAAAACCACTGCCTTTTATTATTCAAATATGGTAAGTCTTCAACTCTGATGAAAGAATGAAAGGAACACTGTGAGACCCCAGAGAACAGGGCTCAGGGATGCTGCCTTTATGAAGTTTTCCTTCCCAGCAGTCAGCAGTGCCAGCACGGCTCAGGGTTGGAGCGTGCCCACCTGTGTGTCCGGATAAACCAGGGCTGCTGGTTCTAGATCCTCATGGTGTTTGCAGATTTCTCGTTACCCAACCCAACTCTGCCCTTCCTAACCCATCACATGGCATGTGAGCTGGCCTGAGTGAAGGAAAGCTGAACTCAGGAGGTTTATAACACCTGGGCCAACCTCGATCTAGAAGCACCTTGTCATGCCGCCTGAATTCCCACTCTGAGAATCACCTAAGCTTGTGTGTCAGCTGCATAGGTTAGGATGCAAATATCCCTGGGGAAGACATATGTGAATTCATCTCAGTCCCTAACATCTCAAAATTTATAGTTTGAAAATAGTTTTCGTAGGTATGAGGCAGGAAGAGGGAAGGGGAGGTACAGGGCGTGGAGAGGTTCATGTGCTTGCTTAGTCACTCAGTCGTGTCTGACTCTTTGTGACCCCTATGGACTGTAGCCCACCAGGATTCTCTGTCCATGGGATTCTCCAGGCAAGAATACTGGAGTGGGTTGCCATGCCCTCCTCCAGGGGATCTTCCTAACCCAGGGATCAAACCCAGGTCTCCTACGTTGCAGGCTGATTCTTTACCGTCGGAGCCACCAGGGAAGCCCAAGAATACTGGAGTGGGTAGCCTATCCTTTTTCCAGGGGATCTTCCTGGCCCAGGAATCGAACTGGGGTCTCCTGCATTGCAGGTGGATTCTTTACCAGCTGAGCTGTTCATGAGAAGCTTAAACAAGGCCCTTGGCAAAGAGAGGGCATAGAACAAGGCCAGGGCAAACCCCTACAGTCATCATACAGGATGGGGAGAGAGGGAGAGACTGTACTGGAAGCCAGTCTTTCCTTCAGATAAGAATGTGTCCTCTCCTCTCCTGATTTTTCTGGGCAGAAATCTGCATTTGAGTTCAAGTCTGAGCATTATTAACCCTATGACAGCCGGGAAGTTGTTCCACCTCATCTGCAGACTGGGGATACACATATGGGACTGCCCATGCGATCAGGGTTCTCTGATCAGGAGATGAGTTGATACAGGGTGGGGAGAGAGGGAGCTCTTAGTTTGTTAAATAGTTACCAACATTAGAGAATGGATATGTGGACACAGGGAGGGAAGAGGGTGGGGTGACTTGGGAGATTAGGATTGACACGTATCGCTCCCATGTGTAAAACAGATAGCTAGCAGGAACCTGTTATAAAGCACAGGAAGCTCAGCTCGGTGCTCTGTGATGACCTAGATGGGGGTGGATGGGAGGGAGGTCCAAGATTGAGGGGATATATATGTCTACATATAGCCAATTCTCTTCATTGTACAGCAGAAACTAGCACAACTGTGTAAAGCAGTAATAGTCCAATAAAAACAAAGAAATAAAATCACCGGAGGGAAAAAAAAGAAAAATGGCGACCTTTAAAGATCAGGGGATTTCCTCTAACATTCAGCTTTCCAGTTTCTTTCAAAAAAATCTGATCTCTCCACGCTGGTCTGTCATTCCTGGAAGGCATCCATCAGCTGTATTGGAAGCCGGTCTGTCCTTCAGATAAGAATGTGTCCTCTCCTCTCCTGATTTTTCTGGGCAGAAACCCACATCTGAGTTCAAGTGTGAGCATTATTAACCCTGTGACAGCCGGAAAGCTGTTCTACCTCATCTGCAGATTGGGGACACACGTATGGGACCGCACACAGGGTTCTCTGATCAGGAGATGAGTTAATACAAGGAACTCAATTGAGAGTCTGTCACTCTGTTCCAAAACCCTCGGGTTACAACTCCTGCTGTTACTAACGCTGGCACTTCCATGTTACACGCTAACCTCCTCTTGATATTCAAGTTTGCATTCCCTGTGCCTTGGATTTTTAAAGTGGGGGGTTTGGGAATTCAAGACTATTTGTACATTTCAACCCTTCCGCTTCCTAGGTGCACAGTCTTGAGCATATTACTTTGCATCTGTGGGCTTCTGTTTCTTTATCTCCGAAGATGGAATAATAATCCTCACTATGCAGAATTTTGGAAGAGTGTTAAATGATGAGGTAACAGAAGAGGAATCTCCTCGCATAGTGTTGGCACATAGTAGGTGCTCCATGCATGTTCAGGACTTTCCCCTTCACAGCCCTGCCTGCCTAGACAGCTGGGGTTCTAAGTGGGTCATGGAGAAAAGGGTTTTCCAGGTCAGCTGCATTCAGCTTCAGCTCCAATTAGCAGTTTCCCTGGTAGAGCAGATTTCTATTAATTTCAGACCCATAACCTTCAGGATTAGCGAGGGTGACTTTCTTACTATTGGGTTTGGGGACCTTTCTGAGTTGAGTTGGCTGAGGCCCGTGTGGGCTTTTTCTTCAAGGTTGATGCTCCAGAGAAGGAGTGATGCTCAAGTGAACAGCCAAATGCTTCCTCCTGAACTGTGGGCCCCAGGGGATGCGTCTGGGAGGTGATCAGAGATCGGAAGAGTGATTAAGTCCAGCTGTCTGCATGGCTGGCTTCGGGCACCGGAGCTCAGCGTGCAAGAGCTGAGCACAGCCTCGCATTAGTTAGTGCTGGGGTGTTTCTGCAGTGGTTTTCCTTCGCCTAGCATTCTCCTATTTACATGGAAAGTGAGCTAGGTTTTTGAAAAAAGTCTCATTCCATTTGAAAATGTCCGCTTATCTAGGGGTCCCCAACTTCCAAGATCTAATGCCCGATGATCTGAAGTAGACCTGATGTAATAATAATGAGTGAAGTGCACTCATAATTATATAATTATAATCCACTTGAATCATCCCCAAACCATGCCCCCACCCCAGTCAGAGGAAAAAAATGTCTTCCTTTAAACTGGTCCCTGGTGCCAAAAAGGTTGGGGACTGCTGTTATCCATCCCATTAAAGACCCTATTTTCCACCATAAAAAAAATTAGTATACAGTTTGCTCGGATCACCACTCCCCCTTTGAATAAACTTAAAGCAGACAGAAGCCCCAATTGGCCATACATTAAGGTGAAAACAATAAGGAACTATAAGATGGAGCTTCAAGACTCTGGGTCAGGCTGATCTGTTCAAAGCGCAGCTCTGCTACTTAGCTGGGTGATCTTAGGCAGATGCCTGCTTCTCTGGACCCAGTGTCTTTATGTGGAAAATGAGGATAATAGTTTCTGAGGCCTTAATGTTGTGAAGATGAAAGAGTAACGGATAATAGCTGTGAGCCCGGGCACACAGGAAGTGCTTAGGACACGGAAGCTGTTATTTTTTTATATATAATTTAATTTATTTATTTGGCTGTGCTGGGTCTTCGTTGCTGCCCGGGCTTTTCCCTAGTTGGGGTGAGTGGGGTTGCTCTCCAGTTGCAGTGCACTGGCTTCTCACTGGAGTGGCTTGTCTTGCTGTGGAGCATGGGCTCTAGGTGCATGGGCTTCAGTAGTTATGACTCGTGGGCTCTGCAGTTGCAGTTCTCGGGCTCTAGAGCACAGGCTCAGTAGTATCGGCACACAGGTTTAGTTGCTCCGCAGCATGTGTGATCTTCCCAGACCAGGGATTGAACCCGTATTTCCTGCATTGACTGCAGGTTCTTTACCACTGAGCCACCGGGGAAGTCCCGGAAGCTGTTGTGGATAGGGTTGCTGGTTGTGCTAACCAAGGCCTCGTAACCTTTTCTTTCCTCCCATTCTAATCCTACACAAAAGTCAAGATTCGGCCCAATTTCCTTGCCCTCCCTAAACTTTTCCTGACCAAGTGAGACCACAGATCATCCCTGGGGAACCACATGGAATCTGTGTCTCTAAATGTCCAAATTTTAGAGGTCAGCAGAGGTGAGATCCAATCCCAGCTCTGCCATCTACTGTCTCTGTGAGTCCTTGCCAGTTGCTTAACCCTCTGAGTGTCAATTGCCTTGTCACTCAGGGGGGGGAAAATTAAAACACCCAACTCGTTGGGTCATTGTGAGATTCGGGTAAGACTAGGCATAAAATTTATAAAGAAGTAGCTTAGAAACAGAAGTGCAGGGTTATTTTTCCCCTGGAAGATAAAGCATGTGTGGAAAGTATGTGCTTCTCTGTGTGTGGGGGTGTAGGAGGGTAGTTTCTGATGACAGATTATCTGTAGCAAGAATCAGGCTGAGCTGAAAGTCCAACAGAGTAGGTGTGAATTGCTGAATTCATCCCTTCCCCCCATAATCCTCAAGCCCTGGGCAAAAACCTGAGGAGTCTGACATCATGGGCTTCTTGGTGTCAAGTCAACTCCAGGAAGCTTCATGGTCTTGTATGTTTCAATCGTCTTGCTTCTTCTTTTGATGGCCTCTTGCTGATCTTTCTTTTTTAAAAAATTAATCATCAACTCCTCCGTCTTGACTCTCTGTGCATTTGCTTAAGTCTTGAGATCAGAGATATTTTCCTGCTGCTTTGGACTCATTTACAAGAGGGAGCCTGTCTGGTTTCATCTTAGAGCGTCTATTCATCTTATTATTTAGCTCTGGCTCAGAGACCCAAAGATGGAGGGTTTTGATAATTAAGTAATTTAAATGGGACACCAAAGAAACCTCAGCGGAGTTTAGTGTAATGTGTGATACAAGGGAAATGAGCTGGGCTAGGTTTTGACTATTTAATGAGCTTTTGGAAAGTAATTACTTGAAACTTGGGTCCATTTGACTAATATTTTTTCTTCTGTCTTGTCATTTTCACAAGCGCTTTACTGAGAAATGCAAACAGTATCTGAATGAACATGCCCTTTGCTTTGGTCAAACTCCCATTTCCTCGTGGTAGCAGGAGGAGAATTTGAAGATATTGAAACTGTTCTCATTAAATGCATCAGTAATTGCGTAGAAGTCATTCTTAAATCAAAACGCACCATGTGATATTTCTGACTTGAAGTTCAGGGCCACAGTCAGGCTGAAGTGTGATTAACTGTAATGGACTTTGCTCTGGGACCGGGAGCAGCAGACACTTTTGTTGGGTCCTCCTATTAGAAAGACCTGGCTGGGAAATTACTGCTGGGATGAAAAGCCAAAAATAAAGATTTAGTTGGGAGTCTTCTTTGCTCTGTCTTCCCTCATTCATAGGAGCGATCATTTCTGAGAGTCCCACATTTCCTCTTCTGAAATTCATTCTACATTTCTCTTTCTCTTGAAGCTGATGACCAAACACCCAGGCAAACGTCTGGGTTGTGGACCTGAAGGTGAACGTGACATCAAAGAGCATGCATTTTTCCGGTATATTGACTGGGAGAAACTTGAACGCAAAGAGATTCAGCCCCCATATAAGCCGAAAGCCGTAAGTAAACCGTTCTCTAAAGGCGGTTGGGTCCACATCATAATGTTTTTTGGGTCCACGTCGTAACAGGCTCTTTTCCTCTCTCCGATGTGTGTGCCCGTGGTGCCCTCCGAGGGGTGGACCTCGATGAACATGTCTATAAGTGTTCATATTTATACTCAAAGGCAGCGGGTACAAAAATGGAGATTTCCGCCCGCACAGCCTCGATATATGCGGGAAAGACCATGGATGTTGTGTTTTTGTTTTATTGATTCAATTATTGTAACCGTCTGAGCTGGCAGCTTTGGGGGAATGGTTTTTGGGTGAGCCGAGTTCAGATCCATTTTTGGACTGCGATAAAGAATCTAATTTTGCCCTCGGTCTTTCCTTGGTTCAACTGTGTCATTTTCTCTTCAAACTGACATTGAAAAGGTCATGTTGTTTATCTCAACAGTATTTAAATTTAATTTTGAAATATACACTCCATCTGAGTCAGTAAAGAAGACAGAACGCCCAGCCAGCTCCCACCCAAGGCGAACCGGATTGAAGCAGAGGCTGGCGTGCTCATAAAGCCCTCCCAGAGCCTCTGGGTGTGGATATGGCTCTCGGGGAATTGTTGAAAGAGTGAAAGTCTCACATTTCCCAAGGTCGTGTGCATGCAGGAGCACTTCCATCCCCAAGGACTCAGCAGGGAGGAGGAGTTTTCTCCTGGATTAATCAGGACCGTGATTCTACTGGAAGGATGTTTCTTTGTTAAAGTACAGGGGAGACCTGGTGACTTTATTATGGGTTGTAACTGCTGGCTAAGGCTGAAAAG
The DNA here is from genome assembly GCF_000754665.1 of Bison bison bison. Taxonomy (NCBI): domain Eukaryota; kingdom Metazoa; phylum Chordata; class Mammalia; order Artiodactyla; family Bovidae; genus Bison; species Bison bison. The sequence goes on from NW_011494644.1 coordinate 6,688,876, forward strand.
TAGTAAGGCTGAACGTAAACGTTGTTATCAAAACCAAAAGTCATGAGGATCTCAGATGTGAAAAATGATAGTGAAAGTGATGCTTGTTTTGATATTATTATTATTAATTTCATGGCCACTTACCTGGCCATATTAAGCAGTTCACACATAGCATCTAAGCAAATCCTCAAAACAAAATATTACGCAGGTGCTGTCATTCCACGTCATGGAAGAGGAAATGGAAGCTCATAAAAATTGAGTGCTGTCTCCAAGTTCATTCAGCCAGTGTGTGAGGAAATGAGGATTCCGAGAGTCTGACTCCATTAGAGGCAATACCAGGATGCCCTGGGGCAAAAGGCATGTAGTTTAAGGAAGCCTCTCAGGTGCTTCTCACACTTCCCAGCCCTGCACACCCCAAATGATTAGATTCACAGTATCCCTGCTGAGTCCTGTTTCTCTCTGGATAATTCCTGGTGCTCAGTCTTGGAGTCCTTTAGGGGCAGTGAGTTCCACATTGTGGTCCTTCTGATTGTTGCCAGTGTGTATAGCGATACCAAATCAGCCTCCTCAGAATGTCCATCACTGAGTCCTGTTCTGTCAACCAGAGCTTCTTTCTCTGATACTCCAAAACCTGCAATTTCTGGGCTCAACACGCCCCTTGTCCACCTGTAAGCATGTCCCATATGACGTCACCTATTGTCCTCCAGGTTAGTAACATCCATCTTGAAATGCAGACACAGGGTTGAGCACAGTATTCCTAATCGTGTCTGACTCTCATGAATACAGTGGATCCAATAAACCATCTCTTGATTGCTTTACCTCTGGAGAACTTGAAGGAGTCGTTTCCCCTCTCTGCTCCTCTGTTGCATCATCTGTAATACAGGGATGACAACAGTTTCTCTATCAGGGGAGGGTCATGATGCATAAAGTACTCAGTACATGACCGGTACACAGCAGGCACTCTGGGAGAGTTGATGATGACTTTTGTTAGCGACATGTCACCTGTTGGTCAATGTCTCGGGTTCAGGGTCTTTGAAGGGGCAGAGCAGTGAGGGTCCTGCTGGTGCTAGTCCCTAAGATAATGTCCGTGTGTGTACTTGGGGTTCGTGTGTACACCTGCATGTCATAGGCAGTATCATCATTTTTATTATATGTAAGAAAAGATCAAAAAGCAATCTGAAAGACAAGAATGGGTTCTCCAGTCAGGAAACTGGGAACTTGAGGGGACACACACACCCTATTTGGGTTTTGCAGGGCTGTTCATGAGGTCTCAATATGCAGATCAGCCTCTCTCCACTTGGCTAGAGGGGAGATGTATATGCCCCCATCCCCACCAGAATTGAACCACTGACATTTGAGGTTCATTCCTTGCTTAGAGAGCAGTGGTTTTCAAAGAGTGGTCCCCAGACCAGCAGTATCACCTGGAAACTTTAGGAATGAAATTCTCAGGCTCCCACCCCAGACCTCCTGAGTCAGAAACCTTGCCATGGGGCTCTCAAGGGGAATCTGAGAAATGCTCCAGTCTAGGACTCACTGCTGTGGAGTTTATGGTCAAAAGCTCTTGCAGGGAAGCTAAACAGAGGCCAAAGGAACGTGGCAGGGAGAGAAATCTCTTTAAGGGGAAGACAGTGGTTTTTACACAGTCTGAGTGAGGAGAGGTGCCTTCCAGGAACAGGTCACAGACTCAGATGGCTACAGAGGCCAAGCAGGTAATGTCAGTGAGAGAGGTGGGAGTGGTTTAAAGAGGGGCAGACGGGGGAGCTCGTGGTTCTCAAAGCTCAACAGGTGGGTGTTCATCTCCAGCTGACCAATTGGAGGGTCCTGTGGATCATCACTGATTATTATTTTCTTTTTATCTTATTCATGAAAGTAAGAGTGATCTTTCCTTGGGGACCTTCTATGAGGCAGGCATGGGGCCAGCCAGGTCAGTCCTATGGGAGATGCAGGCTCTGCACTGCTGCATCCTCCTCAGGACTTTTGTATGAAATCTCACTATTTTAAAAAACATATCAGCAACAACATTTTAAAAGTTAAATGCAACTCAAGTCAAATAAAACACCCATGAACCATACATGGCTGTCAGTTTATAATCTCTAGGGTAGAGATCTTGCAGAGTCTGGTTGATGTTTAGCTGGGTCCCATAAGTGCTGGTTACTTACAACCAGAGTCCACTTTGGCAGGTTAAATACTTTGAATATTTACCCTGGCCCACAGAGGGTGCTCAGTAAAAATGAGCTGTTCTTATCATTGATAACACAAAATGGTTACAACAGCTAGTGATGATCCATAGAATCCTTCAACTGTTCTGTATTGGATATGGTTTCCAACCAGCTGATGTCTTGAAATGTTTGTGTGGCTTAACAGTGACCTTCAAAGTACAGTGACTGGACTGGGCTATAGACTTCAAGATGTTCTACCATCACCTCTAAGGAAACAAGACACTGAATAAAGAATTTGTGATTCCTAGGGTAAATTCAAAATAAACATAATAATGTATACACTGGACTTCCCTGGTAGCTCAGCTGGAAAAGAATCTGCCAGAAATACAGGAGACCCCAGTTCAATCCCTGGGTCAGGAAGATCCCCTGGAGAAAGAATAGGCTACCCACTCCAGTGTTCTTGGGCTTCTCTTGTGGCTCAGTTGGTAAAGAATCTGCCTGCAATGTGGGAGATCCCGGTTCGATTCCTGGGTTGGGAAGATCCCCTGGAGAAAGGATGGGCTACCCACTCCAGTATTCTTGGGCTTCCTTGGTGGCTCAGACAGTAAAGAATTGACCTGCAATGCAGGAGACCTGGGTTCAATCCCTGGGTTAGGAAGATCCCCTGGAGGAGGGCATGACAACCCACTCTAGTATTCTTGCCTGGAGAATCCCCATGGACAGAGGAGCCTGGTGGGCTACAGTCCATGGGGGTCACAAAGAGTCGGACACGTCTGAGTGACTAAGCACAACACAGCACAATGTATACACATCACACACTCATTCGATTCGACTTGGGTATGTGCCTTTCACAAAGCAGTTGCCAGCCCTAGAGCCCCCAGCCCCCACCTGAGGATTTCACATTTTCCCTTTCCCCACACTTTCTGAAAGGCCCTGGTGAGTGTGTGCAGAGTTCCATGTGCTTCTCAGGATATTGAAAGGCGTGCATGTATCTGTCAGTGTTCTTGACTCATGCATGCTATTAAATAGAGTGCAGCAAGAGAAAGAAAAACCACGGGGCAATAACAGAGGATTATATTCAAACACCAGTGAAGGGTGCTATTATTGAAGGCTCATTAAAATAATTTTAAATGGATTTTTTAAAAGTCGTTCTCAGTGCATCTTTTATTGTGGCAGGAGCTGTTCACATGGTATCATGGGAAACTACTGAAATACACTGGCTTCATGTATTGTTTCAGGGTACAAGAGTAATTTTTTTTTAAATGTGCATCCGATTGTGTCATTCTCTTGCTTAAATCTCCCCCTCCAACCCCCTCCCTCCCGACTCCACTCCATCAATGGCTCTCTGCCTGCCCCTGGGATAATGTCTATTGTTCCTCAGCATATATGGCTTTTAGAGTCTTCCTTGAACCAGCCTCTACTGCCTCCCCAGGCTCCTAACTTCAAGAACTGGCATTGCTGAGTGTCATTCAGCTCCTCAAACTCAAAGTGCCTTCCTTCCCTTCCTGGCTCTGCCCATGCAGAGCCAGCCACCTGGGAACCCCGGAGCCGTCCCATGCTCCCTCCCTCCCTAACCCTCCTGGTACCTTCCTCCTTCCTCCTCATCAAATCAGTAAACTGTCACCCACTCAGGGAAGCTCTTGTCAGTTGCCAAGTAGAGATCATCTGCTAAAGTCCTATCAACAAACTCATCACACTTTGTCGTAATTGTTCAGTGTAAGGTCTGTCTTTCTGGCGAGACCAAAAGACTGTCTTTTTCAGTGTTGGATCCCAATGCTTAGCATAATGTTGAGCACATAACGGGTGCTTAATAATTTTTACTGAATAAATGAATGATTCAATGAAAGGCTGTCAAATAAGATGTTGCAGTGCACTGTGCTGAGGAACATACTGGATTCTTTAGGGATATTTATTAGAGCACAGAGGGGGTTTTTCTCATGCCCAGCAGCGAAGCTCAAATAAATTGGTTGTTGTGTAAGTTACCCTATTTATAAAGGGCTATAATTTGGGTACTGAATTGTATCTGTCATAGCATCATTTGGTTGTGTGATGAAAGATCTGATGATGCAATGCGTGAATTGTTGCACTTTGGATGGGGAGGGCTGTGACTCCCACAGCCTGTCATTGTCCAGCCAATGGCACAGGCGTCATGATGTAGCCTAGCAGAGCTTGTTAAACGTTAATATGCGCACAGAGTCTCTTGGACATATGATTAAAATGTGGGTTCTGATTCAGCCAGTCTACAACAGGGCCTGAGATGCTGCATTTCTATGATGCTCCCAGATGAGATACTGCCACTGGATCACAGCAGTAGCAGGGGCTAGGACATGGTTCTGTGGGGTGCCACCACCCAGTGAGTGGACTGGTAGATGCTGTTGTAATTGGTGTGCCATGTAGCATGGTGAAAGCTGTGCTGAAGGGGTGTATAAGCTTTAGTACAGAATGTTCTTTGTATGTGACTTGGGATGCCCGGCAGGGTCTTCTGGGTCAGTGTGTGGTGAGTGGGAGCTGCTGGTTTGTGGGTGAAGGGCTGAGTATGTGACTGGGTGTGTCGTGCGGCAGTGGGTTGAGAAGTGGTGTGATCTGGTTCTGTCCTCCAGTGGGGGTGTTATGGATCATGCATTCATCACCTGTTTATTGAGGTTAGGTGCTCTTCTAGGTCATAGAGACACAACAGTAAAAATAATAAAAATCTCTGCCCTTGTGAAACTTAATCTTCTCGAGGGAGTAGGGAAATAATAAACATAGAAATCAGTGGGTATGTTTGTTAGAAGTTGATCAGCGTTATGGAGGGGTGGGGACTTGGAGAGCTGGGTCACAGAGAGGTCAGTTTTATTTTCTCTATTTATTTATTTGACTACATTGTGTCTTAGTTGTGGCACTAGGGCTCAGTAGTTGCAGTGCGAGGGCTCCTCAGTTGCTCGAGATGTATAAGATCTTAGTTCCCTGACCTGGTATCAAACCCTTATCCCCTGCATTGCAAGGCGGATTCCTAACCACTCGACCACCAGGGAAGTCCCTGAGAGGTCAGTTTTAAATAGGGTCGTTGGAAAGTCTTGCTGAGAAAGTGACATTTCAGCAAAGATGGGAAGAAGGTGAGGGAGGGAGTGAGCCATGTGTATATCTGGGGGTGAAAGTGATTTGGTAGTATTAACAGATGCAAAGGCCCTGAAGCAGGAGCTTGCCTGGCACATTTAGGAAGGAGCAGAGAGTCCAGGTGCCTGAGCTGAGCAGGCAAGGGAGAGAGTAAACGGAGATGAGATCAGAGAGGCCATGGGAGGAGACATTGTACAGGTCATTGTAGGATCTTTGACTTTTACTCCAACTAAGATGGGCAGAGAAATAGCTTGATCTGACCTGTTGTGGGGACAGGGGTAGGTTGCTGACCCAGGTGAGAGGTGCTCAGCTCATGGACAGGATGATGTTCTAGCCTCCAAGTTGGGTTCATCTTGGCTTCCTCAGTCCCTCTCCAGTTCCTTGCACCTGGTGGGTGCTCAGTAATTACCCCAGGGGCAGGAAGGAATGGATGAAGAAGACTCCGGACTACCTGCATAATTGCCCTCAGGTATAAAGTGATGGCTGAGTGTTGGGCCTGGTGAGAAGTAGGGTTAACTGATGAAATGGATAGTCATGGAAGCTTCTGGAGTCCAGAGTGCCAGCTTGAGGGCATAGAGCAGGGCATGGTTATCCAGTGGATTATACTTCTGGTCCATGTGAATGACGTCATGACATGGAACGCTCCATGTGCCAAGGTCTGTAACCAGAAGTTCCCACTGGGTGATCAGCTGGGAGTGTGGCTGTGCTGTAGTGGAGGCTGCATTGAGACCACTCTGTGGTGAGCATGTTTTATTGGAGAATTTGTAGTATGAGGTGCTATAGTCTCACAGATGTTAGCAAGATAGGCTAGCATGTGTGTGTTAGTTGCTCGTTCGTGTCCGACTTTTTGCAATCCCATGGCCTGTAGCCAGCCAGGCTTCTCTGTCCATGGGATTCTTCTGGCAAGGAAACTGGAGTGGGTTGCCATTTCCTTCTCCAGGGGATCTTCCCAACTCAGAAATCAAACCCAGGTCTCCTGCGTTGTAGGTAGATCCTTTACCGTTTGAGCTACCAGAGAAGCCCAGGCTAGCATAAGGTCTTTAAATCAAAACGCCTGAGCGAGTGAAGTCCACTGGTGTCTGTGACACCTCATGCAGGGCTCACTGTGAAAACAAGGAAGGGGCCCTGACCTTGGGCTCGAGGCTGCAGCTGCCCCAGGAGGCAGCCCTTGGGTCAACTTGCCCAACAGGCAATGCAGCAAATTGAAGAAGGAGAGTAAAGTGTTAATAACAGGGCAACAAGGATGTCCTGTTTCGTTACAGTCCAGAGAGCCTTCATCGCTAGGGTGTGTACAGCCATCTGCCCACTGGTAAATGTGGCTCTATTCTTGTTCTAAGATATATCTGATCATTGGTTCACTCTGGGCGGGAGTTGAGTACAGCTGGGCGGGACATAGACATTAAGAAGAACCCTTTCCCTACATCCTTTCATCCCAGCTGGCCATTGGTTACTATCTAGATGTGATCAGCCTGCTCACCCCTCCTTCCTTCCCTCCCAGCCTCGGTGTCAGGCTCTCAGACTCCAGCCCCACACGTACAACAGGCTGATGCCAATCATTTCTGCTCTGGTTACCTCTTCTCCAGTCTCATCACTTTTTGTAAAGCTCTGTAGAATTTTGAGGCATCTGCATATCTGTAAAGTCTTGGAATCTTGCAAACTAAAAAGCAAACAGAAAAACCCAGCAGAGCCCCTTATCCCCCACTGTATTTTATTGAGCCTTTCATTTAATATTGTTTCCAAAATACCGCAGAGGTTACTTACTGGATCGCATACTGTTACTCGCATCTTCTGGGCGTCTAAATGCCGAACTGCTTCAGAGACTCAGTCGTGCTCACAGGACTTGGTTTCTTAGTAATTCTGTCATCTGAAAACACTGTTTATGTAGCTGAGGTCAAAAGCGTCAAGCACTGCTTTAATGAGCTGCAATTCTGTTCATGTGACATTCTCCTCCAAAGCCAATTGCCCTTTACACCGTGTGAGTAAGTGTCTCTGTGTGTGTATCTGAACGTGTGTTTGATGTGCTGACATTTCTGAATTGAAGCCACAAAGCATAACCTTTGTATGTTTGCTATTAAAACTCCAAATTCAAGGCTTAAGAAAGGGAGCTAACTTTGACTTAATATGATTTATTTAAGAATAGAACTTAGCTCCCCCAAGGTACCAAATGCTGAAGAGAATAATACCTTTTTGAATATTAGGATTTAAAATACTTTTTTATAAAACCTGTACTATTCAAATACACTGGAAAAAACATTGAGCTCTTCTGGCAGAGCCAGGCAACTGTGTTAAAGGCCTTCCAGGCATTACCTCACTTAACTCTCACAACTCTATGAGGTAGGTGTCATTGTCACCGTATTGCAGATATGAGGGCATGAAACTTGGAAAGGTTAGGACGTGTGCTCAAGGTCCAGCGGCTAGGAGGTGGAACCATGGATTCCACATGCCCAGTATCTTGCAAAGATTATTAGAAGCACTTGGAGCCCCTTTTAATAAGGTCTGTGATCACACTGATGGGAGAGGGCTATGATAACAGCATCTAATGGTGTCTGTTACATAATAGAAAAAGACTAAGTATTCTTACAGTTCAAATGAATTAAAATTTATTTTAAAATATGGCAACAAACAAGTAGCATATTCACACCTTTTACAATTTTCTGGCAGAATTTTTAAAAGATGCAAATCTGACTTGTTCCTTAAGGTGCTGATTTCGAGGCTGACAAAGACAGTAGACACTGAATAACCCCTGGATGCGGGGCATGGCAGCATCTGAAATGAGGCACTCAGGACAGGCTTATTAAGAAGTAGACATTTCCCCACCCGGTTCTGTTTATTCTTTTGGTTATTCAGAGTGTGGAGTTTGCAGAGATCTTAATCAAAATATTAGGCGACCTTCCTACACCGACTAACAAATAGCCAAGAGTTGTTTAGGACACGCAGCCTAGAGTCTGTGTATCTCTTTATCTCCTTTTCCATCCGTCCATGGAGAACCTACTTAAGCTGCGGATTCAGCCGGACTCCCTTTGAAAGATGGTTCAAGTTGACAGGTCCGTGGGCCAAATGAAGTTTCTAAATCATTTGCCAGGTGCGTGACTTTGAGCTGTCCCCTGGCAGAGGAGGCAATGGTTTGATTGAAATGGTAGGTGGAAAGGCCACATGCTGGGAGAGAGCATGAAGCTGTTAGGATATATCTGGCCATGACCACTGAAATATAACAGCAGTCAAAAACTGAAAATACTTTAGAAGCGGAATTCAACCCTTCCATGCTGGAGACAGGGAAGCGAAGGCCAAGTTTTGCCCAAGGGACTTACATGGGGAATATGACAGAACCAGAACAAGATAACTAGCCTTCCATTGAATGCATGCAGGACCTTAATAATAACAACTATATATGACAGTGACAATAAAATGGGTCAGCCATATTCTATGAAATTATTCAATTTTAGTTGAAAGTGGAGCACACTATCTAATTTAGTCGTCTCATTTCACCTTCACAACAACCCCCTGAAATAGATGCTATTATTACTCACCCTGTACTAGTAAGGAAACAGGCTCAGAGATGTTAAGTAACTTGCCCATGGTCACAAGCCAATTTAATTTGAAATCCTATCAGTCTACCTCCAAAGCCTATATTCTTGCTTCCATGATGTTTCTTCTTTCATCTCCCAACCCAGCTACACAGATGTGGGATTTGAACTGCTCTTGGTCAAGTCCCGAGTTTAAATACATTCCTGGGGGATGGGCTCTGTTGGGTGAATGTCCATAAAGTCGAGCTCCTCAGTTCTGCTGTCAACCCTGCCCAGGCTGTAATGCTTATCACAGCTCCCCAGAAAGCTGTTGACCAAAGGTTGAGAGAACTCGAGGAGATGAGCCCATGGATCCAGGGAGCCTGGGTCAAGCAGAAGGAATATGGACAGAGAGTCAGCAGAGCCAGGATTCAAACACCAGCCTTGGGAATCTCCTGGCAGTCCAGTGGTTAGGACTCAGCGCTTTCACTGCTGTGACCTGGGTTCCATCCCTGGTTGGGGAATTAAGATCCTACAAATGATGCAGTGCAGTGGAAAAAAAAAAAAAAAGCCCAACAAACAAAACATCAGCCTTGCAATTCAGTAGCTGAGTGAAGGTGGGCAAGTAACTGGACCCCTCTGAGCCTCCTCAGTTGTAGGTGCTCTGATCTCAGCCAGGCTCTTAAGCCTTCCCCATCAGTCCCTCTCTGAGTCCCCTGGCAAGTCCCCAAACCTTCTCTTTCCTGAAGGTCCCCCAACTAAAGTTCTGGTCATCTTGGTCTCAGCAGATAGCCCCATCTCGTAAGCTGAGAGGAAATGGAGGCGTGTGGGTGCCCCTGGGTGGGTGGCTTTCCTGCTCTTGCACAGTCATCTTGACCTCTTTGACCTACCTTCCTCTTTGTGTCAACAAACAGGTTCCCTTCATGAAGATGTTCCCTTTCTGTTCTGAACCCCCATTCTCCTGTGTCCTTTGCATGTCTACTCTGGCCAGTCTGTGTCCACAGCTTCTCCATATATTAATCAGAACTCCTAGGGTTGCAAATAGGAACCCAGTTCAAACTGACTTAGTATTTAGTTGTGACTGAATCCAGAGTCTGGACCATGTCAAAAACAATCCATTTCTCTGTATCCCTTAAGATTGCTTTCCTCTCTGTTGACTTCTTTATTCTTCAAAGTTTTTCTTGGGCACATAGCTGCTCCAGACCTACATCCCATTGTTTTTGCAATTCCTGCTGAAAGAGAGCTTCCTTTTTCTAAAATTTCCTGTGGCTTGGAACTCAGTCTTGTTGGAAGATGTTCAGTCATATGTCCATCTCTAAAGCAATCACTGTGGCCGGGGGATGGAATGTTCTGATTGGCCAGATCCAGGGCACCTGTCAAGGGACTGGGTCTGCCCCTGTCTAAAGTGGACATCTTGCAGAGGGGAAGGAGTGGATTCTCCCAGAAAAATAAAGCTGCTCGCTGTGCCTGCAAACCAAGCAGATGCCCACTCTGGCTCTTTTCAGATTCATTCTGTTCAACACAGAAACATGCAAAGTCTCTCATCTTAAAAATCTCTTCCCTCTAGACTGAGATCTCTCCATTCTACCACTGCGGTATCTTTTCATGCAAACTGGATGGAGTTCTTGCTCCCTCCATTTTTTTACCTTCCATTCTTTCCATGGTTCAGTGCAATCTGGCTTCTGCCCCCACCATTCTATTGAAATCCCTCTCACTGAGTCAGCAGTGACCTCAAAATTGCCTCCTCTTGTAGACTTGTCTTTTCTTTCTTGACCTCGTCAAACTGGGTACTTTGATCTTCCTTCCTTAAGAAAAAAGTCTGAAAAGAGTTTAAAACTTCCAGCAGCATCAAAAGCTATGCAGGGAAATTAAGTACCTCCCTGTAGACCCCTAACTAGGCTCCTTCGTTCTTCTTCCCAGAGCCACCCACTGTGATCGGCGTCCTGGGTGAGCTTCTGGAGAGGTCCTCCACCTCACACATGAGGGTGTCAGTGCTCGTCTTCAATTCCCACCCCTTACTTTGTTCCCTTCCATCTTGGAGGTTTTGGTTTTTTTTTCATGGCACTGAGCTGGCTGACTTTCCTCCTTCTTCCACAACCATTCCTGCTTGAAAAATTGACTCCATGGAGAAGTTCTTTCTTTTTTTAAGTTTTTTTTTTTTTAATCACCAAAAGCATTTTGTATTGGAGGTATAGCTGATAAACAATGTTGTGGTAGTTTCTGGCAGACAACAAAGGGACTCAGCCATGCACATGCACGCCTCCGTTCTCCCCCAAACTGCCCTCCAGGCTGCCACATCACAATAAGCAGAGTCACATGAAGACTTCTGATGACATTAGAACTTGGAGGACCAAGACATGCCCATGACCCAGAGAGGGAAAGATCCAAAGTGTATTTCTTGTTTATTTACAAGTACAGTTTCTTAAAAACAATCACAAAATGCCCTCCAATTAGGGTATGAAAAACAACAACTCAGAGGTGGCTTGTGAATCTGCTTGAAATGTCTTTCCAAGGGAGTGAGGCTGGGATGGGAGACAGGAGGTATCCCTTTTGTGCCTGGGTCCACATTTTCTTCACTGTCTCTCACCAGGAGCCCAGGGCCCGACCTCACCTGGCTTCCTGCATACTCTGCCAACCTTGGTGGGACAGATTTTTGTGTATTAAGTGCCTGTAACTGTTAACAGTATATTCTGGTGATCTCAGAGAGACAGCAGTGAGGGGTCTTGAAGAGAGATCTTAGTTCCCTGCCCAGGAATTGAACCTGGGTGGCTTGGATGGAAACCAGGAATCCTAGCTGTTAGTCCACCAGGGGCTAGAGGCTTGGAGCAAAATTCCTCTGGCCCTTGTCCCCATTGAAAAATGAATTTCTCAAACAGGCAAAAACTGTAAAAACAGGTACAAAGTTTATTATCAGAGACACAGCATAGCATGTGGGGGAGCACACACAGTGAAACAGTTTGTTTATTAAGACAGAAGAAGCAAGGCAGAGAGACACACCCGGGAGGGTGTGGGCGTTTTCCCCAATGGAGAGGAGCCCTAGTAAAGAGGCAGTTAAATCATTTCTATAGGGCAGTTCTTCTGGGTCTTTGCTTACCTTTGGCTGGCTATCTTATTTCTTTTCCACACTTGACTTGGCCTAGGGCCCTCCCCAATATGCTTGCACAGGTTTTGGCCAAGATGGATTCCAGTGCAGAGGCCTGTGGGAGGTTTGACAGCACCTATTATGGGATGGCACCCCCTCCTTTTGGTTGTTTTATCTCTTTGCTCCAGCAGAGCTCAGCTCCTGCCACTTTGTCCTCTGAGTGTCTAGGGAAAACAGATCTCCAATTTTCTCTGCTGGACAAACTCCAACTGTCCAGCCCAGGGGCCCATCTACCTCCCACTTCACTAGGGTAGGTTGGGGTATGGCAGGGCCCGTAGGACCCCTCTGTTGCCAGGGTACAGCCACCCCCATCAGACTAGCTCACTGGATGGGACTGGCTGAGTCACAACTCAACTGCAGCTACCAGCTACCATGTCAGATTTTTTTAATGTGCATTTTGTCAAATCATTCTCACCGCACCCTGCAAGATAGATCCATTTGACAAAACAGGAAACCTGGCCAAGGGAATTTAGATAACTTGCTTACAGATTATCTGCAGATTGATGGTGCTAAGATTATTACCCAGGTCAACTTAACTTTTTCTTTTTCAGCTTACTTTTAAGTCCATGTCACATGATCAGATGCAATTTGCAAGGCAGTGAGATGTCGCTGACACCCTGTGGTCTCTGGAATCAAGCAGACCAGACTTTGAATCGTGGTTCTCCTCATTTACCTTGTATGACCCTGACCAAGTTGTTAACTTTTCAAATTTTCTGTTAAGTGGAGATAATCTTTCCTGCCTATCTTATGGATGTGTGAGAATCAAGGCTATAAAAACATAGGCAAATAAAAGGGGCAATTACTGTTTGAGGGCTAGTTTATTTGAAGCCAGCAGCAGCTTAGGTTTAGGATGAATTTTAAAGGATGGATAAGAATAATATGTTACTTTGTTGACATAGGAAAGCATTTAGAGTATATTTCATCTAGTTTTAAAAAGCAGCTTAAAGTGATGATACATTTTTTAGAGAGTAAAAAGCATTCATTGATCAATTCACCCAGCTATCCAGGACATAGACCAAAATGTTAACATAATGAAGGTATTGGGGTGGTAGAATTATAAAGGACTTTGTTGTTTCTTTCTCTTGGCACTTGTGAACAAGTTGTTTGTTTCTGCATAAATGGATCAGTTGTCAGATCTGAGCGCAAATCTTAGTCAGTTACTTAAGCTCTAAATCTGTTCCTTGTTGTAGAGCAGACTTCATAAACCTGTTGGATTAAATGAGATCATGCTTGTAAATCACTTATACAGTATCTGGCTAAAAATAAGCACTTCATATATACTACCATTTATCCGTTGAACAGCACTCAGTGCCAGCTCTGTATCGGGATCTGAAAATTCAGGTGTGGGCCAATCAGATGTGGCTTCAGCTCTTGTGTGTGTGTGGATGCTAAGTAGCCTCCATCATGTCCAGCTCTTTGCAACCCTATGGACTGTCGCCCACCAGGCTCCCCTGTCCATGGGATTCTCCAGGCAAGAATTTTGGAGTGGGTTGCCATGTCATCATCTATATTCCATCGAGATTGTAAACTCATACAGTAGCTCATACAATCTAGATGGGACTATAGACAATGACAGATACACAAAGAAATAAACATGTAGATCTGGATATTTACACATTTTATTTCCTATGGAAGAAATGAACAGGTTGTTCTGAGAGAGAATAACAGGAAGAGGAGAAAAGAGGGAGCTCCTTGACTTGGAGGTGATCTGGAATCGCTTTTCTGAGGAGGTAGCATTTAAATTGAGACTGAGGAAAACAAACATTGCATGTTTTTTAAATGAAAATTTGTTAAAAAAAATGAAACTTGCTATCCAGCACAAAAGACCTCTCTCTTGCCTATTTCTTCTTAAATAGACACAGAGATCAAATATTCCCGATAGTAAGGGGACCTTCATTATCAGAAAAGGAGGCTTTAATCTTTCCTTCTTTGCCAAAGGCCAGACACTTTGGAATATTGTCTGACTTTTCTCGGGAGAAAAACCTTGGTCTACAGACAACTTTTAAAAACGATCAAATGTGTGTGTGGCTCTGACCGTGGCTGGCTGCTGCTCACTGGGTGGGACCCTCCTGCATTCTCCGCTGCGGAGAACCACACAGCCTAAAAAGGATCCCGAATTTCATTGAATTTGCACATTTAAAAAAAAGAGAGATTCCTTTGTCTTTTACTCAGACTGTATGCTTGGGTGTGTTTTCATCAAGACCTAGGTTCGGTTCCTAAAGATGCCCTGATGTCTTGATGGAGGCTGGGCAGGAAGCTCCCCTGTGCCACTGGCCTCACGTCGTCAAGCCCGGTTAAGCAGCGAGAAGTATGGGGCAGACCCTCATCCTCTTCTCCAGCGTCGTCTGTGGCTGATCCCTTTTCATTTCTGTTTCTTCCCTGGACTCTTTCCTTCTAAGAAGCAATATCTTTCTTTTTGATCCCACTCAGCTTAGATGTCACCTCCTCCAGAAAGTCTCCCTGGACTTCTTCTTTCTCCCTGAGCTAGTCTTCTCAGGTTCCTCACCTCTGGACTCCGTGGCAGCAGGTGTCACACGGCTCCATGCTGTCCATGTATGCATCTGTCTCCTCTGCTGGACTGTAAGCTCCATGGTGACAAGGACAGGGACATCTTATACGCCATCTTATTTCTGGTACCCAGCAAATCAGTAGATGGAAGATGCCCATTTAGATAAGCAAATATTAGCCTTCGTCATCATTCCCTTAGCACCAAAGTACACACTAGGACAGCTATTAGGGAAATCTTAGGGTTTTTAACTAACATGAAGCTCATTAAACAGCACCAGGCAGATTTTAACAATTTGGTTAAATATTTCCATTCCCTTTATTCCTATTTTCCCCCTTTTCTCCACTTCAATAGCTCCCTCATTTAAAATGGGCTTTGTAGGGACTTCCCTGGCAGTCCAGTGGTTAAGACTTCGCCTTCCAACAGAGGGGGTGTGGTTTGATCCCTGGTCTGGGAGTTAAGATCCCACATGCCTCATGGCCAAAAAATCAAAATATGAAGCAGAAGCAGTATTGTAACAAATTCAATAAAGACTTTAAAAAAAATGGTCCACATTTAAAAAAAAATCTTTAAAAAGATACTTATTAATAATACTACTTGACTGTTATTTAAATTTTCAAAAGCATAAAAGGTAGAAAAATCAAACAGTCTGTAACTCTCCCAATCTCTACAAGCACATATATAATACGCATGCAGATAGTATGTCCACATTTATGTCTATAATTTATAAAATGGGAACATTGTACAGTTATTAATTATATGTAACTGTTATTTGAGATTCTTCTACATCTTATTTTAATTTTTAAAAGTGTTTTGCATGGTAATACATAAAAATAGTTATATCATTATTTATTCAACTCTTTTCCCTATTGGTCAAGAGTTGATTTCAAAAAAAATTTTTTTTCCCCTCTAACAACTCTTTGATGAACACTCTGTCTCTTGAACCTCGGAACGTGGGACCTTAGTTCCCTGACCAAGGATGACCGTGTGGAGTCTTAACCCCTTCACCACCAGGGAGTCCCTTCTTGTATTTCGATGGGCTAAACCCAGGTATGTAGAGGAGGCCTCCAGGAAAAGCTCCTGGAGGAAGTGACTGGAGACAGAGGATGTGTAGGCAATGACGGGGAACAGGGTGGGAGGCAAGGCTTCCTGGTGGAGGAGACAGCTTGTGCTCAGGCTTGGAGGTGAGCATGCATGAGCGTTCCAGGAACTGGGAGGATTTCAACACAGCTGGAGGGTGTGTTGGGGATGGGAGCTGGGCTAGGGGAACGTGGGCAGTGAAGGGGCTGTTGGCCAGGTGACCAGCGCCGAGTCCTAAACAACCTGTAAGCCATGCTGAGGAGTGTGGCTTTGGGCCATGGGGAGCCACCACAGACAAGAGCAGGAAAGTGACATATCCAGGTTGGCACTTTGAAAGATCTCTGTGGTTGCTGTGACTGAGCCAACTCCACATTTGACAGCTAGACTTGGAGCTGTTATTAACACAACGAAACAGAAATTAGAAGGAAGGGAAGAAAAAGAGGGGGGGAAAGAGCTCACATGTAACAGTTCACAGATAAGATTTTCAAGTGGTCTTGGCTCTTAAATTTGGGGGCTCAAGTGAACACATCACGATCCTCACTCCCCTTTCCAACTGTGGAAGAGGTTCCATGTGACTTTAAATAACCTAGTTGGCTTTGGCCCCCTTTCTGTTCCAGGAGCCCCAGTGATGACAAGGGGGTTGGGTGTTCTTCTGAGTGAGGCTGAAGCGTTCCCAGCCAGAGAAGCAGGTGTGGTCCACGCTGCGTCTGTAATTAGATCCCAGCCGCGGAGCTGCCCATTCTCCAAGGACACAGCAGGCGCAGAGCTGATCGGGCTGTGCCTCCCAAGGGCTGACGTCTCCATTTAGGGAGCGCTCCTGAAGCTAATGGGCAGTGACAGCTCCATTTTAAAAACACGGAAACACTTAGGGAGGCTGTGATGTGCCAGGCTCGTAAGCTGCTTATTAGCAGGGAAATCACGCTCCCTCTGTATTGTGCCCCCTTGGTTAACCCCTGTTCCTGCATCTCCTTTCTGCGATCTCACTTAAAGATTTCATTGTTCTCTAGGCAGTGGGGGGAGTGATGGGAGAGGAGGCCGCAGAGCTGCCAGAAGCTGTTTCTCTGTCTCCCATCACAGCCTCTGGGGAGGCCCCAGCAAAGCAATAGCCTTCTGGTGTGGATGGGAAAGGGATGGGTTTGGTTTTTTGTTTTTTAAAGAAAAATGGCCCCTGAAGACTCTCTGTGTCTCAGCTTCCTGTGCTGGCTGGTTGGGGTCCCAACACCCAGAAGCACCCACAGGGCTGCCTTGTAATACGCCATCCCACTCCTCCAGGCCCTGCCGCTGACATCTCTTTGTGTTTTCCAGCTCCATCCCTTCTTTTTCCACAACAGCTCCCTCTTTTTCCACAACCCTGTCCACCATCTCTCTCCTCTGGATGATCGCAACCATCTTCTACCCTCCCCGCTGCCTCCACCATCAGTCTAGTGGCCGCTCCTTTCCAGTCCCAGCAAGGGGACTCCTGTCTGACCTTTGACATCTCCACTGGACTCTCCAACTTACCACAAATGAAACCAAGGCTCCATTTCTTTAACCAAACATGCTTTACCCCAGTGTCACCCACTCACCAAGTGGCTCAGACCACAAGTCTTCTCATACCCCACAACCAGTCCATCAGCAAATCTTATCAACTCGCAATTCAAAGTAGACCCCTTCCCAGTCAAAGGCATCTTCCCATCTTCCCCACTGTCGCCTCCCTCCAGGCCACCATCCTCTCTTGCCTGGATTATTGCAGCATCCTCCTGATTGGTCTGCTTCTACCTTTCCCCCTTGTTCACCCATCAGTCTGTTTTGGACACAGTCCCAGTGACGTTGCTGTCAGAGCCTGCCTCCTCAGTGCTCAGAATTCTCCAGCCGCTTCTCATCAAGCTGATCTGAAAAGCCTCTGTCTTCACAGGGCTGGCGTGGCCAGCAATCTGGCTCCTGGTCCTCTCTTGAGCTCTCAGACCCCTGCTTGCCCCTTGGTCACTGCTCTGGCCACACTGGCTTCGTGGCTGTTCAGTGACCATGCCCAACAAGCTCCTGTCCTGGGTCCTTTGCCCTTGCAGTTCCTTCTACCCAGAATGTTCTTCCTGCCAGTGTGTGCACAGCTCCTCCTGGCTGAAGGCTTGCCAGAATGTCACCTCCAAGCTGACTCATTTATCAAAAATGGCGTCATCTTCACTCTTTCCCCCTGACTCTGTTTTTCTTAATGTCACTTATTTCCATCTGGCATTATTATTGTTTTTGTTGTTTTGGGGGAGTTTTGGCCATGCAGCCTGGCTTGTAGGATCTCGGTTCCCTTGAGCAGGGAGGGAGTCCGGGGTGCCGGCAGGGAAAGAACCAAGTCCTAACCACCCGACTGCCAGGGAATTCCTCATCTGGCATTAAAATATACATTTACAGTTATATTTTTATGTATTTATTGATTGCCTTTCTTCTCCAGTAAAATGTAAGCTCTGTGAGGCATGGATTTTCTATGATTTACTATTAACACAGGGCCTGGCACATAGTAGGTACTCAAGAAGTGTTTCATGAATGAGAAAATGAATAAACAGTGAAAGGATCTGGACGGTATTCCTGACCACACCGTGTTGACCTTGACGGCAAAAGTTTTGTGCGGACAAAAGTTTTGCCCCACTGGCCAGCAGAAAAACCCTGAGTCTTGGTCATGTGGTTGGGAGTCCCTTATCGGTACTGAGGCCAAGCTGTCAAAACAGCTGAAACAATTTAGTTTGGAATAACTAATGTGCTTCTCCAAGTCTGACACGAGTCTTTAAAAATGCAAGGCTGTTTCCTCAATGCTTAAAACTTCAACATCATGGAAACACACCATCATAGGAAGTGGATACTGTCTGGGAGGAATTGTAGTGGAAAACGAGAACCAGCGATGCTCACAGCTCTGCTGTGTTGATCACTTACTCAGTGCCAGGCATGGTGTCAGTCACACACGGGATCTCATTTTATCCTCATCAGAACCTCATTTGAGAAAAATTAGAGTTGTCTCTAGTGTACAAAAGAGGAAACTGAGGCTGGAAGGGAGTTGGCCAGGGCTGCACACGTAGCAGGCAGTGACGCCAGGATTTTAACCCATGTCACCGTTACTCTACTCTGGCGGTCAGTCGCCAGCCCACCAACCATTTTGCAACATGGCACTGGGAGCCTGGACTCTGACAGACAAACCTGGCTGACACAGTGGCTCTGCTATTTGTTAGCAGTGGGACCCTGAACAAATTACATCACCTCCTTGGCCTCAGTCTCCTCATCCATACAATAGGGATGGCTGTAATACCCACTTCACAGGGTCTTTGGGAGAATGAAATAAAAGTAATACAAAGAAAGAGCATTCTAGCATGCCTGGAACATACAAAATGCATAATAAACATTAACTGTTATAATTATTAGTGTCTTCCCAAGTGGCTCAGTGGTAAAGAATCCGCCTGCCAATGCAGGAGCCACAGGAAACTCAGGTTCAATTCCTGGGTAGGGAAGATCCCCTGGAGAAGGAAATGGCAGCCCACTCCATTATTCTTGCCGGGATAATCCCATGGACAGAGGAGCCTGGTGGGCTACAATCCATGGGGTTGCAAAGAGTCAGACAGGACCGAGTGACTGAGCATACACGCACTTGTCGCAATTGTCATTACTCCCACTGTGTTCTTAGGTTGTTTGCTTCCTGTAGATACTGAAACACTTAGAGATTTCATGCAAATGGGTTTGCTGGTGAAGAAGGAAGAAAATCAGGCCTAGTGACTCAACTCTTCTCATTAGATGGGGACTGATGTGTGCATGTGTATGTGCTCACACGTGAGTGAAGAAATGTACACACACACACACACATGCGTTACCACTCTGTCTCAGACCAGGACCTTTTCATAGAGAAGGACAGCAGGAGGCATGAGAAATGGTGATGGTTTCTTCTCGAGAGCTTGGGGAGATCCCATGCACTGGGTTGGCTTTCATCCCACATCCTTCATTCCCATCTGGAGGCAGAATGGCTGCATTTATTTCCTGGTACCTTGTAATTAACGGTCAATGACTTCTCCCTCCAACCAGGGCCTCATAGTGGCCCCACCATTGCAGCCACCAAACCCAGGTCTGGATGTTTCTCTCCATTAACTGGAGCATGTAAACTCTTATATCTGTGGAGTTGGAGAATGTCTCCAGAGATGACTGAGAGCCAAAGGACAGCACTTTAAGGGACCTGCTGCTTAATGTTGGGAATCTCCAAGGTGAAGTATAAACAAGTCACTACTTCAAATCTTGTACCACAAAAAATATCTCAGGGACCTTAATCCCATCTCCTTCAGGAATGAGCTTGGCCAACTCCTTGGGGTGGAGTTGGGAGAACATGCCACATGCCACCATCCCCACCATCCCATGCTGCCATCCAGCTCCTGACTGCCCAGAAGGACACCACGGGCAGCTCATAAGCTCCAGGAACTGAAAGTCGGGAGCCCAAGGTCACCTGCCAATCCGTGGTCATGAGAATTTTGCATTTTATGTTGCTCTCATTTCTGATCATCGAAACAATCTCTCCGAGGTAGTGAAAGGGAAGGGCTTGGAGAAGCCACACCCAGTTTCGTTTGGTTCTGTTCTGTTTTCAGTTTCGTTTAGTTTATTTTTTCCACCCACCACAAATTCTTCTCTTCCCCTCTCATAGTGTGGGCGAAATGCTGAAAACTTCGACCGATTTTTCACCCGCCATCCACCAGTTCTAACACCTCCTGACCAGGAAGTCATCAGGAATATTGACCAATCAGAATTCGAAGGATTTTCCTTTGTTAACTCTGAATTTTTAAAACCTGAAGTCAAGAGCTAAGTAGCTGTGTAGATTTCCGTCCTTCATTTCTGTCATTCAAGCTCAACGGCTATTGTGGTGACATTTTTTTGTTTTCATTGCAAAGTTGCATCCATGTTTTGTTTGCTGATGAAACTAGAGTGACCATGTTTCAGGACCCAAATGTCCTCAGGTAGTTTTGGAGCATCTCTGTGAGATGGGATTATGCAGATGGCATGTTGACAATGTGGCTGCATAATTAGCACATTATCAAAGTCCTTGTAGCATTTATTTTCCCCAGCATGTCAGCGATGTAGATCCAGCGGGGACAGAACATGCCTGCTTTCTCCCCCTTGTTCCTGCACTGCCATTCTCATCCCTTTTCCAACGCCAACCATCCAATCTAGATTTTTTTTTCCGCCAAACAAGTGGATAATCGGATGCTAGCAGTATTCTCCCGCTTCCAGTCCTGAAGCTTGGCTTGTATCCAAGTAGATGGTTGCTTTGCCTTAGGGGGAATTTCCTCCATTCTTCCTGGTTTGGAGGCCCCAGGAGCTTTGGGGAAAAAACATGCTAAAAATAAAATTTTATTTGTTTTTTTTTTTAACTCAAAAATTAAGAAGATTATTTAAGTCCTTTTAAAATTCCAAGAGTGTGCTTTTAGACAGTTTCAATCTAAGGGCACCTCCAGGAGTCATAAGGCAACCAGCTTGGGTGCTACCTTAATGCTGTAATTTCTGGTTCCCTGTGTCCCCCGATCACCTTCATCCCCAAACTACTTGAACAGGGCATTTGGACTAATTCCCTGAAAAGACATGGTCACTTTAGCAAAGTCCCAAAGGGCCATGGTTTTACATTACATTTCAAACTTTATTTGCTTTGGGGTTTTATTTCTGTTGTTCAAATGCAAAAAAAAAGAAGTTACTCACTTTTGTTACACATGCTTTGAAATACGTGTCCAGATGTTATTAACCACAATGACCTGCTTTGATTTACCGAGAAGACGGCTCTAGAGCCTGGCAGACCCATGCCTGCTCAAATGGGATTTGTCTAGGTTTGTTGCTGGCTTCAGAAAGCTAATTAAGTGCTCTGAGAAAGACACCATGTCTTGAAAGCATAGACAGTTGCATTCTTCACTTTGATGTTGTTTTGCAAGATGTTTGTGGAAATGTTTGTATCTGGATATCTGTTATGTGCCATTTTTCTTCTAGCATCGAGATACAATAAAAAAAAAAAAAGCAAGAAAGAAGAAGAAATACTATTTCAAGGAAAACGGCTGTTTATGAAAAACATGGACCCAAACTGCAGAATGGGGCCTCCTGAGGCTTCAGGACAGAAAAAAATTAAAGCCAGATCTTAATCTTGGCCCCAGTGTTCAGCCAGTCAGAGAGACTAAACTGTGGATCATTTAGGGACTCCTGGGGGCCTTTGATGGGGTGGGATGAGCTGGCTGGGGGGGTCTCAATGAGATCAGAGCTCAGGGCCCACATTTTCACCAGAGGCAAGTTTAGGGGCCAGTTAGGGGCAGGGCTGGGGCTGCTGAGTTTGTTGTCAAAATCACTACGCCTCTCAGCTCAGACTCATCCTTTCTAGCAAATAGCTTCACGAGCCCCCAGAAGCCCAGGGAAACCCCTTGATTGGGGAAATTCCGTTTCCATCTGAGCAGACGAGGACAGCAGGTGGTCCCCCATCCCACCTCCTGTCCCCCGCTGTCCTCAGGCAGCCCTGAAGGCAACTCTTGTCACAAGTCAAGTGATTTCCGCAAGTGCCAGGGCTTCTAAGAGACCATCAAGGGAACTCAAAACACTTGACAAGTGTCCTTGAAGGGAGACTTCTCATCTTTAAGAAAATTGTGATTTGATTTCTACTTGGGCAAAGCCCCCTGCTGTTCACTCCTTTCTGCCTGCTCTCGTCTCCTTGCTGGGGGTGTGGGGACCATCCCTGTGGCCACGGTTGTGGGTCACAATCTAGATGTCAGAGGAAGCAGATGGGAAGCCCTAGCTCTCAAGCTTAGGAGGCAAGAGAAGGAGGAAAACTGGGGAAGACCCTCCTCATTGTATTGTTGGGAAACCGGCATCAGGAAGGAGGAAATGACTTGCCCAAAGTCAGCCAGCTGGAATGCAAACCCAGTTTCCTGAATCTCCGTACGGGTCTCCCTCCTCTGTGACTGCCGTCTCTGAGCCATGCCCACCAACAGACAGCTTATTTGAAGTCTTTCATCTGGCTGTTGGGTCACCAAGCCTTTACTTGGATATACTCTCAGGAAGATTAAAACCAAGGAGAAACATTGGGCCATCAACAAGTCATTAGAGACAACTTTAGAGAACAATGTAGGATGGGTGAATAGACATAAATAGATAGGTAGATAGATAGAGATAAATAGATATAAATAGAAAGAATATACTGTGTGTGTATATATATATGTATTATATTTACTGCACTCTACATTTTCCAAATTGCTAACATTATTTTTCAAAAGTTTAATAGTTTGCAGAAGTAGATACTCAAGCCAAAGCCTCTGTTCCCCTAATACACTGAGCTGAGAGTTGTTCAGGGAAGCCTTCTGTGAAAGGGAGGGATCATTAGAATTCTTGCAGTTGCCTATTCCATCAACATTTCAAGTGCAGAGGAGACTGAGAAGCAGAGCTTTCAACAGATGTAATCTCAGCGGAATACTTTGCAAACACATCCAAGAAAGATTTTTAAATTAATTTTTGTGATTGTGCATGTATTCCACCCTCCTTTCAGTCACCTAGCCAGCATTTAGTGAGCACTGACTGTGTGCTGGGCTCTATCCTGGGTGCCAGAAGCATGGTGGGGAGCATGAAGATGCAACCCAGGAAGGTAGTCATTAAACAAGTCATTAAAAGCACGATATGATCTAGGGATAACTCATCTCTAGGTTAATCAGGGAAGACTTCATTTAAGAAAGGAAGAGTCATCAGAAGACTTTGGGGTTCTTTCTCTCTGGAGACCACATTGGAGGCTAAAGGAGATGCAGCAGCACCCTCTCGACCCAGATTTCTGGTCCAGTCCTATAGTGCCAAAGTGGGGAAAGAGAGGCAAGAGCTGGGGTGTGTTTCCTTCTAGAAGGCCAAAGACACAGTCTCCATACTTGATGCAATCACAGAATCATCAAGATGTGAGCTGACAGATGCCTGTGTGATAAGAGGGAACTAGTTTCAGAACTCAGTTCCAAGTCGTTAGTCCAGATTCCTGCAGGCATTACCCTTTCGGGCCCTCAGGAGACACTGCCCCTGGCTTGACACCACCTGGTTCTTCTAGATGAGACAGCTTGATGCTTTCCAGAAGAACTTAAATTAGAGGGTCGTTTTGTAAAAAGAAACTAAATAAGAAAATCCAAAGAAGCCTAAACACAGTCCAGGGTAGTCATGGCTAGTTGTCTACCAGGATCTTAGAATCCCTCTTTCCCTTTGTTGGACTCCTCATTGACCTTCTCTTCTAAGAAAGCACAGGGCCACGGTCAGAGTGACCATCTTGGGGAATTACTAGGAAGCCAGTTGAATTAGTGGGGCTTCCCTACTGGCTCAGATGGTAAAGAATCCACCTGCAATGCAGGAGACCTGGGTTCAGTAACCTTCCTGGGGTGAGTGCAACTATTTTCATGTAACTTCAGATACTATCACCCTGGAAAGGAATTTTCCCAACAAAGAGGCCCATTCTTTCCCAACTTTTAGGGTAAAGTTCAGGGGTCTTTTCTATTGAGGATCTGCCCACAATGGCAAGTCCTGTTTGGATCATGTGGCTGATTGAAGCATCACCAGTACAACAAATGGGGTAGGACTTTAATAATTGAGGATGATGCAAAGGGAACCTCTGCTGGATACCCACAGGCAGGGAAAGCCATGCCAGGGGACCTGAAAGGAGGCAGATGCCTGTCTTCTAGCCTCAGGTATTCCCAGGGCCCACACCCAGCCCTGGAGCTCTCAGATCTTGAAGGAGCCTCACACAGTTCTATCCATATTGGGGCTCACAATGGATAAGGGCCCATCTGAGTGACCCACAGGATCAGTGGGAACAAATTCCATTATTTTGCTCTAGAATGAGATCTCTAGCTTGGGGACAACTGTGAGTTGTCAGAAGTCAAGAGGCTCATCTTTCATTAAGTCTTCATTCATCTATTCACTCATTCAGCAAATAATCATGGAAGGCCTGCCATGTACCAAGTCTTGGCACTGGAAATATACAGACAAGGACTTTAGCCTCCTGCAAAGAGGCAATAAATAATCATGACAGTTTCTGACAGCAGCAAGTACAATGAACACAATTAGAAAGATGTTTAAGTATGACTAGTGGGGTTCAGGGAGGGAGGCACAGACAGTATTAAAGGAAAAGCTGGCATTCAAGCCTTTCTCTGAACACAGGAAAGAATGCATTCAGTGCCTGGGACAGCACAGGACAGGCTGGCAGCTGGCAGGACGAGAAAAAAGTAGAGTGGGTGGGGCATGGCAGGAGATGCCTACCACCCAAAAATCAGCTCCACCACTATCTTCAGCTCACTCCCCTCTGACCACACCTACTGAATTGAATTCCTCATATTCCCCTCACTCCACACCCCCACACATACACCACAAGAGTAAGTGGGGAACTTCGTAGGAACATTTTACCCGTCTCAGTGGAGTAGTCAAAAAGAAGGCATTCTTGTGAGAGGCATTTTGCAAAGGGCAATGAGGCCAGCAATGAGAAATCCTTGTCAGTCAGTGCCCTTTAGGGGTTAAACCTAAAGCAGAGATAATGATCAGCCAAACTCTAGCAAATCAGTCAGTTCTCTCCCTTCTTGACAATCTGACACCACTCTGGCTTCAGCCAGGTAACCTGCCCAGTACCAGTGAAACCCATGTGTTATCCTTGGTTGTCCTTGCAATACACCAGCCATCAAACTGTCCCCCAGTCAGAGAGGCCAAGATGAAGCCTAACTGGGAATCGTGTGGTCAGGTAAAAGTCACCACCCCGCTGTGCAATCTTGGGCAAGTCACTTTACCTTCCTGTGCCTCAGTTTTCTCATATGTCAGAGCACTGGGGCAAGGAGCTCTACCTGCCCCCAGGTGGGTGGTGAAGATGGGAAGATCATAGGCTGGAAAGGACCCTGAAGAGGTGAGAGCATCATACAGATGTGAGATCTTTTCATGAGCCCACACTCTGACATTCCCTGGTGAAACTTGGCCCAAACTATATTTAGTAAACTGGAGACTGATGTCCCCTCCGCACCCCCACCCCCCCAAAATGAAACTCCAGACTAACTAGGAGAATGGAATATTTTAAGACTGTCTTTCCAGACTGAGTTTGTTAACCAGATGCATCATCAGAAGATCTCTGATGATCATCAGAAGAACCTCTGGCTGATGAAGACTCAGATTCTAGTCTGTGGTTGGATTTCTGAGCATCCCTTCAAAGCCTCGATTGCACCAGGGAATGTGGGATGGATAGTGATCCCCTCCTTTCGTTGAGCAGTGATGTGATGTCCCCATTCTTGCCACTCTGCCTTCTGGGGATGAGTGGTTGTGAGCTCTTCTCCTTTTTAAAGAAAGAAGCCTCCTAGCCACAGAGGGCGCTCTTGAATGATTTTCTCCTGGACGCTCTACCGCATGACTATTTCTATGACATTATACCTTGTAAGAGGTAGATTCCAACTCATCTCAAAGCCGAAGAAAACAACAGACACATACACACACCATATTTTCTGGCAATCCTTAAAGAAAGTCAATGTCTCATTTCCTTTCTTAGAAAATTTCCACGAAGTCTTCTCTCCAGAAGCCAACATACGATGTGAAATGAAAGCTAGGGAATAGTATTGCAGTGCAGCTGCTAAAACCGGTCAGCACAGGGCTTCTCCCGACTCTGCCCATGAGACGTCATCAGCTTCCCAATAACTGGCATGTCTCGGTCACATTTCCTCCTCCTTATGCCATGTTAATGTGTTTGCTTTCCATTTGACAGAGAGACAAGCGAGACACCTCCAATTTCGACAAAGAGTTCACCAGACAGCCTGTGGAACTCACGCCTACTGATAAACTCTTCATCATGAACTTGGACCAAAATGAATTTGCTGGCTTCTCCTATACTAACCCAGAGTTTGTCATTAATGTGTAGGTGAATGCAAACTCCATTGTAAGCCTGGAGTGTAAGACTTCAGGCCAAGTGTATGTATCAATTCTAGTCTTCCAGGATTCATGGTGCATATGCTGGCATTCCACACATGGAGAGCTTGTCCTAGAGGGCTTTTCTTTGTATGTGTAGCTTGCTAGTTTGTTTTCTACATCTGAAAATGTTTAGTTTAGAATAAGCGCTTTATCCAATATTAGAGGTACAATTTTCCAAACTTCCAGAAACTCATCAAACAAACAGACGATGTCAAAACTAATGTGTCTGATACCAAAATGCTTCAGTATTTGTAATTTTTAAAGTCAGAAGCTAATGTTCCTGGTAAAAGTTTTTACAGTTATCCTATAATATCCCCCTTGAATGCTAAGCATGACTGGTATTTTTAAAAATTGTGAGTAAGCTTTGCAGTTACTGTGAACTATTGTCTCTTGGAGGAAATTTTTTGTTTAAGAATTGATACGATTAAACTGAGTTAATATATGCCAACTCTTGTTTACATGTCTGCTTTTAAATATAGTCTGGTGCAGGGGTTACAAACTGGGAAGTCATAGCCTGATCCCATAGATGAGTTTCGTTTCACTTGCACAGAATTTCATTTAATTGAAATTGTTGTCAACATTAAAAAATGGAATTTTTCTGTAGATTTCTGGACTTTCAGATTCAGTTGAAAAAAAATCAGAAGACTGGCAGCACTGGGCCTATATTTCCATGTGGAAATAATTCAACAGAACTGAGAAATGGCCATCTCTTTAAAAGCAGTGCATCCTCTCATTTTAGAGTCTCCACCACTCTCTATTGTCCTACATTCTCATCCACTTCCTGGATGCTGTGGCCCTTTGAGGTAAAGATCTCTGCTATTTGCCAGTCATAGGTTTCATGACCATAATACTTTCCTGTGCCCATAATTAGGGTATCTGGCCAGTCATCCAGTTGAGTGGTTGGTATGTAGTCAGTCCTCAAACACAAAATACATGATACAGTTTCATGACAAAAGTCAACAGGAAGGTTGGCATCAGGACAGAACACTTCTGTGGTCTATGAGGATGTCACTCGCATTTGTGAAACTGCTTACCTTGTAATATTTTCTGCTAGTTCCATATCTGCAACAGACAAAACAAACAGGGGTTTACCCTTTTCTCAACAGCCATACTTGTCCAATGAAGCCAGAAGAGAAGGGAAATAAATAAGGGAGATCGCTTCTAAAAGCTGTTGGCATGATAAGGAGACCCATTCTCTGAGATCAAAGTGGCATGTTAGTGAATCACACTGGGTATGAGCTTGACACCTTCTTCTCTGAATGAAATCAGGCTTCTGTTTTCTTTTTGAAAGCTGTAGTAATCCAATCGATAACACCTGCCTTTGAAGCTGCTAATACCATGGGGTTGCGGAAAAGAGCAGATCTGTCACTGCAAGTTCATCATGACTCAACAGACTTTATTTATCTCCTCCTTCCTTGGAAGACCCCCAGGAAATGGGCATTGGGCAGATACAGTGAAACCACTGATTCTAGTGTACTCTGCAGAATTTCAGGAACACTGCCAGTTACATCAGGTAAAGCTAACTTAAAGAAGAAACTATGTTCAGTGCATCACATTCAGAAAACAAAAATATGTGAATTGCTATAGATGTGTGATGGCATGTTCCATTTAAGATGATATTACAGAAGTTGCTATTGCTACTTCTGATTCCTCCATATTTCTTGCCAGCCCTGCATATTTCCTCCCTCTGCTGGATATAAACCAGCCTTTCATTTCATAAATAACTGACCACGAGCTCTGAACCAGGCATAGTTCTGGGTGCTGGGGATATAGAGACCAACAAGACAGTTCAAGACTTTCTACACACAGGCACAAGAAGACTGAAGAAGTTCTAGCCTTTCATCTTCCTGGGCTCGCATCCAGTGAAATAGGAGTGGGAGCTCCTGTAAGAGCCCTGCAGTTTCCTCTGACTGGCTCTGCCTGGTCCCGTGTACATCCCTGAACCAAGCCCTGTATCTGGGGTGGAGAGAGGTCGTGGGTAGGCTATTTTGATTGGTCAAGCCTAAACTGTATTAGTTATCTACTGCCGTGTAACAAGTTAGTCCAAAACTTTGAAACAGCAAACATTTATTACACAACATTCTTGTCTGTGGGCAAGAATCTGGTTGGTGTGGCCTCTTATAAGGTTGCAGTTAAGCTGTTGGCCAGGATTGCATTACGTATGAAGGCTCCACTGGGGGACATGGGATTCACTACAAGCTTAATCTCACGATGCTGACAGCCTCTGTTTCTAGCCAGATAAGCAGCTGCCTAGGAACTGTGTCTTTGGACATGGTAGCTGGCTTCCCCAGGGAAAATGAATCAAGTGAGAGTCTAATCTGGAAGCCATCTAATCTCAGTGGCAACCCAGTCTCAGAAGTGACATCTCATCGTATTACTGGTTTATGTTCTTCAGAAGCAAGCCCGTAGGCCCAGCCCATACTCTGGGGAGGGTCTTATACAAGGTGAGAGTTCCAGGAAGTGAGGGCCTCTAGGTGTCATCTTGGAGACTGCTGCCACATGCACCATGAGCTGCACCCCTGGCGCTATGGGTAGAGTGCCACCCAAACCACATTAACCGAGACTGGGTGAGGGGCCACTCTCTAAATAAAAATTTCAGAAGCTGTTCTTGGAACAAGGGGAATGTGTTCTGAGGAGACAAACTACAATGGTGGATTCTCTGAAGATGGAAATTTAGAGTAGCCCCAAAGATTCCTTAAGGTTGGTGATGTATGAGAGACTGGTCAATACTGAGAAAAAATTAAAGGAATGACTCCCTTGTCATTGCATGTGGTCCACAGAGGTCCCCATTGCCAAGTTCACCACCAAAGACAAGAGCGTGAATTTGACCTTCAGATGAATTATAGTCTTGGCCTTCCAGGGACTCAAAATCCATCAAGAAGATGAGTTGGTGGAAACGTACACATGATACAAGATCAATTATTTGAGTGACAAACCACTTCAATGCTTAGTGTCTTTTAAAAAAACCAACCATTTGTTTAACTCACAGTGATGATTTTTCTGGTCTGGCCATCCCAGCTCATCTCTGATGGACTTGCCTGTGTATGTTCAGTCAGCTAGAAGGACAGCTGGTGACTTGATGGTCTAGGATGACCTCACTCACATATACAGTGTTTGACAGACTGGCCGGTCTAGAGCTGGCTCAGTTGGAATGGTTTGGTTTTGCTCCCTGTTCTCTATTTACCCTCCAGCAGGGTAGAACATGGGGCTTCCCAAGTGGCTCAGGGGGTAAAGAATCTGCCTGCAGTGCAGGAGATGCAGGAGACATGGGTTCGATCCCTGGGTCAGGAAGATCCCCTGGAGGAAGGCATGGCAACCCACTCCAGTATTCTTGCCTGAAGAGTTCCATGGACAGAGGAGCCTGGCGGGCTACAGTCCATGGGCTCGCAAAGAGTCAGACATGACTGAAGCGATTTAGCACACATGCGGGGTAGAACATAGCTTTCCTCATAGGGTGGTTTTGAGGACCACTGAAGAGCAGCAGTGGGAAGCAAACCCCAGTGCACAAGCACTTTTGAAGGCTCATCTTATGTCATGGTTGCTGCTTCTCCATAAGGGAAATTCAAGGGGTGGAGAAATGGACTCCACTTTTGGATGGGAGGCACTACAAAAACACATTGCAAAGGCAAATCGAATGATGGGGAAATGTATGGCCAGCTTTGTATCTACCGCAGAGTCCATCAGTGGCACCATTTGTGAACTTAGGGGGCTTCCAAGAGTTAAGGTAGATGGGATCAAGAAATTGCCGGGAACATCTCGGGCTGTGCCATGGTCAGGCCACTTAGATCACCAAAACTCTGTCTCTTCAGTCTCAACATACAGACACAGTGCTAGAGTTCAGGCTTGTTAATTGGGTAATGAGTCAGCATGAGAGCTGGTACAATAGGTTCTTCATACCCATGAGGACAAAATTCTGCAGTATTCACGTGTTACTCCTGCCTTGATTCTTTTTCTCAAGTCACATACACACTGAGATGCTGGAGAATTCAGGGAGGAATGGAAAACAAGCTAAATGATAACCCAATCTGGGACACCCAATCCACTACCGCCTATCAATCTCTAGCTCTCCAAATCTGAAAGCCAAATAGCTCAGGTCTTGTATCTGTGCTAGCTTTGATGTGAGACTGCTTTGACACATGGAATTCTGCTGTCATCACATCCTAGACAAGCAATGCTGCTGCTAAGTCGCTTCAGTTGTGTCTGACTCTGTGTGGCTGTAGGGACTGTAGCCCACCAGACTCCTCTGTCTGTGAGATTCTCCAGGCAAGAATACTGGAGTGGGTTGCCATGCTCTCCTCCATGAGATCTTCCCATCCCAGGGATCAAACCCATGTCTTTTATGTCTCCTGCATCGGCAGGTGGGTTCTTCCACTAGTGCCACCTGGGGAGCCCAGACAAGCAATGGTGGTTCCAAAAGTGAGTCCTGATTTCCCCAAACAATAAAGGTTTGCAGTCCAGACATCTCAGCCAATGACTGAACCACACTCAATCCATTATGGGTTTTGTCCCATAAAATGCTAGTCTTCCTAGCATATGGTCTGCCAATATCAGGCCAGATGTCAGGGTGAGATTACAATGGTATTTGGACAAAAGACGCAAGAACATTCAATTCTGTTTTCAGCCAATCCATGAGAGAAATATATGAATAGAAGAAAATGCCTAGTAGATGAAAAGTTGATCACTATTGGAAGATTTGACTTCATACCCCAACGTGGGATCCTAACCCTAAGGTGATCTGGATTGCGTGGAGAATTCCTATCAGGTGGGTTGTGTTTTGTATCTATTGCTGTTAACAAGTTACCCCAAACTGAACACTTAAGACATATTTGTGTGTGTATGTATGTGTGTGCGCGCACGCACTCAGTTGTGTCTGACTCTTTATGACCCTTTGGACTATAGACCGCCAGGCTTCTCTGTCCATAGGATTTTTCAGGCAAAAATACTGGAGTGGGTTGCCATTTCCTCCTCCAGGGGAACTTCTCAACCCAGAGATCAAACCCACATCTCCTGTGTATCCTGCATTGCAGGCAAATTCTTTACCCAATGAGCCATTGGGGAAGCCCATATTTACTAGGTCATAATTTCTGTGGGTTGGGAGTTCAGGCACAGTTTAGTGGGGTTCTCTGCTTCAGAAAGCCTTATGAGTTTCAGTCAAGGTTTTGACTGGGATTATGATCTTCTGTGAAGGTTCAACTAGGGAAACATCCACTTCTAAGCTTGCTTACATGGTTGTTGGCAAGATTCAGTTACTTGCAAGCTCTCAGACTGATAACCTCAGTTCCTCACTTGCTCTTAGCTGGAGGCTGCCCTCAGTTCTTTGCCAAGTGGGTCTTTCCAAAATGTTGGCTTGCTTCATCAAGGTGCACAAGCTTAGAAAGCAATATAGGAAGAATATCAGTAAGAGGGAAGTTCCATTCTTTTGTAAATTAATCACACAAGTGATAGTACATCATTTGCTGTATTCTTCATTACAAACAAGTCATTAGGTCCGGTCTGCTCTTAAGAAGAAGGACATAAGGACATACATGAGTGAGGCAGAGACCACTGGAAGTCATATCATATACTACCACATGAGTATAAAGAGTATCCTCTAATACAGCAGTTCCCAACCTTTTTGGTACCATGGACTGGTTTCATGGAAGACAATTTTTTCACTGGCCCAGTGGTAGGGGATGGCTTTGAGGGATTCAAGCGCATTACATTATTTGTACACTTTATTTCTATTATTATTACATCAGTTCCACATCAGGCAGAAGGTTGAGGACCCTTGCTCTAAGAGATGTAATATGGGACAGGGACTCATTGGAAAAGACCCTCATGCTGGGAAAGATTGAAGGCAAAAGGAGAAGGAGGCAGCTGAGGATGAGATGGTTAGATAGCATCATAGACTCAATGGACAGGAATTTGAGCAAACTCTGTGAGATAGCGGAGGACAGAGGAACCTGGCATGCTGCAACCCATGGGGTTGCAAAGAGTCAGACATGAGTTAGCAACTGAACAACAGCAATGAAAGACAAAGGTGGGGAGGTCTTAGCACTGTGTCCAATGGATGTACTCGATCTTGATCAACCAGACCAACCCCCTCCTTAGAGGTGCAGTGAAGGTGGGGAGGAAGCACTATGACCATCCTTTCTCTGACCAGGAGTTTCTGAGCCAGTGTGGGTGGCCAGGCTGTCACCATTCATCTGAATGAATATTGCTTTTTTTTTTCTTGCATCAAAAGTTTTGAGTCCTTCATAAATAAAACATAAATCACACTTATTTAATCCCACAGAGTAGAAGCACCCTTAGTCTCAAAATAGAGGCTCAGTTCAGTTCGGTTGCTCAGTCATGTTCAACTCTTTGCGACCCCATGGACGGCAGCATGCCAGGCTTCCCTGTCCCTCACCAACTTCTGGAACCTAATCAAAATCGTGTCCGTCGCATCAGTGATGCCGTCCAACCATCTCATCCTCTGTCATCCTCATATCTTCCTGCCTTCAGTCTTCCCCAGCGTCAGGGTCTTGTCCAATGAGTCAGTTCTTTGCATCAGTTGGCCAAAGTGTTGGAGTTTCAGTGTCAGCATCAGTCCTTCCAATGAATATTCAGGACTGATTTCCTTTAGGATGGACTGGTTGGATCTCCTTGCAGTCCAAGGAACTCTCAAGAGTCTTCTCCAACACCACAGTTCAAAAGCATCAATTCTTCAGCACTCAGCTTTCTTTATAGTCTAACTCTCACATCCATACATGACCACTGGAAAAACCATAGCCTTGGCTAGATGGACCTTTGTTGGCAAAGTAACGTCTCTGCTTTTAAATATGCTGTCTAGGTTGGTCATAGCTTTTCTTCCAAGGAGTAAGCATCTTTTAATT
>NW_011494644.1:6722211-6723464 GCF_000754665.1 Bison bison bison
CACACAAAATAAAGTCTCTCACTGTTTCCATTGTTTCCCCATCTATTTGCCATGAAGTGATGGGACCAGATGCCATGATCTTGGTTTTCTGAATGTTGAGCTTTAAGCCAACTTTTTCACTCTCCTCTTTCACTTTCATCAAGAGGCTCTTTAGTTCTTCACTTTTTGCCATAAGGACGGTGTCATCTGCATATCTGAGGTTATTGATATTTCTCCCGGCAATCTTGATTGCAGCTTGTGCTTCATCCAACCCGGCATTTCACATGATGTACTCTGCATATAAGTTAAATAAGCAGGGTGACAATATACAGCCTTGACTTAACTCTTTTAGTTTCCTTTAATCCCCCTAAACACAAGCAACATTGGATTCACATCTCTGCCCTAATCGGGCATCAGAAAGCTGAAAGGCACCGTGAAACTTTAGTTTGAGGAGCTCTTGGGGATATTTGACCCCAAGATCATCTTCAGGAAATTCTACTAGCTGTAAGTGAACAGAGCACAGGGAAAGACTTAGACGGAAAGAAGGTGAAAATATTTTAAAATATGATGTGAAGGGGGAGGAAACTTTGAATGGAGAGAGGAGCCAGCAGAAGAAGCCCCCAGATCTCATCCTCCTCATCTCTTTGCTCAAACCTGGGCTTGAGGATGCGCTTCTCATTGTTATGCTACAAAGGCTGAAACTTTATCAGGCATCCCATGACTGCAGAGAGAAATCACTAGACCTGAATATGAATTAATAGATTCATTCATATTGATTTCTTTCATTCATTCATTGCATCTCTCTTTAGGACTCATGTTATTCCAGATGGGGAATGGAACCTGGGTCATCTTCTCATGCAGTCGATGCTCTGAGAGGGATACGTACTATATATCGTGAATATAGTGATCGTGAATAACAGTGCTGATAGCCATACCTTCTATGGAGAAGACAAAGCAGGGTGGTGGGAGGAGACTGGCAAGGGTGGGGATGACTGAGTCCTCAGCTGCTTAGCCTGAACACTCAGGCAAGACCTCCTTGCAGTCTGAGGTCAGTGATAAGGACCAGAGCAAAGCATTCCAGACAGAAGGGACAGCAAGTGCCAGAGCATGAGACCTGGGCTTCCAAAGACCAGAAAGCAGCCCATGTCACCAGAGAAAGGCCAGACCCAGCAAAGCGGGACCAGAGAGCAAGGCAGGGGTCAGATCTTGTAGGTATTAGTAGATAGTGATGAGAAGTTTAACTTTGTTCTAAGTTCAGGGAGAATCCTTTGGAC
>NW_011494644.1:6723564-6724336 GCF_000754665.1 Bison bison bison
CACTGTATTAGTTTCCTATTGCTGCTATAACAAATTTTCACAAACTATGTGGCTTAAAACAACACCAATGTATTTGCTTGTAGTTTTGGAGGTCACAAGTCCAAAATCAGTCTCCCTGGACTAAAGTTGTCCACAGAGCTGACAGCTGCTTCTAGGAGAGCATCTATTTCCTTGCCTTTTCCAGCTTCTCGAGTCCACCTGCATCCTGTGGCCCGTGGCCTCTGTCAAATCTTCAAAGCACGTCACTCCAGCCTCTGCTTCTGTTGTTGTATCTTTTTTACTTGTAACTTTTCTGCCTTCCTTGTGATTATATTGGACCAACCCAGATAATTCAGGATAACCTCCCCATCTTGTGATCCTTAACGCATCCATAAAGTCTCTTTTACCATGTAAGATGATATATTAATAGGTTGAGATTTCCCTGGTGGTCCAGTGGTTAAGAATCCACGTTGCAATGCAGGGGACACAGGTTCAACCCCTAATCAGGGAACTAAGATCCCACATCTCAGGGCAACTAAGCCAGTGTACCATAACTACTGAGCCCATGCATTACAGCAATCCCCCCGCCACACACATATGTTGTTCAGTCACTTAAGCTGTGTCCAACTCTTTGCGAACCCATGAACTGCAGCATGCCAGGCTTCCCTGTTCTTCACCATCTCCCAGAGTTTGCTCAAACTCATGTCCATTGAATCAGCAATGCCATCCAACCATCTCATCCTCTGTTGCCCTCTTCTCCTCCTGCCTTCAATCTTTTTCAGCATCAGGGTCT
>NW_011494644.1:6724455-6728000 GCF_000754665.1 Bison bison bison
TATATATATATTTCAGGGATTATGGGACACCTTTAGAGGAACTTTATCCTGTCTTCCCACAGACACATGAAGCAGAGGGCTGATGTGATCTGGTTGACCTTAGAGGTCTATAGGGGTGAGGATAAAGGAAGATCAATGAAGCCATCACAATAGTGCTGCTGCTGCTAAGTCGCTTCAGTCGTGTCCGACTCTGTGCGACCCCATAGACGGCAGCCCACCAGGCTCCCCCGTCCCTGGAATTCTCCAGGCAAGAACACTGGAGTGGCTTGCCATTTCCTTCTCCAACGCATGAAAGTGAAAAGTGAAAGTGAAGTCGCTCAGTCATGTCCGACTCCTAGCGACCCCGTGGACTGCAGCCTACCAGGCTCCTGCATCCATGGGATTTGCCAGGCAAGAGTACTGGAGTGGGGTGCCATTGCCTTCTCCATCACAATAGTGCAGGGGGAGGCAAAGGTACAGTTTGCCTTGACTGCTGCAGTCGTCATAGAGATGAGAGAGAAAATCACAATGATTGATTCGGACTACCAGCCAAACTGGTATGCTGACTCTCAGCTGAATACACTTAACCAGCCCAGCACCAGTCTCTATAGAAACCATTTGGGTCTGCATGGCTTTTCTGAAGGAAAGAGGTCTGGACTGGAAGAGAGAGAAACATCCCCTCCAATGACATAGGCAGGGTGGGGGCTGGTCCTGTCTGTGGGTGGTACTTGGGATAAAGGGCTGTTGAGGAATAAGGGACCAGACAGGGGATGAGTGGGAGAAGGGCTTTAGCAGTGATGTGGAAAATCTGGTCGAGTAAGCTGAAGAATGACACCCCTCCACAATCTCCCACCAAGGTATTGAGTCCTAAACCTGGAATATGTAAAAGTCACCTTCTTTGGAAAAAGACTCTTTGCAGATATAATTAAATTGAGGATCCTAAGATAAAGAGATCACCCTGGATTACTAGGGTGGGCCCTAAGTGCTACAACAAATATCTTTATAAGGGAGACAAGGACATAACACAGACACAAAGAGGAAGCAGACCACAGATGCAGCAGAGAAGGGTGTGGCCACAAGCCAAGGAATGTCGACACAGTGGCTGGGAGCTGAAAGAGGTGAGGAATGGGTTCTCCCCCGGAGCCTCCAGAGAGAGTGCCACCTGCCAACACCTTGATTTTGGTCTCCAGACCCATGAGAGGCTCCATCTCTGTTGTTTCAGCCCACCCGGTTTGTGGTCATTTGTTATAGCATCCCCAAGTAATGAATTCATCTGGTGGGGACCAGATCACAACTTAAAGTTTGACTCAACTGCTGGTAAATTGACCAAACTAGAACTCTGAACTCAAGCCTTCCATTGTGGACATGCCCCCAGGCAGGTGAAGTCAGAGATGGACTCCCCATCATCCCAGGAAACAAGATGAGAAGAAGCCTAGGTCTCTCTGACAGTCAGGGACCCCTGATGCCTTTAAACCCCTTCTATTGGCACCACCCTCAGCCCTGAAACCGCCTCTGTGGGTGCAGCCTTCCTGTGGGGCCCCTGAAGACAGACAGCCCTGGCTCTGTATGGTTCAAGCCTGGGGACAACTCGCCTCCCACGACAATACACCCACTTGGGGTTGGCTCAAACGCCTCTATGTCTGATGCTGCAGAGAGTGGTGGAAAGCTACAGAGAATGGACAAAACTCACAGACCATCTGTTCATCTTCTGTGTTTTGTGAATTTATTTTCAAATGTTAAGCATTTGATAGCAGTTGTCAGGCATTATCTTAAAAGCTACCATTTGGGTAAAGACGTTCTTTTAAAAATCCAGGAGGATCACTCAGAGATCAGTGATTCTCCAGGGTGTGGAATCAGGGATGAGTTGTATTTTGAACAACATCTTCAAATATTTTCGTATAATTTTATAACCAGAAAAGGGAAATAATATGTCTTATTTCTACAATACAGACTTCAGGAAGGAAAGCTTGACCAAATCTTGCTTAAAAGGCAAGAACGACTCTGTGAAGGGAGGTGGGAAAAACTAGAATAAGGACTAATTGTTCAGCCATGGAGTAACTTCCACAGAGTTTCCATAGAGAAGTCCACATGACTGAGCAGTGCCTGACACCCCTCAGATACCCTGCACCCTGAAACCAGAGGATCATGGACTCTCCCTTATCCCTCTGGCTAAATGTGAAGAATGTCTGCCTGCTTTGTTACCTCCTGGATCCCCAAACTTGGCTGGGTATTGAACTTGTATGTGGTTTACAAGTGGCAAAACCCATCTCGAAGTGGAGTACTTAGAAGAAAAAGAATCATTTTCTGTTTGTTTATGTAACTAGAAGAGCCTTGAGCTTTCTGGCTTCACCTACAGATGGGTCCAGGGACTCATGCAATATCAGAAGCTGTCCCTTTCTTCCTTCATCTAATTTTCTTCATTTTCTTGGTGGCCCCCAGAAGCTCCAATCACTACCCCCAGAGCTCAGTAATACTAATGAGAGGAAAATTTAATTTTTCTAATAGCCCCAATAAAAACTACAAGACTGAGTTTTACTGACTTGGCTTCAATAGCCATCTCTAACTTAATTATCTTAGCTAGAGGGATAGATATTGCATTCGCCAAGCCTGGGTCACATGCTCACCCCTAGAGTTCTTTTGAATCACACGGGGAGGTGTGGCTTCCCAGAGGAAAACGGTGATATAATTTCTTAAAATTTGTTTAATTAATTCATTTATTTTATTTTGGGCTGTTCTGGGTTTTTGTTGTTTCACTGGCTTTTCTCTAGTTGTGGTGAGAGGGGTCTACACGCTACTGCAGTGACTCCACTTGCAGAGCACCAGCTCTAGGGTGCATGGGCTCAGTAGCAGCACAGCACAGGCTTAGTTGCCTCTCAGCACATGAGGTCGTCCTGGCCCAAGGATCAGACTGGTGTCCTCCGCACTGCAAGGTGGAGGCTCTTACCCTTTGGACCACCAGGGAAGCCTGGTGATATAATTTCTAAAAGAAAGGGAAATGAGGTCTGGGAAGTAATAACAGGTGTCTACTAAAAGCTCAGACTGTACAGTCTCCTACTTCTGGGTGCTAAGATTATAGGCACACATCTATGTCGTCCCTAATGTGTTACCTGCCTCACTCATTTTTAAAAAATTTTTTTTATTGAAGAATAATTGCTTTACAGAATTTTGCTGTTTTCTCTCAGACCTCAACATGAATCAGCCATCAGATCAGATCAGATCAGATCAGTCGCTCAGTCGTGTCCGACTCTTTGCAACCCCATGAATCACAGCATGCCAGGCCTCCCTGTCCATCACCAACTCCCGGAGTTCACTCAGACTCATGTCCATCGAGTCAGTGATGCCATCCAGCCATCTCATCCTCTGTCGTCCCCTTCTCCTCCTGCCCCCAATCCCTCCCAGCATCAGAGTCTTTTCCAGTGAGTCAGCTCTTCACAAGAGGTAGCCAAAGTGCTGGAGTTTCAGCTTTAGCATCATTCCTTCCAAAGAAGTCCCAGGGCTGATCTCCTTCAGAATGGACTGGTTGGATCTCCTTGCAGTCCAAGGGACTCTCAAGAGTCTTCTCCAAC
>NW_011494644.1:6728116-6728404 GCF_000754665.1 Bison bison bison
AAGAATTTTCCACAGTTTATTGTGATCCACACAGTCAAAGGCTTTGGCATAGTCAATAAAGCAGAAATAGATATTTTTCTGGAACTCTCTTGCTTTTTCTATGATCCAGCAGATGAGATACCAAAGGAACATTTCATGCAAAGATGAGCTCGATAAAGGACAGAAATGGTATGGACCTAACAGAAGCAGAAGATATTAAGAAGAGATGATAAGAAGACACAGAAGAACTGTACAAAAAAGATCTTCACGACCCAGATAATAACGATGGTGTGATCACTGACCTAGAGC
>NW_011494644.1:6728504-6729009 GCF_000754665.1 Bison bison bison
TATGCTATCTAGGCTGGTCCTAATTTTCCTTCCAAGGAGTAAGCGTCTTTTAATTTCATGGCTGCAGTCACCATTTGCAGTGATTTTGGAGCCCAGAAAAATAAAGTCTGACACTTTCCCCTGTTTCCCCATCTATTTCCCATGAAGTGGTGGGACCAGATGCCATGATCTTGGTTTTGCTTTGTTGAGCTTTAAGTTGAGCTTTAAGCCAACTTTTTCACTCTCAACTTTCACTTTCATCAAGAGGCTTTTGAGTTCCTCTTCACTTTCTGCCATAAGGGTGGTGTCATCTGCATATCTGAGGTTATTGATATTTCTCCCGGCAATCTTGATTCTAGCTTGTGTTTCTTCCAGTCCAGTGTTTCTCATGATGTACTCTGCATATAAGTTAAATAAACAGGGTGACAATATACAGCCTTGATGAACTCCTTTGCCTATTTGGAACCAGTCTGTTGTTCCATGTCCAGTTCTAACTGTTGCTTCCTGACCTGCATACAAATTTCTC
>NW_011494644.1:6729151-6730950 GCF_000754665.1 Bison bison bison
CACAGGACTGGAAAAGGTCAGTTTTCATTCCAATCCCAAAGAAAGGCAATGCCAAAGAATGCTCAAACTACCGCACAATTGCACTCATCTCACACGCTAGTAAAGTAATGCTCAAAATTCTCCAAGCCAGGCTTCAGCAATATGTGAACCATGAACTTCCTGATGTTCAAGCTGGTTTTAGAAAAGGCAGAGGAACCAGAGATCAAATTGCCAACATCTGCTGGATCATAGAATCAGCCATAGGTATACACAAATCCCCTCCCTTCTGAACCTCCCTCCCCTCTCCCTCCCCATCCCACCCCTCTAGGTTGATACAGAGCTCCTGTTTGAGTTACCTGAAACATACATCAAATCCCGTTGACTATCTATTTTACATATGGTAATGTGAGTTTCCATGTTTTTCTTTCCATACATCTCACCGTCTCCTCCCCTCTCCCCATGTCCATAAGTCTATTCCCTATGTCTGTTTCTCCATTGCTGCCTTGCAAATAAATTCTTCAGTACCATTTTTCTAGATTCCATATATATGCATTAGTGTATGACATTTATCTTTCTCTTTCTGACTTACTTCACTCTGAATAATAGGCTCTAGGTTCATCCACCTCATTAGAACTGACTGGATAATATTCCATTGTGTATATGTACCATACTTCTTTATCCATTCATCTGTCAATGGATATCTAGGTTGCTTCCATGTTCTAGCTATTGTAAATAGTGCTGCAATGAACAATGGGATATATGTGTCTTTTTCAATTTTGGTTTCCTCAGGGTATATGCCTAGGAGTGGGATTGCTGGGTCATATTGACCTACCTCACTTTTAATGGAAGGTTCTCAGTGTCTCTGAAGCCTATAAGAAAGGCAATAAACTTATTTGCTAGCATATGTAGTGGACAATTTCCCTTCTGGAAAGAGCAGTATTCCTCATGGTTCTATCCATCTCTCATTCTCAAGCATATGGTTCAGGCAGGGCTTATCCACCAAAGGCTTCAAGCACAAACCTAAACCTGTCTTATACCTTTGGCCGTATGATTGGTTCTGAGATGATTGCATGATTTTATTCTTACGAGAGTCATCATATAACTGGCATTATAAAAAGAAAGAAAGAAAGGAAGAAAGACTGCTGGGAAAGAAAAGCTCTTTCTTTTCAACAGGGGTTGGTGAAAGGGTAGGTTGTTGGCTGGGAGAGGCTAGAAGCCATCTTGCCAATGGAAGGAATAGTTCTGGCCCCCAGATGATACCAGAGCTGAGAGATGGAATTTGAGCCCCTGGACCCAGACGTACTCCATTTAAGCTAACTGATCACTATCCTTTTCTTTTGTGAATTAAACCAATTTGACATGGATTTTCTGTCACTGGCAACTAAAAAACAGCTACTCGACTGCTACTGAAAGTGAA
Organism: Bison bison bison; assembly: GCF_000754665.1. Taxonomy (NCBI): domain Eukaryota; kingdom Metazoa; phylum Chordata; class Mammalia; order Artiodactyla; family Bovidae; genus Bison; species Bison bison. Next base: position 6,730,548 of record NW_011494644.1, read on the forward strand.
AGTGTTAGTTGCTCAGCCGTGTCCAGCTCTTTTCAAGTCCATGGGTTGTAGCCTGCCAGGCTCCTCTGTCCATGGATTTCTCCAGGCAAAAGTACTGGAGTGGTTTGCCCTCTCCTTCTCCAGGAGATCTTCCCCATCAGGGATCAAACCCAGGTCTACCACATTGTAGGCGGATTCTTTACCATCTGAGCCACCAGGGACTGCTGCTGTTGCTGCTGCTGCTGCTAAGTCGCTTCAGTCGTGTCCGACTCTGTGCAACCCCAGAGACGGCAGTCCACCAGGCTCTGCCATCCCTGGGATTCTCCAGGCAAGAACACTGGAGTGGGTTGCCATTTCCTTCTCCAATGCATGAAAGTGAAAAGTGAAAGTGAAGTCGCTCAGTCGTGTCCGACTCTTAGCGATC
>NW_011494644.1:6731050-6734568 GCF_000754665.1 Bison bison bison
CTTAGCGATCCCATGGCCTGCAGCCTACCAGGCTCCTCTGTCCATGGGATTTTCCAAGCAAGAGTACTGGAGTGGGTGCCATTGCCTTCTCTGGGACTGCTACTACCTGGATTCAAACAGCAGCCCTGCCATCTTTACAAACTATATCATTTGGGTAAACTGCTTAACCCCTCTGATCCTCTGTTGCCCCCCCTACGGAGGGGAAATCTTTCTCCTGTGGGACTTCAGTATAGTAACTGAGGTTATAGCTGATTAACACTGATCACAGTTTTGGGAACACCATGTGTGCGTCATACATGTAAGTACTATTGGTGTTGGAAAAGCTGGAAAAACCGAAATAAGTGTGATGGAAACTAAATTTGAGTGTCTATCAGGGCCTGGAAAAAATTTGATGTAGCTGAGCTGACTCAGTTCAGTTCAGTTCAGTTGCTCAATCATCTGAAACTCTTTGCAACCCCATGGACTGCAGCACACCAAGCTTGCCTGTCCATCACCAACTCCTGGAGCTTACTCAAACTCATGTTCATCGAGTCGGTGATGCCATCCAACCATCTTATCCTCTGTCCCCCACTTCTCCTCCTGCCTTCAAGTCCTTTGCATCAGGTGGCCAAATTATTGGCGCTTCAGCTTCAGCATCAGTCCTTCCAATGAATATTCAGGACTATTCAGCTGAGCTGGCTGGACACAGATAATAGGGAGTGCTGAAGACACTGGAAGGGCAAAAGCCTGATTCAAAGACATTCAAGCTTTAAATTTTAAAATCTCTGTGAGGGACAAGCAAAATAAGGGCAAGAGCTACAAGCTCTCCAACCACCAGAAAACAATTGAAACACAAATGTTTCAGGTGAGACCACAGCTATGAGCCAGGAGGTCCGATTGCCCAATTTCAAGTGTGTCGGTGAATTTCAGATCTAGGAAGCAACATGATGCCCCCAACCGTGATGCTCTGCCACCCTTCTCAAAGCAAGAGCACCGAAGGGCTCCTGGAGTTCAGGCTCTCCTTAATTTTAAAACCGAACATGACCACTCTTTATTTTTAACCTTCCCTTCCCCTCGTCTATGCCTTCAAGCAGCTTTTCTGGGGAGGTAGTGTTTGCGCCCACACTGGCAGATCTGAGTCCCTGGCCACGCGCTGGCTGCAATGGGGATGTTGCCATGCCCACCCACCCCAGCAGCCTGGAAGCCAGCCTTTAGAGGGGCTCACTTGAGAGCCGCATGAACTATGAGGAGAGTGGAACCCAAAGTGCTACAAGTGACCCAGGTGTGGGCGAGGTGCCCTCCACGCTGGCTCACTCTTTTGAAAGGAGCATGCTTCAGGTCTCGTAGGAGCATCTGTAACAGTAAGGTTCTCGGAGGCGGACCTGGGGCTTACGGTACTCATTGCCACATGGTAAATACTGCCCATGGACCAGCAGTTGTCACATGTTGTGCTTTTTATCACATTAGCCTAATAGAGAAGGAAGCCCAGAGAGGTTAACAAAGTTACCCCGAGTCACACAAGGCTCTTCAGTGGGAGAGCCAGGATTTGAACGTCGAGGCTGTAAATCTAGCACTTTAACTTCATCACCATACTGTAATGCCAACCAGGAGGCAGAATGCAATGATGTGCTGACATGAGTTTTCTGAGCCCTTTGACAGCTGCATTTATTTTTGCTAATTGTTAAAGAATCATCTGATCCATACATCCATTTCCTCTCAATATGACTAGTTTGATGGTCTTAAATTTTGACGTGACACATGTTAAATGACGCATGTTGACAGATTCTTTGACATCCCTCCCATTAAGAGATGGAACTAATTTCTCTCCTCTTGAATATGGGCTAGCTTCTATCAGATACAGTGAGGTGATGGAAGTAATGCCTTGCAGTTTACAAGGCTAGCTTGGAATACAGAAATTTTGCCAGGCTCCCCACATCCTGGGATGCCCACTGGCACCCAGCTGCCATGCTGCATGGAAGCCCAGGCCACTCAGAGGCCACACGGCGGTGCTCCCTATAGAAGCCCCTTCTCAGGTTCTAGCTCGCAGCCAGCACTAACCATCAGAGGTGCAGATGGGAAAGACTTTGTGATGATTCCACTCCCAGCCACCCAACTGCAACCAGAGATAACCCTGAACAAGAACCACATAGCTGATTCAGTCAATTCCCAGAACAGTGAGAGACGATAATAAATGATTGTCATTAGGAACAGTTATTGTGAATTAGTTCCTGTAAAAAAAAAAAAAATCCATTCTTAGGCTCTGGCAGAAAATAAAATTAAATTAAAAAATGAGCTTATTGACTTGCATGATTCGATTACAAACAGAATAAACTCCAATCCTACAAAATCAGGTGTGGGCAACTCTCCTACCTACCTTTCTGTCAGTGTTTTTCAACAATCAGGACAATGACAATGATGATGATGAAGATAATTTGTGCCTTTCCTCCTTGACAGCTTTGTATGTGTCACACAGAGAGCAAAGTGATTCAGTTAGATATCTATCTGTGCTTTTTCAGATGTTTTCCATTATAGGTTATTACAAGATGTTGAATATAGTTTCCTATGCCTTACAGTATGTGTGTGTGTGCTCAGTCGCTTCAGTTGTGTCTGACCCTTTGCGACCCTATGACTGTAGCCCACCAGAATCCTCTGTTCATGGAATTCTCCAGGCAAGAATACTGGAGTGGGCTACCATGCCCTCCTCCAGGGGATCTTCCTGACCCAGGGATTGAACCATGTCTCCTGCACTGCAGGCAGATTCTTACTGCTGAGCCACCAGGGAAGCCCATGCTACATAGCAGGTCCTAAATTCCCAATTTATTCTTCCACCCTTTCCCCTTGTCAACCGCAGGTTTGTTTTCTATTTGTTGTTTAGTTGCTCAGTCATGTCCGTGACCCCATAGACTCCAGGCTTCCCTGTCCTTTGCTATCTTCCTGAGTTTGCTCAAACTCATGTCCATTGAGTCAATGATGCAATCCAACCATCTCAGCCTCTGTCACCTCCTTCTCTGTCTGCCCTCAATCTTTCCTAGCCTCAGAACCTTTTCTAGTGAGTCGGCTCTTTGAATTACGTAGCCCAAGTATTGGCGCTTCAGCTTCAGCATCAGTCCTTCCAATGAATCTTCAGGGTTGATTTCCTTTAGGATTGACTGGTTTGATCTCCTTGCTGTCCAAGGGACTCTCAAGAGTCTTCTCAAACATCACAGTTCAAAAGCACTCAGCCTTCTTTATGGTTCAACTCTCACATCTGTACATGACTACTAGAAAAACCATATCTTTGACTATATGGACATTTGTCAGCAAAGGAATGTCTCTACTTTTTAATACACTGTCTAGGTTTGTAATAGCTTTTCTTCCAAGGAGCAAGTATCTTTTAATTTCATGGTTGCAGTCACCATCCACAGTGATTTTGGAGCCCAAGAAAATAAAGTCTCTCACTGTTTCCATTGTTTCCCCATCTATTTGCCATGAAGTGATGGGACTGGATGCTGTGATCTTAGTTTTTTGAATGTTCAGTTTTAAGCCAGCTTTTTCACTCC
>NW_011494644.1:6734889-6734989 GCF_000754665.1 Bison bison bison
TCACCTTACTTCACACTCCAGGATGTCTGGCTCTAGGTGAGTGATCACACCATCATGGTTATCTGGGTCATTAAGACCTTTTTTGTACAGTTCTTCTGTA
>NW_011494644.1:6735553-6741806 GCF_000754665.1 Bison bison bison
GTTAGGTCCATACCATTTCTGTCCTTTATTGTGCCCATCTTTGCATGAAATATTCCTTTGGTATCTCTAGTTTTCTTGAAGAGATCTCTAGTCTTCCCCATTCTATTGTTTTCCTCTATTTCTTTGCATTGTTCACTTAAGAAGGTGTTTTTATCTCTCTTTTCTATTCTTTGTAACTCTGCATTCAGTTGGATATATCTTTCCTTTTCTCTTTTGCTTTGTTTTCTATGTCTGGAGTCTATTTCAATTTTGTAAAGTTCATTTGTATCACTTTTAAAATTCCATATTAAGTAATATCACATCATGTTTATCTTTTCCTGACTTACTTCAGTTAATATGATAATCTCCAGGTTCTCCCATGTTGATGCAAATGGCAGTATTTCATTCTTTTTTTATGGCTGACTTATTCACTTCTAACATGGGAATAAAAACAATCCCAGTCTAGAAATAAATAGAACCAGGAGTATGCAGAATGTATATTAAGAAAAAACAAAAGTTAATCAAGGGAATTTAAAATAAGATCAGATGAATGGAATTAAAGAATTATTTAATAATGTCAGTTCTTCCTAAATAAATACATGGGTTTGATACATTTTTAATAAACATCCTCATTTCAATTTCTTTTGTATTTGTTATGTTTGTTTTCCTCTAATGGAGAAGGAGAAATTTGACAAAGTGACTCTAAAATTCAACCAGAAGAATGAACGGGCAAAATAGCCAAGAATAACCTAAAAGTGAAGAGTAATTAGGGAACACGCTGAATACAGATATTAAAATAAACTATAAAATTTCAAAGATTAAAATAGCATAGTACTTAAATATTGAAACATAGATCAATGGAATAAAGCAGATAACTCTGAGACAATATTTCATGTATATGACTTTATTAGATAATAAAAGTGGCCATCCAAGATTATAGAGAAAAGAAATATTCAGTGACACTGGGACAATTGATTAATGTTGGGGGTAAACAAAGCAAAATTAAATCTTCATTTCATTATACATCAGTGTAAATTCCAGATTGATGAAAGCATATAAAGTAAAAGTTAATTAAAACTAATAAACAATCTAGGCAAAGTTCTGAGTAAGAAGGCAGCTTGATCACTTGGTCATAGACATCTAATGTGTACCTGCTCCTCCTTTCTCCTCAATTCTCCTGTTGAAATATACATATAGATATGTATTAATATACATCAGCAGTGCATGCATGCTCAGTGTCTGACTCTTTGCGACCCCATGGACTGTGAACAGAATTTTCCAGGCAAGAATACTGGAGTGGGTTGCCGTTTCTTTCTCCAGGGGCTCTTCCTGACCCAGGGATCAAACCTTTTGTCTCCTGAGTCTTTTGCAGTGGCAAGCGACTTTACCACTGTGCCACTTGTGAAGCAAATATATATATATATTCACACACATACATCCACATGTATATATATGTATACTATATATATTTATATATGTTAAAATTTTATTTTATCGAAGTATAGTTGATTTATAACGTGATGTTAATTTCTGCTGTACAGCAAAGTGATTCATGTTCTTTTCCATTGTGCTTTATCACAGGATATTAAACACAGTACCTTGCTGTTTACCCATCCTATATGTTTTCATCTGCCAGTCCCAAGTCCCAATCCATGCCTCTCCCAACCCCCTCCACCCTGGCAAGTCTGTTCTCGATGTGTCTGAGTCTGTTTCTGTTTCATAGATGGGTTCATTTGTGTCGTGTTTTTTCTTCTTTAAAGATGAAGGGTAAAGCTTTATCTGACAATTACAGAGGGCTGCCATCCATATATTTGAAACTTTAAAATATTTATTCCCAATGTGATAGGAATGAGATGAAATTTAAAACTGGATCTTTGGTGATGTTGGAGATAAGTAGGAAAAAAAAAAAAAAAATCATCTGCATAATATACAGAACCATGGGGGAAATTGAAAAACTAGTCAGAGAATCACCATGGACTCAGTGGATTTCATGGGTGAGACCATACAGCTAAACAAACAGGAAGGGGTTGGCAGCATCTATACTTCCCTGTCTCTGTTTTGGTTAAGCCAGTGGTCCAGCAGGAGCCAGGCAGGTGACCTAGGAGTGACACAGGCGGAGGACTTTAGAGAGGACTAGAGACTGAGGTAAAGAGAAGCGGGTGTGCCTCACTAAAGAAGCAGATGCTACTCCTCCAACCAATGGCTGGCTGGAATGTGGGCCCACAGTTTAACTCAGTGCAGTGCAAATTGTAAAAACCAGATGGTGAAGAAAAGCATCAGCAGGCTGAACAGAACCTATGATCTACCAATTTGCAAATTCTCCTGGAAATGTTATAAATACATAGGATTTAGGAAGGGACGACCTCTATACCATTGTCTGGAATCATTTTGAAAATTGTTGCTCAGAAGAGGTGATTACCCCCATCAGTGCTTCAGGGTGGGACATGTTGCTGAACAACTTTGGGTCAGCACTGAGGCAAGTCAATTGAATAAGAGAAAACGAAGATTTCATCTTTTGCCCTAACCCATGCACCTCTTTGGCTGTGACAAAGGAAGGCTGGACAATTCTGGAAAAAGATAATTTATTCATTCATTTAATCAACAATTGTGTATTAAGCACCTACTGTGTGTCATGTGCTATAAATATTGTAAGCATGGGATACAGTAGTGTAGAGTCAAAGCTATGGTCTTTCCAATAGTCATGTGCAGATGTGAGAGAGTTGAACCATAAAGAAGGCAGAGTGCCAAAGAATTGATTTCTTTGAACTGTGATGCTGGAAAAGACTTCTGAGAGTCCCTTGGACAGCAAGGAGATCAAACCGGTCAATCCTAAAAGAAATCAACCTTGAATACTCATTAGAAGGACTGATGCTGAAGCTGAAACTCCAGTACTTTGGCCACCTGATGCGAAGAGTTGTCTCATTGGAAAAGACCCTGATGCTGGGAAAGATTGAAGGCAGGAGGGGAAATGGGTGACAGAGGATGAGATGGTTGGATGATGTCCCTGACTCAATGGACATCAGTTTGAGCAAACTTTGGGACATTGTGAAGGACAGGGAAGCCTGGCATGCTGTAGTTCATGGAGTTGCAAAGAGTTAGACATGACTGACCAACTGAACAACAAAAAGTGTAGTGAATAAAATAGAACATTTCTCTGCCCTCAGTGAACTTTATGTTCTAGAGTTTGTGAAAAATAAACAATGGGCAAAACTCAGGGTCCTCTGGTCAGTTTCAATGTTAAGAACCTTAGTTTTGTAAGGAGGACTCACTTCTAGGCATTCAAAAGCCCAATGCAGAAATAACATGAGACCTGGGACTTGCTTCAGAATAAGTCAGTGGGGAGGGGCAGTTAGCGGGACATAGAGATGAAACAGGATTGGCCATGGGTCGGCGGCTCTTGTAGTCGGTGATGGGCACAAGGACATTCATTCATCTGCTATACATTCCTCCCAATTTCATATGCCTGAAATTTTTTCATAGTGGCAAGGTTTTTAAAGTCCAATTCAGTTGAAGTCAAACGTGAACCTCGCATTCAATTCCAAGTCCTCCCTTGTCTCCAGCCCCAGCCTGACCGTGAGTGGAGGGGCTCCATGTGGGAGCGGGAGGCAGGTGAGATGTCCTTCCCTGCTTCCCCTCCTCTCCTGTTGCTGGCTGCTCTGGGGCTGAGGAGGGGGAAGAGGGGTAGGAGGTGAAGCTCTTCTTAGATGGTGTCATCAGTGGTCCTTTTGTGACTGCTGAAGCCCTCTGCATTGCTGTCATTCAAATGTTGCTCTCTCCTAAATATGGTTCTGTGGAGAGAGTTTGAACTGAGTTAATTTCCTCGGTATCCACATGGTACTCAGTGCATCTTTGCCACACCAGACCCTGGGAGTCGAGGCTGCCTTCCTGACGCCCTCCCTCCTCACCCTGTAATCGACGGATGCTCCAGCCAGCCTCTTGCCTTCATGGTTCTCCAAGTGGGAACCAGGCACCAGCCTCTATGTTCATGTGTTCATGCGTGCTCCATGTACCTGATGACACTTAGTTTCTCTCCAGGGTTCCTCCCAGTGCATTTTGCTCCAGGTGCCAGCCTAGAGCCTCCACATCAGCAGCCCTGGCCAGTCTCCCTTCCTGCAGGTCCCTCATCCCATCCATGAGTGGATTGAACCCATTCTCACTTGGCTTGATGGGGGAAGAGCCACCTACTCCTCCACCAGGGTGACGGGACACAAAGAGGCAAAGCACCTTCCTCCCCCAGGCTCCTGGCTCACTGTTTCCCCACCTCACTGAAGGCCAGTCCTCAGTCCATGTAATCTGCCTGGGAGCCATTGGAGAGAGGGCTGCAGGACCTGTCTGGCCAGCTCTTCATGAGCCCTGGGGAGTCATCTGGCAGCTCTTTGGCTCTGGATGTGGGAATATTTCTCGCTTATTGTTTTCAGCTTTGGGGCTTTGGCCAACATTCCAAGCCAACAGGAAAAACCCTAAACCACATCCTGTTCTACTGATTTTAGGAAGGTTTCCAAAGTGGTTTTAAGCCTCTTAGTTGTCGAGGTGTTTATCTCATCTCTCAATAAAGACACCTTTTGAATCTCTAACTGCCTCTTGGGCCATTTTGTTTTCCTAGTCCATATGTCCCATGGAAAGTGATTAACCACGTAATAGTCAGTTGTTCGTTATTCTGAAGGTGGCGGATTAAAACAAATCTCATTAAGAGAGTTGGCTTCTTTGGCATCGTTGTTTTATTTTTAGCCGAATTGACGTTTATTGAGAACTTCGTATGTGCAAGGGGCTATGTTAAGCACTTATATGTAATCTTCATTATACAATAAGGAAGTCCTACTGACCTTAGAAACTGGTCCCATTATTTTACTTATGAGGAAAGAGAGGCACAGAAGGATTAAGTCATTTTCTCAAGGTCACACAGCAAGTGATGCAACTGGGACTCAAATCCAGGTTTCCCTGACTCCAAACCCCATACTTTCCATCCTGCATTAAGTATGTGGGTGCATGCTTAGTCTCTTCAGTCGTGTCCAACTCTCTGCAACCCTGTGGACCTGTCAGGCTCCTCTGTCCATGGGATTCTCCAGGCAAGAATACTGGAGTAGGTTGCCAATTCCTTACAGTATTTGGTCTTGCCATTGATATAAGCCTCTATCCCACAAATCTGTGCAGGATGAGGGGAGGACAAAGGCTCTTTCTCCTGGTTCTCCTGGTGAGGTTTGTCCAGGACACCATTTGGGGGTCTTATATCTCGAGTCTGATCTCCTTATGTCTTAGAGAAAGGCCAGTACACTTCTCCCATAAAAGTGGACAGGAAGGTGGAAGGGAGGCAGATGCCCTAGGGAGGCTTGGGGCCAAAAGGCAAAGGACTCTATCTGTGATTTTCTTTTCATCTTCTTGGTCTCCACTACCATTTCTATCCCATGGAGCAGAGCCAAGCCTCTGACTTATCACTAAAAAATACAAACCTGATCAAGTCGCTTCCTGCTAAAACCTCTCACAGTTTCCCACCTCCCTCAGGAAAATCATGTGATTTAACATGATTCTCAGTGTCTCCTGTTTCTCACATGTGCTATGCTGATAGCACACATGCAACTTAGTCTAAAACGCCAACATCTTTAGCCCAAGTTAGTGCAATAGCCTCTTAATTTATCTCCTGGTTTTCACTTTTGCCCCAGTGGAGAATAGCCACTCAGTGGCTAGAAGGAAATTTCCAAAGTGTGGGTCAGCTCATGTTACTCTTATGCAATGGCTTTACAGTGTTAAGGAATACCCAGGACTTCCCTGGTGGTCCAGTGGTTAAGAATGGGTCTTTCAATGCAGGGGATGAGGTTTGATCTCTGATTGAGGAACTAAGATCCCACATTCCATGGAGCAAGTAAGCCTTCAAACGGCAACTACTGAGCCTACACGCTGTGGAGCCTGTATTGCCACAACTAGAGAGTCTGTGTGCTTCAGTGAGAGATCTACATGACACAGTGAAGATCCCAGATGCTGCAACTAAGACCTGACACAGCTGAAGGAAAAAAAAAACCAACTTGATGTACTGCTGACAAAGGTCCGTCTAGTCAAAGCTATGGTTTTTCCAGTAGTCACATACGGATGTGAGAGTTGGACTGTAAAGAAAGCTTAGCACCAAAGAATTGATGCTTTTGAACTGTGCTGTTGGAGAAGACTCTTGAGAGCCCCTTTGATAGCAAGGAGATCCAACCAGTCCATCCTAAAGGAAATCAGTCCTGAATATTCTTTGGAAGGACTGATGCTGAAGTTGAAACTCCAATACTTTGGCCACCTG
>NW_011494644.1:6741906-6742274 GCF_000754665.1 Bison bison bison
AAAAAAAAAAAAAACAACCACTTAATTAATCTAATCAAGGAGAGGAAGAAAGACAGGTGTCATTGGGAGTAAGCAAAATCAGAATTACAGTTAAGGAAAATAAGTTTAAAATGCAGAATATATTATGTATAACTTCATACTGATAAAATAGAAAATTTGGATGATATAGATTATATTATAGGAAAACATATATGGACCAAAAAATTGATTCCAAGGGGAGGATGAGAGATCTGAGAAAAGGGAATTCCCTGGTGGCCCAGTGGTCAGGGCTCCTCACTTCCACTGCAGCAGGCACGGGTTCTATCCCTCCATCTCTGGTGGGGGAACTGAGGTCCACAAGCCGGCAGTATGGCAAAAAAAAAAAAAAA
>NW_011494644.1:6742374-6754244 GCF_000754665.1 Bison bison bison
TTAGCCTGATGTGCTGCAGTCCATGGGGTTGCAAAGAGTTGCACACGACTGAGTGACTGAACTGATTGACTGTCTTGAACCATTGGGGGGGAAAAAAAGAAATGCTCAAACTCTTTACCCTGGCCCACTCACTCTATATTATCGAGCCCCAGTCCAACTCGCTGACCTCCTTGGCTAGGATTTTCCTTCTTGTTCATGAGATTCCTGCCACTCTGTCCACCTCAACAAGTCATGTTTATTCTCCTTTCAGAGCTTCTGCACTTGATGATCCTTCTTCTGGGAACAATTTCCTTGGTTCTTCTTCAGGCTGACTCCTTCTCCACCTTTGATTTTTTTCAGCTCAAGCCACCTCCTCGGAATGCCCTCCTTGATTGTGTTCCTTAAAGACTTCCTTCTGCCACTGCCCCTACTGTGTATCCTATCGAGTTACCCAATTTTCTTTTCTTTTCTTCACAGTACTTATCACTACTTGCTTCACAGTATTTATCACTAAATTTTTGTTTGTTTGCTTATGTGTTCATTGGCTGTCTCCCTCACCTAGAATGCAAGTTCCTTGGGGGCAGGGAATCCGTGTTGCTCACCACTGCATCCTCAGTGCCTACAGAAGACCTGGTCTTTGTAGATGTTTGTTGGATGATCTCGCGTGGCAAAATGGCCCTGTGTGGTCTGGCATCTACCTAACTGTAGTGCACAGTGAACATCTCATTTTTATCTCCCTTTTTCTAGTAACAACACCCTCAAATTCCTCAAAGAATCAGCCCCATACTCAGTCTCAGTTCACACAAATTGATTTGGTCTTCCTCCCCATGTGTCCAGAGGCAGAATGATAGCACAGACCTGAAAATCAGTGAATCTCATTTCCTGGATACTACAATTGATTCAGGTAGATCTGAAGCAAATGGGTCAATGAGAAACTACCCCCAAGACATTTGTTCTAACTGTTGATTGAGACATATCCTATTTCTTCTAGGGTTGCTTAGCTGGTAGAAAGCAAGCCAGGAGTTCCTTGTACGTGAGAAGAGAGCCAGGCTGAGGATGGAGCCAGTGGAGAGGGAGACAGGGCTGAGATGAAAAAGCAGACTGGATGCCATTTGTGTGAAGTCTGGGATTCAGTTGCTCACGAGCTTATCTACTTTTGTGCTTTTAAGTCACAGGCACTGATTGATTGCTCTTGCTTTTTGTACACCCTTTCAGTTGGATTTCTGTCAACTCTAATCAGAAGCTTTGTGGGGGGTGGGGAGGACAGGATTGGGAGTTTGGGATTAGCAGATGCAAACTAGTGTATATAGGATAGATAAACAGCAAGGTTCTATTGGACCTATATGCAATACCCCATGATTAAACCATAATGGAAAATAATATGAAAAATAATACATATATGAAAAATAATATATATATAACTGAATCACCTCACTGTACATTGGAAATTAACACAACATTGTAAATCAACTATACTTCAATAAAACATTTTAAAATAGAAATTTCATGACTAATAGGCTACCTCTCTAATTCTACTTCTCTTCATCTGTATAAATTAGGAATTACCACTGATCCTTGAACAACAGGATTTGAATGCTCTGTTCTACTTGTATACTATTTTCAATAGTAAATATATACTATACTATATACAGTTTATATATATGGTACTATGTAAACCACAGTTGGGTGAATCTGTGGATGCAGAGGAACTGCATCCATGTGTAGCGGGCAGACTATAGGTTTTTTGTGGATTTTCAGCTGAACAGAGTGCTGGCACCCTCTAACCCCTCGATTGTTCCAGAATCAACTGTATGCTCATCTGCTAAAATTGAAAAGGGGTGAAATAAGAAGTCTGTTTTTGTCATGTAATAACAACTTTGGAGATGATCGAAGCCACCTTAGATGATGGCTCCATAATGCTATAACGGACCCAAGCTTCTCCAATTTTATTTTATTTTCAGACATCTTAAACATGTACTTGTCACCTTCCAGTAACAAGTCATCTGGTCAACCTCTGAAACTGAGTTCCAGTTCTATGCAGGAAGAAATATAAGGTAAGGACAGCACACCATGGGTTAGTAAAGTCTCACCACCAGCTCCCTTGAAGGAGATTTTACGCACCACAGAACAACTATTTTTCCCCCATTTTAAAAATCCTAGTAAAATTTATGTAACATAACGTTTGCTATTTTCAATGTACAATTTAGTGCCATTAATTGCATCCACAATGTTAGGTAATCATCACCAAAATCTATTTCTAAAACATCTCATCACACGAAACAAGTTTCTTAACCATTAAGCAATAACTCCCCATCCCCCTCTCCTCTTAAGCCCTGATAACATCTAATCTACTTTCTGCTTCTATGAATTTGCCTATTCTAGGTACTCCTACACAGAATGGTATGATATTTGTCTTTTTGTGTCTGGCTTATTTCACTAAGCATAATGTCTTCAAGGTCCAATCATGCTGTAGCATGTATCCAAGCTTCATTTCTTTATATGGCTGAATAATATTCCACTGTACGTATAGGACACATATGCTAATCCATTCATCAGTTGATGGACACTTGTGTTGTTTACACCTTTTGGCTATGGTATGCAAAACACTTTAATTACATTTTATTGGTCAGAATTTTGTTACAGGATCACTATTCTCTTCAAGGAAAACTGAAAGATGTGATTTTCTTTCAAGTAGTCAAAGAGCATCCCCAACTACAATTGGAGTTTTATTAGTTAAAAACAAATGAAGAAAGGTCATTAGGGAAACAACTAGCAGCCTCTGCAGCAGTCCACCCCTATGCCAGCGAATGTCTTTCCACATATAGCACACACTGACATTCTCCCAAAGGAAACAATCACAAACTCTCATCCACTGAGAGGTTAGGATTTCTGGGCAATTTGTAGTCTTCTTCAACAGATCTGGGTGTGTCTTCTCCTGGTCTAAACTAAAAGATAACACATTTGCTACCAGTTCACCCATTATTTAATTTTGCAGGTGGAACCAGGTAAACATTAAGAGCTTCTTCTTTTTTTTTTTTTTATTTTATTTTTAAACTTTACAATATTGTATTAGTTTTGCCAAATATCAAAATGAATCTGCCACAGGTATACCTGTGTTCCCCATCCTGAACCCTCCTCCCTCCTCCCTCCCCATACCCTCCCTCTGGGTCGTCCCAGTGCACCAGCCCCAAGCATCCAGTATCGTGCATCGAACCTGGACTGGTGATTCGTTTCATACATGATATTATACATGTTTCAATGCCATTCTCCCAAATCTCCCCACCCTCTCCCTCTCCCACAGAGTCCATAAGACTGATCTACACATCGGTGTCTCTTTTGCTGTCTCGTACACAGGGTTATTGTTACCATCTTTCTAAATTCCATATATATGTGTTAGTATACTGTATTGGTGTTTTTCTTTCTGGCTTACTTCACTCTGTATAATAGGTTCCAGTTTCATCCATCTCATTAGAACTGATTCAAATGTATTCTTTTTAATGGCTGAGTAACACTCCATTGTGTATATGTACCACAGCTTGCTTATCCATTCATCTGCTGATGGACATCTAGGTTGCTTCCATGTCCTGGCTATTATAAACAGTGCTGCGATGAACATTGGGGTACACGTGTCTCTTTCCCTTCTGGTTTCCTCAGTGTGTATGCCCAGCAGTGGGATTGCTGGATCATAAGGCAGTTCTGTTTCCAGTTTTTTAAGGAATCTCCACACTGTTCTCCATAGTGGCTGTAGGCAAAGGTGGGTATAAGAGCATTCACAGGTTCATAGAAATTATCCAACCCAACTGAGTAAGAATAACAAAATTTCTCTTTTCTGGGAATGGAAGAAGTTTCTTGGCTAACAAGGAGGAACTCCTTTATCTGTTACTTTCCATTACTTTCTCTCTGACCTCTGGGAGATTCTTCTTAGTCCATATCTCTCTCCCTGGACTCATCAACTTGGGGACAACAAGCTTCCTCTTGGACTCAAGAATCTTTCAGGGGTTTACTTTTTAGAGGTGTCCTAATCTAAAGGTTGCTACCCAAGCTTGGGATATAGTTGGTAAAATAATTCCTCTAAAAAGCAAATAAATTTTTAATATTTTCTGGAAAAGTATTCATGGCCAAACATCTCCTCTGTACATAATATACAAGCATGAAAAGTATGCCATATTAATGCCACATCACACTCCAGTCATACTAAACTCCTTTCATTCCCTCAAGCTCTTTATGTTCCAGGGCATTGCACATACCAATCTAAATGCCTGGAACACAGTTTTCCCTGATCCTTACTTGGCTACTCATCTTTAAGGGCTCTGTTAAAATGGAACTTCCTCTGTGAAGCCTTTTCCAATGACCTCCAGTGACATGAATTGGCCCTGATTTGCACTTCCCCTAGCAGACTGCTAACCAGCCTTCATTGAGGTTTTAGGTAGAGTTGCTGAGAAGCTTAGCCTGAAGCAGGGAGTCATATGCAGGTAACTTCTAGAAGTAATGTCCTTTAGGGAAAACCTAGCGGAGTATGGGAACCAGCATACAGAAAGGCAGTGAGTGCCCACCTGTGACTTCCCAGAGAAGCAGTATTAGCTTTGCCAGGGAACTTGCTAGAAATGAAAGATTCCATGAACCATCCTAGAAACTCTGGGAATGGAACCAGTAAGCTGACTTTTAAAAATTATTTATTTAGCTGCTCTGGGTCTTAGTTGTGCCATGTGAGATCTAGTTCCCTGATCAGGGATTGAACCCAGGCACCCTGCACTGGGAGTGTGGAGTCTTAGCCACTGGGCCACCAGGAAAGTCCCATAAGCTGTTGTTTAACCAGCCTTGTAAGTGATGCACAACTCAAGTTTGAGAAACACAGGGAGAGGGGGCAAAGTCAAATGAGAATGTGGTCCCAGGTAAAATCTGGCCTTGGCCTGACCCACGGAGGACTCTAGAACATAAATTGCACCACAGAATTCTCTCTGCCTTTGGCAAGAAGAAAGACTTTTGCATCCCTGTATCAGCCACTCATTGACTGTAGGCTGTCCCTGGCATAGGGATCCCTTGGGGAGGTAGCTCCTATCAGCTAAGAGCAATTCTTCCAAAAAGGGACAACCACAGGCTGGCAGAGGGGGTAGGAAGGTTGGGGCTACAAACGCACCAACCTAGCAAAGGGAATCTAGGCATCTATGGGATACCAACAGCATCTGTTTCAATTGTTCTTATTTGTTCAGTTATCTCTGTTCTCTCCTTTAGACTGAGTTCCAAGTGATCAAGAACTAAGTCTTTCTTATTATTAACTTAACAGTGCCTTTTGTGGTGTGTGAAATGTAATAGTTATTTATTAAGTTAATTGATTAATCAAATGCTGATTGAGTGCCTACAGTACCCTGGGCACTGACCCAGGGTCTTGTAATTTACATGTGAATTCTTTTGCTCTAGTGGGGAGGTGGCAATAAACACACAGATGCATATACATACATATGAACATATGTGTATATGTATATAAGATGTGTCAGATATTGAAAAATGCTATAAAGAAATAAAAAGCAGAGGGAGAGGACAGAGAGAAGAATGAGGTGTTATTGTAGAGCAGTTAAAGGATTCTCTGAGAATGCAACATTTGAGCTGAGATATGAATGAAGTGAGGGACTGAACCACGAGAAGGAACATCTGGTGGAAGTAACTTCTATGTGAATTCAAAATTATTTCTAAATAAATGTTTTCTTATGAGAAGGATATCTCAGGGGAGAGCATTCCAGGGAATGGTTGGATGAATCACAGGAAACACCTGGGATTTCTATACTGATAAAGCAGGAGGTGACTGGAAGAGATGGACAAGTGGCATGCTACTTACTCTTCTCATTTATTTTTTATTCGACTTCATTTATCAAAGTATACCTGCTCAAGATTTTCTGAAAATCAAATAGGGCCAAAGGGGCTGTCAGGAAAAGCAGCTCCTGGCCCCATTCCTGCTCCTCTCCCCCAAAGTTACCATGGTTAGCTGGTAACTTTTCTGTCTTGAGCGAGTAAATGAAAGGCATTCAGTCGTGTCTGACTCTTTGTGATCCCACGGACTTAGCCCACCAGGCTCCTCTGTCCATAGAACTCTCCAGGCAAGAACACTGGAGTGGATTGCCATTCCCTTCTCCAGGGCATTGTCCTAACCCAGAGATTGAACCTGAGTCTCTTGCATTGACAGGCAGATTCTTTACCATCTGCATCACCCTAGTTTAACTTGAAAGTCGCTCGGTCATGTCCGACTCTTTTTCTAGTCCATAGATTCTCCAGTGGGTAGCCATTCTCTTCTCCAGCGGATCTTCCCAACCCAGGGATCGAACCCAGGTCCCCCACATTGCAGGTGGATTCTTTACCAGCTGAGCCACAAGGAAAGCCCACTCCAAATACAGTTGTTGAATTTTTATGGTTCCTATATTGATTCCCTTATAACTTTCAATGGCATACTCCAACCTCTAGAGCTTCCATCAGCTGTCGACAGCATACCTTGGCTGTTCTCTGTGTAATACCTGGATGTTGCAGCCCCACCATTCCTTCCCTCCTCCAACCATCCAACTCCAATCATAGGTGCAGATAGGAGGGACCTAATTTTCAAGTATTTGAGTGCAAAAGAATAGGGGATTTTGGTTATTGAAAGAAGGTCAGTAAGGCTAAAGTTTAAATAACATGAGGATGTGTTTTATAACCATATTTCATTTTCCACACCTTGAATCTAGAAGTGACAAACCCATAACTGAACTATGTGAGAATATAAAGGGGAGTTATGGGATGGCAGACAGGGCACCCTCAGTCCACATCTGCTTAGTTTTCACCATTTCCTTAACTGACATTCATGTGGGTGACTTTACCACAGACGAGTTTTTCTCTTTCAGCTTATGTTCCTTGGAAGAAGGGCGTAGACAAAGGTGAAGCTGGGGGGTACACTCAGCCCAGTTGTACATCTGGCAGAGGCTCCAATACCTTCAGAGCCTTACGCCCTAACATGTTGCCTTCTCACTCATGATCATGTTTTACTGCTGAACCCCTGGGCATCATCAGAGTGGCCCCAGAAGTGAATCAACATGGATTTTTCACAGCAGTCTTTTGAGAGGTCTCAAAAGTTCCTCCTACTCTGAGAATTGTCCTCTCTCCCTCAGCTCACAGGAGCTGGTCCCAGTAGCTGTGTCCATACCACCACCACCCCGTCTCAATGACCACAGCAGGTCGGGCTGGAAAGTGGCATGAGACACAATCAGTTTATCCCCCCTGAAAGTTTTTAATTGCGACTAAAACTGCCCTTTTGAGTCTGGGTGGATCTCTTGGATAGAGGAGACATAAAACCTCAAAATCTAGCTTCCATCTGGAGGATCAACAAATAGAGATGGCAAAATAATCTTTTTCCAACTAAAAATATGGAAAGAGGCAGAGATGAAAAATAGAGTGACTTTCAAGCCTTTTGATGGCTTTTATTCCCTGGTTTTATCTCCTTGCTGAGGCCTGATAATGTCTTTAGGTAAAGGTTTCTTGAAGCAGCACCATATCCTTATATCAAAACTCCAATTCCTTAAACTAACTCCAATGAGTTTCTTCTATTTACAGCCAAAATGTACTAGCAAAATATCCCCTACTATATAATGGGTTTCTTGAGGGGCAGGTAGGAACCATATTTGTGTATTCTTCAAACAGCTAAGCAGAATGCTTTGTGCATAGTAGGTACTCACGAAGTATTTATTGAATTGAATCAGCTGCTGATACTCACTCCTAAATGACACAACCACTTTCAGGGGCCCTGACCCCTGCTGCTGCTGCTAAGTCACTTCAGTCGTGTCCGACTCTGTGCAACCCCATAGATGGCAGCCCACCAGGCTCCCCCGTCCCTGGCATTCTCCAGGCAAGAACACTGGAGTGGGTTGCCATTTCCTTCTCCAATGCATGAAAGTGAAAAGTGAAAGTGAAGTCGCTTAGTCATGTCCGATTCTTAGTGACCCCATGGACTGCAGCCTACCAGGCTCCTCTCTGACCTAGGAGAGGAAGAACAGAAAAAATACAGATGTACAGACTAGCTAAGAATCCAATCACCAGACTCCTCTGCCCATGAAATTGTCTAGGCAAGAATACTGGAATGGGTAACCATTCCCTTCTCCAGGGGATCTTCCCAACCCAGGGATCGAATGAATCCAGGTCTCTTGCATTGCAGGCAGATTCTTTACCATCTGAGCCACCACAGAAACCCCTAAGAATCCAAAGGAAGCTGGTAAAAAGAAGCCTTAATAAGAGTCTCAAACATCAGTTGCAAGCTGTCTGAGTGCCTCCCGGTCTCCTGCCACATTCGTAGGATCAAAGAAGGTCATCAGCAAACAGAAAGAGCCTGGCTCCATCACTGTTATAAAAAGATAGTGCTTTCAATCTCTTGGGTCCCTGATGGATCTGGTGAAAGAGCCCTCTAGTGGTAAGAAACGAGCGATTACATTTAGGTTTAGAAGCTGATTCTACGCATCCATGTACACACACCTACACATTCAATTGAATGAAAGGATGAGGTCACCCCCTAGTAAGTGGGGAGGCATCATCAGGAACTAACTGACGGCCTTCCTGCCTCTGCACTCCCACTCCACCCAGGTGTTCTGATTCTCCAAACACAAGTTCAGATCTTCCCATACTCTGTGATCAGCTTTGAACTAGTCTGTGATCAGTTTTGGACCTGGGGAGGGGAAGACAGGGGAGGGGAGAGGCAGGGGAGAACCCTGCCTCACCAAGCCAAAAGCTCAGTATACGTTTTCACTCTTGTTATGTTGATCCCTTTCTCTCCTTCAGAATTGTCCACATCCTGAGCAGTGATCGTCACCTTCATCTGCCTCAGCTCCTGACCCTTCTCCCCAGCCCCACACAGTTTGCCTGGATGTTTGATTCCATTCTCCTGGACCTTCTGGGAGCCATACCTTGTGTGTCTGGGCTTCTATTACAGACCACGGAGGTAGAGAGAGGGCTGCTGTTGTTTTACTGTGAGTTTGGTGAATGGATTGATTGGAGCACACTCTGCCAAAGCCCATTGACCTTCCAATCACGTGATCCTGCTTAAAGAAAAGACTTTTCTCACTCCTATCAGAGGAAGGGCAAAAACAGATCCTGGAGTAGTTGCTTTGGTCATTATTAGTTATTTCATATTATTTAAGTTTTTGAGATGAGGAAGGGAAATTTCACTAATCTAGCAACTCTTTTCAGGGAAGACCAGCTTCACCTCCATCTTACATAGGGCTTTTTCCTTTCCTTTTTTTAATTTTTTTTAAGGAAGCTTTATTGAGAAGCAAATTTCATTTCAGGAAAGGAAAAACAATAAATAACTTATAGAAAGCTTGGTACATTTCCCCCCATTACCTCCTATCTTTCTTCTGAGATATGACTAGTTGTGGTCTTGGCCCCAAGTTTATCTGTTCCATTTTGGTTATGTGGCAAGCTTTCAGTATTTCTACTTCCTGCCTACCAATCAGTGTTTGTGATCCACGACACATGCATATGCAAGTAAGTCTATGTAGGGGCATAAACCTACACTACACCTATACTTAGGCATGTACACCCACAAATGCATATAGCTATGCATTTGCAGCAAATAGGCTTATAACACTGTAAGCAGGTACTGTCATACACAGATATACATATATATATATATACACACACACACACACACACACACATATCTGCTTTACTTCTACAACAAATTCCCAGGCATTCAGAACTCATAGCTAAATTGGACACAGCACAAGTAAGCATCTAAACACAATCACGTGATGACTACTATGTATTCAAATCTACACATGCATGTGCAGGTATATCTAACACCAAGAACCAAATATTTAAGTGAATTTAAGACCAAAAGCATACAAACAAAGTAGCAGAGTCACCAAGAAATTGTGAGCTGCATTTGAGAACTCTTCCATGAATTGTTGCTATTCGGTCTTCTGGATAGAAGCTCTCAGACAGAGAGCCAGAAATGTCACCAGGGGACTGTATGTGTCTGCGATTACCTACCATTATATTTTTGTCCAGTTAAATAACATTCAAATATGACAGCTGGTTATGAACACATCTCAGGGACTGCAGAAACAAACCAAGCAGCCTTGATTCCAAACACCCGACCTCTGAGTCTCTGTCCCATCATGCCACAGAATAGAAATAATGAGGGCATTCTGTGGACTTAGTCTACTTGGCATGCTCAAGTATATGCCGGAACACATGGTGATAAAAAGCTATTTGAATTAAATGCTGATCCTTGGTGGTTCAGATGGTAAAGAATCTGCCTGCAATGCAGGAGACCCAGATTCGATCCCTGGGTCAGGAAGATCCCCAGGAGAAGTGAATAACTACCTACTCCAGTATTTTTGTTTGGAGACTTCCATGGACAGAGGAGCCTGCCAGGCTGGGTGCATGAGATAGCAAAGAGTTGGACACGACTGAGCAACTAACACTTGGAACAATGACTATTTCCAAGGAAGAGTCTCACTAGCTTTCAGGTGTGCACCAACATTTGCACTTAGGACTAACAAGGAAAGCAGACCTAACTTCACTTGCTTCCTGTCTAACTTAGACAAGGATGTTAACAAATGATCATCCAAGGGACCTTTGAAGAGAATCTGACATTTTCAGTGACTCTCCCACCTTGACTCCATCACCACCACCATCCGCAAAATGTACGGTTGTTAAAATATATGTGTTCGGAGATCAATATCTCACACTCCATGGGCCCAAATCCCTAATATGTGCATAATAGAATCTACATACTTCTGGCTCCTTCTGTCTTTTAGGAATACATGATCATATGTATATGAACAGTTCCGGGTCTGATCTGAGCACGTTGTCTCCGTTGTAAACCAGAGCTCCAGAGAAAGGAGGGTAGACATATTGGTTTGTTTTCTGGGGAACCAAATTGAGACAGACTATACACAGATGTTCCTGTGACAACACTTTTTGCCTGCCCAAGTGAGCCATAGAACCGTTGCCCCGAGTCGCCGGTCCCTTTAAGAAGACTCGGTCTTCCCCAATGGGCTCCAGCGGCGCCCGCAGCAAAAGGCAAACTTGCCTGGCTCATTGGTGGTGGGGGAAATGCCGCGTCGGGTGGGAGCTGAGAGAGCGCCAGAGTGCGCTGCAGGCTCCTTTCCCCTTCCCCTTTCCTTAACCCTTCCGGGAGCGGGGAGCGGGGGAACCGGGTCGTGCTGCAGCGCGCCTGAGGAGCCGGGGCGCTGACTGCCCTGGGCTCCCGAAACTTTGCGCGGAGCGTGGGTTGACTAGGTTGAGAAGAGCAGGTGGGCTGGCCTCGGAGGGGCGGGAGGAAGACCCACCCGTCGGTATCCCAGGTCTCTCGCCCGGGCGTTAGGAAGGCGGGGGTGCAGCAGCAGCAGAGGAGCTGTCCCTTCAGCACCACGGACCTAAAGCCTGGTCGTTAGGCAGGCGGAGGCGGGGCAACAGGCGGGGAGCTGTCCCTTCAGCACCGCGGACCTTTGCCCTCCGATGAAACCTCTCGGCCCCCGCCCCAGGACTGTCTTTTCTCCAGTTTGAGCGGGGGTGTCGGGAGCAGGCGGTGAGCTTTCCTGGGAGGCTGGGGAAGCAATGAACACTCTTCTCAGCGACTCGCCTCCCAGCAGTGCTATTTTTTGCCATCCGCCCTCACCCCCAGCACACGCGCTCGCACACACACGCACGCACGCACACACACACACACACACACATAGCCCTCTCTGGATTTCTTTGCCTTGAGTCTCCCGGGGCTGTGAGGAGCTAGGCGCATCTCAGATTGAGCTGGCAGCTCCAGGCTCCAGAGCCATGCCCTGCACGGACCCTCATCCTTACCAAGCTCCCGAGGAATGAAAGGAAACCAGGGACCCTCAGAAGGCAGCGGTGATGTGGACCAACCCCCTGGAGCCTGC
>NW_011494644.1:6754344-6760993 GCF_000754665.1 Bison bison bison
TCCGAGGGCCATAGGCGACCGAGGGAACTGGAGAGAGCTCCAGACAGGAAAACCCAGCTTTCCCAAAGTCCCTGTGGATGCCGACAAAAGGAGACCCGAATTTTTGGAATAGCCTGTCCTAGGTTACCCAGCTGCAGAGTGATTTTTCCCCTCTGGCATTGAATCTCCCTCTCCAACGCCCAGCCGTCCAGAGTACCATGAAGAATTATGAGGATGTGTGACAGAGGAGTCCAGATGTTGATCACTACTGTGGGAGCCTTCGCAGCTTTTAGTTTAATGACCATTGCAGTGGGCACGGACTACTGGTTATATTCCAGAGGTGTGTGCAGGACTAAATCTACAAGTGATAATGAAACCAGCAGGAAGAATGAAGAAGTAATGACCCATTCCGGGCTGTGGAGGACCTGCTGCCTAGAAGGTATTTACTAATTCCTCTCAATGGCCCCAAACAATCCAGTTTCTGATTTTTTGCTATTCCAGTGTGTGGTTGGGGAGACAGAGGCAGTGTTGGGGAAAGAGGATAGTTCGAATTATTGCCAAGAATTTGCAGATGTCCAGACTGTTCCAAGAAAGACTAATGCAGTGTGGGATGAAAGGGTTGGGTCTTGTTGGTCGTTTTTGGTATGAGCTTCATGAGATGAGATTTTGTGGCTCTCCGGGAAGCTTCTGCAGTTGAGAAAAGTCTTCAAATCTAAGATCCCCAGGCATATTGTGAACTACTTTGCTTTGATCTCTGGCTTTAGATGGGGTCTCTGGCTCTGCTTAAATTGCATTTCAGTGGGGAAGAGGTGACAAGAGAGGAAGGGAAGGAAGGGAAAGCGGCAGGGGGAGAGAGAGATTGATTATGACCTAGCCTGGCATACTCTCAGCTATTTCCTGATTTCACACCATAGTCTTATCAGTTTAACTTCTGAGTTTGGTCTAACTAGATATTTTCATGAACTTCCATTGCCAATCAGTTCCAGACTAACCTATATGAACCTCTACATGCACACACACACATATTTTATGAAAACATTAATACATATTTCTCCATTTGGGATCAAAACAAAACTGAAGTCTAGGTATTTAGTGTCCACCTGTCTTCTTTCCTAAAGCATTTGCAAAGCCAACATATATTTCTATGACATTTGCATAAGACTGATTCTCAAGAATCACAGCATACCACTTCTCATTCAAAAAATTGAAGATTCATTCTAAATTACAATGAAGAGGACAAACTAATTTTAGAATGCCAAGCCTGTCTCGCTATAAACTTGCCTTCAGAACACCAGAAGTCACTCTCAGCATCATTGGGCAATGCCTGGATGTCAGTAGGAGTAAATTAAAAAATAGAGAAGGAAATCAAAGCTCTTTAGAGACTGTGTGCCTGAGGGGAAGGAACTGGATTAGAGGGGCAGAAGGGAGTTTTTTCAGGCTTCTGAGGAATCTGTGAAGCTTGTCATAGTGATGAACAAGGAAATCTGTGTTTCCTGTGTGCTTTCCTTCCCTGCCTGCCATTGGTTCTCCATGCCTGCATTCCCACTGGCTGGCATTTGTCAGGGCTTCTTGAGAAGTTGCATTTACGTAAATTGCTTAGGAAATCGTGCTATGACATCACTTGCTAGTGTAATATTGCATCATTCCCTGGCCTTCGTCCCATGATCTGACACTCTGAACAACTGCTCTCCTGACTGTAGCACTACTAGAGTTGATTCTGTTTCCACTGCAAATTTGCAACTGGTGGGAAGCCCAGGTAGGAAAGGATGACTTTAAATGCAACAGGATTACTGCACTTGCTAGCTGAAGACCTTGGTAATGCCGCAAACTATCTATGTGACCTTGGCTAAGACATTTACCTATCCAACCCTGAGCATATTAATCTGGTAGATGATTAATTTGGGATAGGTATTCATGAATTAGCACTATCCAAGGGTCCTATTATAGCCAATGTACTGACAGAAATTCTTTCCTAAACTTTGACAAAAATCTGATATCTGTGATTATTTGTAGTCAGATATGGTGAAGTCATTTACCTTAGGGAAATGCCATAATTCTCTTTCCGATGTTAACAATAAAGAATTGAGCCATCTTTATAAAGCTGCAATTTGGTGGATGTTTTGGTGTCTATGTGATTCTAAGGATGACATAAAAAAAACCTGAAGTGGCTTCCAAGCCAAAAATGGCATATAGGTAGACCATGTTTCATTTATTTCCAAATTTTCTGCCTCTTTGATGTAAATCTGGGAATACATAATTAAACCCCAGTTTTGGCCTCCCTCATTAGGTCCTAAAATTCCTGAATCCTTGTTCAGAATTTCTCAACTGATGGTTTCACTTTTCTCCAACATCATGTCCTACACCCACAGTTTGTATAAGGAATTGGAATCCCACCCAGGCATTCTGTGGGCTTAGTGGGAGAAGTGAGGATTTGAATCAAGAAGAAATTGGATTATCCTAAGATATGTTCTTGGTCAGGTGAATTCTTCTAGGAAAATTTTCTTGCAGTCTCCTTGCAATGTGACCCAGGTATTTTATTTTTTACATTTTTGAAGTATTAATACAGTGAGCTGCACAAACTTTAATGAATCACAATGAAATTTTAGCTATGTGTTCACCCATATAATCAACACCAAAATAGGCCTAGATGAAATCTGAAGCTAAGATTTTCCTTCGTGCAATGAACATATCAAGTGTTCAAGGAATTTGCAGGAGCATCTGCTTTATGCACGGGAAGACACATGCAGGAGGCAGCATCCATCTTCTGCTGGAATGAAAGTGTACAGCCATCTCCTGCTCCATAATCTCTTGTCTTCCAAAGCCTCAGCATCTTCATTTTACTGGCCCTTTAAGTGTCAAAGGATAACTGGGTGGGAGAGGGCATCCATACTTTTTTAAGAGTCATGAGAGAATGTGCCTATTTCGTACAAGAAGGAGAGAATGCTCCAGAGGGACATGACAGCTGTCTGCAAATATCTGAAGGGCTGTCATATGGAAAAGAGGCTCAAAATGTTCTATGTGGTCTCAAGAGGATAGAATTAGGAGCTAGAGGAAAACAAGTTTTACCTCAGTATAAGTAACTCTCCAATATGTCATAAGAAGCTTTCAGAGGTTATGAGTTGTCTACTACCAAAAATATTCAAGTATAAGAAAACTACATTAATTGTTTCCAGATTTAACTCGTCATCAGAATCACATAGAGAGCTTTAAAAAGTAGATAATAAGGCCCCACAACTAGGTTCTTGGCCTCCATGGGTCTGCGGTAGGTCACTTGGAATCTTAATTTTCTGAAAGTCTTCCAAGCAATATATGTTAATGCCAAACCACATTGAGTATTTACAATGGGTCTGGGAATAACCATGTGTGTTAGGAAGGATCACATCTCTCAAGTGAGAGAAGAGATGTTTCCAGTTTTCTTTTCTGTAACTCAGCAGAACATCATACATATTTAGCACTTATTATGTGCTAGGATTGTGCTAAGAACTTTGAAAAATTAACTCTTTCATCTTCAAAGGCTGTCAGGGTGGTGGGTATAAGTATTAGCCTCATTTTACAGATGAGAAAACTGAGGCCTGGAGAAGTTATAGAACTTGCCCAAGGTCTCATACCTAAACTCAGCAGACACTACTGCACCTAAGCCATGTTGCTCCACCTAGCCCTTGCTAGAGAACATTAATTCATGCTCCAGAGGATAAGTTGCTACTGGTACAAATATAAGCCTGTGAGAGAACCCAAACACATGGGTTTTTCCATTCAGAAGCCCCAGATCCCACCATGCTTGTGCAGCATCTGCAGGGGTGTAGGAGCCACCAGACAGGCAAAAACTCAGAGGCAGTAAAGGACACTGTTTGAATGAAAAACCAATCGACCTATGTAGAGACACCCACACTGAGAAGCCAGAACAAATGCCTGACTCATTAGCTGGAAAGCACGCTAGGCATTCACAAGGCGGTGCCCCGACCTGCTGTGTGCTCTCAATGGCGGCATGTGAATTTGAATGAGAACATGTTCAATATGTGATTCTCTCATTAAGAAACCTCTTGAAGTTGTAGATATAATCAAAGGGATGTGTTTAGATAACAGAAAGACCACTGGCCTAGTAGGAAGGATGCTACCAGGTGCTAATCACATTCCTATCTCTAGCAGTTGTGTATGTTAGTACACGCAGCAGTTGTATATGTAAATTGTATATGTTATTTCCTCCTTTGGAACTTAGTTCACCCAGTTCTAAAGAGAGAGCTTCAGGTAAGATTAGTAAGTAAGTAAAGTAGCTCTGTCGTGTCCGACTCTTTGCGACCCCATGGACTGTAGCCTACCAGGCTCCTCTGTCCATGGGACTTGCCAGGCAAGAGTACTGGAGTGGGTTGCCATTTCCTTCTCCATCAGGTAAGATTAGGAAGAAACAAATCCAAACATCCCTGTGGACTAGGCAAGTGATGTAAAGTGTGAAGCAAGTATTTCGCAGTCCTCTTAGCTCAGTTCTATTGTTGTGAGAAGAGGAGTAACACTGCAAATGAGCTGTCCATGGGATTCTCCAGGCAAGAATACTGGAGCGGGTTGCCATTTCCTTCTCCAGGGGATCTTCCCAACCCAGGAATCGAACCCGTGTCTCTTATGTCTCCTGCACTGGGAGTCGGGTTCTTTACCACTAGTGCCACCTGGGAAGCCCATGAGAAGATATCCAGTAACTGAAACTTGGCTTCAGTGTGGTGGCAACAGAGAGTGGTGGGGACTGCAGCAAACTGGGAACAATTGCTATGTGGCTTGAGTTGATTTTCACTCTGGGAAAATGGATCCCAAACTTGGCCCAATGCTCCAAATTTTAAAAAACCAGATGTTGAATCGTCTGACTTTTAAAATGTGGGCAACTGGCTTAACTTTTTAAACACACAGTTCCAGCCAAACCAAGCTCACTTTATGCCTGAATTTGCCCTGTGGGTTGCCTTTCGAGCCCTGAAAATGATCTAAAAGGCCCTTTAAATCCTAATTTCTGATATTTTCTGTAATGAAGTTGTCCTTCATTAAGCGAATTATCACTTTTTCAACTCATTAAAAAGTTGCTACTAAGAAAAACAAAAAAACACTTCGGATTTTAGAATAGGGAACTTAAAATTATGAAAAAGAAGTTCAAGAAACTGATGTTTCTGCTACAGATGGGCCTGGATGATATCAAACATCTGGCTGAAAAACTGGAAAAAAAATTAGCTGGTCATTAGAAGTTCTCCCATATTTCCAAATCTCCAGATGGTTGACTTTTTCAGCCAGATGGGGTTCCAGCTTTATTTATGTGTTCAGAAGCCTTCGGGGAAGCTTCAAAGATGTGGTTGAGGACAGGGATGGGAGAAGGACATGAGTACTTCCTATGTACCAAGCCCATTCTAGGTGCTTTAACCTATATTAATTTACAATTTTCACATCTCCTGTCTGCTCCCCAGTAGAATATAAACTCCATAAGGATGGAGATTCTTGTCTACGGGGGGGCACTACTATATCCCCAGAGCTTAGAAACAGTACCAAGTAGACCCTTCTGCTCCTCTGCCCTAGATTAATGCTGCACCTCCCCTTAAATGTGGGTGCAGAATGCGTCTGAACTCTCTTTCCCACTCCTGACCTTCCTTGTTCCTTTCTCTCCACTTTTCTTCCTTGATCTTAAAATCCAAGAGGCAGACAAAAGAGAGAAATGGGATGGAGGCTTAAGGCAGGATGGGAGAGACTGACCATGACTGTGTTTGGGGGCAGGTTAGGATTTGGGGAAGTGGCAGAGGCTGAGGTGTGAGCATGACTGACATTCAGCCAGAAGATGTTTATATAGCCATACTAGATGTTAAAACATGGAAATACTTCCTTATCTGTTGATAAATAGTATCTGTTGGTTCCCCTTACTGATGAATTCAATATAATTTGACATGAGCTCTCTGTGTATTTTAAGAGAATTATGTTTTTGACAATTTGAATGGTATACTCCAACATGTGAAAGTATCCCCAATAAAACCAGTCCTCACCAAAGCTCCACCACTAGCCCTTCCTCGAACCTCTCAAACATCCATTAGATCCAACAAGTAAAAAGTAAAAACCTGGCCCAGCAGGGCCATCAGGATCGTGTTCCAGGCCTACAGAAGCATCAATTCTAATTCCTACTGGTGGTTAAATATTTTTGGATCTTACTCTTAGCTATGCCATTCTCGATGGAAAGAATTCTCTTTTTTCTACCTCAAATCCAGGCTTCTACCTTCTGACTGTAGCATTCTACCCATCTGAGAAAGTAGATAGCTCAGATATACTTTTTGCTTCATCATTTGAGATGTTATCTCTGGATTGGAATAAAGGCAAGTGACCTGCAATCCAAGGCTGGGTGATCAATGTGGGCTAGTAGCGTGGATGATTAGTATGAGTTACCAGCACATATGGAGAAAAGCAACAACAACAAGAAATCAGGCAAAAAGATGGGTATGCCCTTTTAATGTTTAATATCACAGGGTAGTGTCTGACAAGCTTACTTAAGTGGTCATCTAATTCCCTGGAAGTGTACCTTTGTTTGACCTAGCTTTTATTATAGATTCGGGCCTAGCTATATAGTTAAATGTTTACTTGTAGAAAACTTGGGAAGATGAACATTTATCTTTTTATTCAGTGGAGGTACAAATAGTTTCTGTTCATTAGAGGAGATAAC
>NW_011494644.1:6761093-6803226 GCF_000754665.1 Bison bison bison
ATAACTCCAAATGTTGTGGACAATTTGCCCATTCCCTAGGACATTAGTCAGTTTTATATATAACTTAACAATATTATTTCAGTTTTTTTCATCTAAAAAAAAAAACATAACATCTTTCTTTGAGCCAGCTTTGTCATTCTGCTGGTTCCCTTCACTGATGAATTAAATAAAATTTGACATAAGCTCACTGTGTATTTTAGTAGAATTATGTTTTTAACAATTGAACATTCTACCCTAACATGTGAAAGTATTCCCAATAAAACCAATGTTTCTGAGATTGAAAAGAAGCCTACAAAAACTCCAAGATTGATTTTTTCCCCCTCATTCTATGACCCTGCTGAGAGCCCATTTTTCAATATAGAAGCAAATGGGCCTTTAATAATTTATGGAAGATCCCAAAGAATATTAAATAATAGCAGGGGCTTTGGGGTCAGGTAGACCTGGTTTCTTACCTGAATCCTGCCATTTTCTGGCTATACGACTTCAGAGATTGCCAACCCTCTGAGCATGAGTTTCTTTACCTGTACAACAAGGAAACAAAAGTAGCAAGTACTTTCACCTGTTTCTTTCTTAGTTCTTAATTTATGTCTTATGGTTCCTTCATGCCTCTAAATAATATGTTGACTAGTAGTCCTTGATTCATGCGTTTTAGACAAGATGCATTTTCTAAGACAAATGATTTTGCTTTCTTACACTACTACCCTTCCTTCAATACTTTTAGTTTCCCAATAAGTTACCTGTGGCTTCCAAGAAGAATCATTCATAAAGCCTGAGGGCAGCTGGCATCTCATTCCTGGACTGGATACTAGCTGAGGCAGCACGACTGCTCATCTGCTCATGTGCACATTTTAGCAAGGAAGTCAGAAGACAAGAGCAGGGCTGAGAGAGAGAATGGCAGTGGGGCGGCCTGTTCGGAAGGGAGAGGTCTTATGAGTTGAGTGGATCTATGGTGGATACCTGAGAGCTTATGCCATTTTGTTCACATCCCACCCAGGAGAATAGCCAGTTAGGCAAGTAGACCCTAGACAGGGCTACATGATATTCAGGAAGATTGCCCTGCAGTCTGTTGCCCTGCACAGGGCTGCCTGGCCAAGGGGTCAAGCAGAGATTAAGAGTCAGTCCATGCGCCATTCCCCAAACCACACCTGTTGATCCAGAACTGAGTCTATCCAAAGGGAGGCAGACCTTTAAAAGCATAAGGGTTCTGTATGGGGCAACTGCAGGTCCAGCAGCATAGGGCTATGCATTGCCAGTGATGGGAGCCACGGTGGGATGGCAAAGACTGACCAGACTCAGGTATCTCACATCAGGGAAGGAAGTTGCAGTGGAAGGTCCACAGGGCCTCCAGTAACTAATGCACATGCTTCTAATGGGAAGTCAATGTGTTGACTCCTGCATGCAGAGAATCTGACCATCAGTGTTAGATGCAGGAACAGTAGCAATGAACAGTAATGCTTTGCAAATCCACCCACTAAATAAAGTGACATTTTGGCCTTTTTTCCTTCCTGTTCTTGGCCACAGCATACTGAATTTACTCCCAAATGAAAGAGGGAAGAGTAAGGAAATAGCTTGCAACCAGGTATGCAGTTGCAAGTTTTAACAACCAACAGTGGCTGGAAAGTTATGAAATCTGCCCAAAATATCACTAAGAAAATGAGGGATTGGACATAACACAGTTGAAAGCCAAAATAAAACAGTTGCCTCATTATATGCCATTTAGTTGAGACTTATCAATAAATAGGAAACATGTCATCACGCTTTGTCTCTAAAATTCTAAAAGTTGAAAACTCAGTGATGTACTATGTAGGTACTATGATACATAATTATACTTCAGGAGTTGGCAAATTACAGCCAATGGGTCGGATTTGGCCCATGGTTTATTTTTGTGTAATCCAAAAGCTAAGACAATTTTGTACATTTTCAAATGACAGAAAAAATTAAACAATATCCCCAAATATTTCACAATACATAAAAATGATAAGAAATTCAAATTTCAGCATTATATAACTCTTAGTGTTGTATATTTTTAAATTATGGAAATTTGTTTTCTTTCCTGTTATGTTAATACCTATATAGTATCCTCAATTTTGCTGCTTGGCCTGCAGAGCCTAAAATATTTACTGTCTGGCCCCTTAAGCAAAAGTAGTTTGCCAATCCCTGCTACACCTCACTGCAGAGATATGTAGGAATCTACAATAACAATTTATTTCGAGAAGTACCCTTTGTATTCCCAAGAGTGTTGAATTTCTTTCTTTTTTCCTGGTACTACGTTGCCTTTATCATAGACTGTTCATCTGATCAGGTATTCAGGTATTCTGTCCTCTCTTCTTTCCTGAAGAACTCTCATTTAGTTCTTTGCCCAGGCAGTCCTTGTCCTCTTTCTGAGCCATGAAAAGTTTGAAAGAAAGTCAACGAGATCTTCCCCTCTCTAATGGTATCTAAGGAAGACAGCCCCTGCCAAGGTATGTAAGGAAAAACATCTGTTGGAGCCGGCAAGAGAAGAAAACTTTGGTAACCTGTGTTCTGGTGGCTACGAAGAAATTAAAAAAAAAAAAAAATCCTAGAGGCAGACTGAAGTAGACTCAATCAGACATGGCTACTGGGTGAGTGAGGGTGAAGAAATTAAGTCCACAAGAGGCAGCTGGTATTGAAAATCTAGACAGAGCTACTCATCCATATAGTTCCAAGAATAAGGTT
Organism: Bison bison bison; assembly: GCF_000754665.1. Lineage (NCBI taxonomy): Eukaryota > Metazoa > Chordata > Mammalia > Artiodactyla > Bovidae > Bison > Bison bison. Next base: position 6,763,791 of record NW_011494644.1, read on the forward strand.
CATATGATTATGAAACTCCATGAAAAATATTATATGAATGGGCACTTTTTTAGAAGTAGTTTCATTCTCCCAAAGTGTTAAGAATCAGTAATACAGAGTTTAGGGCAGTGAAGAAACCTGGGTTGATACTTAGGATCATCTAGGCATAGGTGGTAATTGAAGACACAAGAGTACACAAGAAATGGCAGAAAAACCCCAGATGACTACAAAGAGGGAAACTGACAGAACCCCTCTAAGTAACATTAATACTATGGGGCAAGGATCAGGAAAAAAAAAAAAAAAAGTGAAAGTGTTAGTTGCTCAGTCGTCTGACTCTTTCTGATCCCATGAACTATAGCCCATCAGGCTCCTCTGTCTACGGGATTCTCCAGGAAAGGATACTAGGGTAGGTAGCCATTCCCTTCTCTAGGGGATCTTCCTAATCCAGGGATCGAACCCAGGTCTCCTGCATTGCAGGCAGATTATTTACCATCTGAGCCATCAGGGAAGCCCCATGGATCAGAGGAACTTGTGAAAATTTAAAAACAACAAGACCAACAACAACCAGAAAAAAGAGAACTGAAGAGGAGAAAGAATTCAGGATTTAAATACCATTTTGAAGTCTACTAAGGCTTGCTCCAAAACGATGCAAATGAACAGAAACATCTGGTGCTAGAAGCTGTCTGGCTTAGATAGCTCCTAGCAAGATGGAAAGTCAACATCAGTAGGCTATTTCCTGGGTTTGTGGGTCCCACAAAAGGGCCTGCTTCCAGGATAGGTCTGCCCTTCCTTCTGGGATTGGTAAGCAGGTGAGATATCAAGGTGGACCCTGGAGGATGCTTCTAAGGAAGTTGCTGAAGGAGAGAATGGGTCATGAGAATTCCAGAAAGAAGTGCCAAGGAAATAGTAAAATAATAATTAGCTAACACTTAATGAACACCTTCTGTGCACGAAGCTATGATTACTGGAGCAGATTGAGCGTTCATTTAGGGGCTAACTCCTGAGCATTTATTTATTTATTTAACAGACACATGCTTTACGCCAAGCACTGTTGTAAGTGAGCACTTGACAAACATTATTTAATCCTCATGCATTCTTCCAAAGGTAGCCATTACTATTCTCCCCATTTTACAAATGAAGGGATGCGGACCCAGAAGGGACATGGTTAATGAGAGGCAGAACTGGAATTCTGATCCCACCCTGTGTTGCCTTTTGTTACTGTACTCTACCTGCTTGGCCTGCTTGGCAGAGGATGAGATGATGGGATGGCATCATCGACTCAATGGACATGAGCTTAAGTAAGCTCTGGGAGTTGGAGATGGACAGGGAAGCTGGCATACTGCAGTCCATGAGGTCTCAAAGAGTCGGACATGACTGAGCAACTGAACTGAACTGCTTGGCTAAGCACTTAGTGTAGACAGAAGGAACTGATTCTCATAATAGCTCTGGGGACAACCAGCAGGCCTCTCCCACCAATAACGACACTGAGGCTTGGACAATTGAAGATCACCAGCTAGGTGGTGGCAGGGCTGGGACTTGAACCAGAAAATTCACCCTAATCTCCACACTGCACTGTCTTAATATAAGATTCAAGGCCTGGTGGGCTGGGCTTCTCTAACCTTCCCACTCCTGTATCCAGGAGAGTTTGATGTTAGTCATGGCTCTGAACCATTCAACAGATGGAACTGTGGTGAAAAATAATTAACCCAGCCTTTGCCAACTTTTATTACAAAACCAGAAGCAAGATCAAGGGAAAGATATGGTAGAGCTAGTGAGACTGAGATATGGTAGAAGTAGGTTCTGAAGAAACACCACCTCTGAATAAAAGGTAAGTTGAAAAAAATTAAAAGGCAACACCAAGCATTTGGAATAAGAGCAATGTTTCTTTTCCAGAGTTTGACTAGAGACAGATGAGTAAACTGTTAGAGACTCTTGCATCCTCTACCTTAAATTTGTGGTGTTTGCAAACTTAAGAGTGCCATTAGATTCATGGGTGTCCCACTTCCTGAGGACTAGACTTGGGCACATCATTTATTTGACTTCTTTGAGCTTTACATTCTGTGTCAGGCAGGAGGAGTCAAGGTGTCTGACTTGGGTAACTCTGGTACTTAGGGTCTGCAGCCTGATTCTCACGCAGTACCCAAGGCCAAAGACATCTTTGAAGAGCACCTGAGTCACACCAGACATGCCAAAGACTCTTGTACCACCAGCTCTAGCTCTTAGTGACCTTGGGCGTGAGTAGGCTCACAATAGGCTGCTGAGGTGAGCTTGGGGCAGCAAGACTTAACACCATCGATCCACCTTTTAATTTTCATGTTATAAGAAATACTATCACATGTTATCTATCACATATGCTTTTTGGAGAATATGTAACATATAACATATATGTAGCATATAACACATGGAGCATGTGTAACATATAACATATATAACATATAACATATGTCTCCTCCCTTTAAAATATTTGCTAATTTATTTTCGGCTTCATCAAGTCTTACTTGCAGCATGCAAGATCTGTGTTGTAGGAGGTAGGCTTCTCTCTAGCTGTGGCACACAGGCTCAGTAGTTGTGACGCATGGGTTTAGTTGGCATATGGGTTCTCAGTTCTCCAAGCAGGGATCGAACCTGCATACCCTGCATTGCAAGGCAGATTCTTAACCACTGGACCATAAGGGAAGTCTCCCGGACACTTTATCCACCACATTTCCCTGAACCACTGCCTAGAACAAGAGCCTGGCACACAGTTGATGCTTAATAAATATACATTGAATTTATTGCTTGTGAGTAAGTAATTTCATTACCTTGAATTTCTCTGAGTGAATCCATGCTAATCCCTGACAATCGTTGTTCTGCCATTAAGTGCTTACAAACTACTTTTAAAATAATGTATCCTATAATCCCTGCCACAATGAATGGTAATTCAACAGTCTGTGTTTTGAACAAGTCTGACGTGAAGATCTCAATATTGTTTGTCCATAGCTCACTTTCCATTTTTTTCCCCTCAAAGATGATCCATAATATTTTAACCATCTCATTTAAAATTTCCCTCCATATCCTGGGTGCAAACTTGGGGAAGGAAAAAAGAAAATACATGTTGTGTGAGACATATTGTGTACAGATCCGGCAGGCACTGTTTCTATTCCTTGTGCTTCAGATTCTGTATATATTTGGTTACCTGTATATTTAGGAAATGGAATTTCCACCACTCTATATTCTGCAGCGTATGCTATTCAGCATCATGCATAGCTGCCTTGGAATACAATAATACCTACCTGTTAAATTAAAGTGACTCCGAACCTCATGGGTAATAGCTGAGGTGTCTTCCATCACCTCATCTATTACAAAATTCTACTGTCACCTATGGAAATTGATTTTGGCATTGAGCCATTAATACAGATGCATATTTACAACAAACCATTCTGACCCTTTGCAAATCACAGGACGGCAGAACCAATTAGCTGTTTATCAACTTAAAATGTCTTAAAATATGTACTACCAAGTAAGTCCCGGCTTTTCAAAATATTGCTTTTCACCAAAGATGAATCTGGCTTGCAATCAAAATGCCTTAAGTGTTTAGAGAAAAAGAAAAAGATCAAATCAACAGGCAATGATGTTAATCTGAGTCAAAGGCCTGCTGCACAGCATCATAATTGCTCTTTTCTGCTTTTTCACTCTGTGCTGAGTGATGGCTTAGCTCTGAGCAGTGGGGAAATGGCAGGGGTTGGGTTCTAAGAGATAATAAGGTCTGAACCAAGGAAAATTCATTCTGGGCCACCCCCAAAGATGATTTTCCAGTTGGAGTCCCTGGGGCTGAGCATAGGAAATGGAGAGTCTTAGCCCAAGACCGGGGACTTTCTCCAATCTCTCTTAAAGCAGGCAGAAGAATGGGGTGGGGGAGGAGTGTGAAATTGTAAACAGCATGGTCAAGGTCAGCTTCCCTGAGAAGGTGACATTTAGCCCCAAATTTGAAAGAGGTAAGGAACCAAGTCAGGTGGGAAGAACGTTCCTGCCAGGCAGAAGGAACAGCAGGTGCAAAGGCCCTGAGAGGGGAGATGCCTTGGGTGTTTAAGGAGCAAGGAAGTCAGTGTGACTGGACAGGATGAGTGAGGAGGAAGAGAGAACAGGTGAGAGAGATGGAGGTCGGAAGGAAGTAGTAAGAACTTGGACTTTGAGTGAACTGGAAGCCTTTGGAAGAGTTTTTTAATTAATTTACTTCTTTGGCTGTGTGGGGTCTTAGTTGTGGCACACAGGATCTTCGGTTACAGCACATGGATTCTCTGGCTGTGGTGCTTAGGCTCAGTAGTTACAGTAGGCAGGCTTAGTTGCTTCGAGACATGCGGAATCTTAGTTCCTTGACCAGGGATCGAACCCACATCCCCTGTATTACAAAGCAGATTCTTAACCACTGGACCACCAGGAAAGTCCCTGAAAGAGTTGAATCCCAGGAATGACGTATTCTTGGATTTGCTGTGTCTGAGTCTTCTCACCTGCATTATTTGCTGCTTGACAGAAGGAGAACTTTGAACTGTGACCTTTCTTGCTTCCACCAGGCAAGAACTTCAGCTCTAACCTTTAAAACTTTCATCCCACCTGGTCCCCATGCTTCTCTAAGACTGGGCACAGTGGAATAGCATCTCTTCAGCCTCCTCTTCCTTCTTCTCCTGAAAACAAGCCACGGTCCCTCACTGTTTTCAGCATCATATTTCTTACTGTGAGGAAATGGGGTTTAAATGAAATGACAATGATGCGGAAGTTTCTAATGCTTTCTGGATCTTACAAAGCTCTTGGAGTCATCATTCCTGTTGGGTAACCCCTTCCTGACTCACAGATTATCCCAGTCAGGCTGGCATCTTCTCCTGTGCTCTGGTCCCTCTTCTCAGCCTGGAGAGACAATAAGACACTTCGAAGTAAGTGGTTTGCATTTGAGGGAACCTCCAGTCTGCCTCCTGCTCTGTGAGGGCTTATTTAACACCTACTATGTGCCAGACACTGTTCTGGGTGCCCAGGATTCAGCAGAAAATAGACAAGTTCACAGTTGTGTAGGAAAGATGCTGAGTGCACCTAGATGAACAGTTCAGGATTCTCCCAGGACATAGACCAGGGGATCCTGGATTAGGCAGGGGGACTATTCACTGTCACAGCAATGATCTCTTAGGGCTTGTGTGTCCCCAAGGTGCCTGGCCTACAATATGTGTTCAGAACACATTTGTCTAATGTACGAAGAAACTTGTGGAGGGCACACAGAGGAGAGCTGACCTCTGCCAGGTGCTGGGGGCTGGAGTAGAAATGAATTCAGAGCCCGTGGCTTTTTATCCTTCAGCAGAGGGGAAAGAGAACAGAAAAACAGTCTACCTAAAGGTCCATGGAGACTAACTGATGACACATCTGTCTCTTTTTCAAAATTCTTTGAACTTTTTAAAAAACAAATAATCTTGGATATTTGATTTTTGTCACGTTCTTTTGAGTGGCATATTTTTCCTATTGTATTTTCCTAATTAAAACACCTTGAATATAAAAGTAATAGAAAAACATATCCTCAATATCAACTTTTAAAATAAAATAGACAAGGCGAGTTTTCCCCTGGGCTCTTACAGCAATCTCATCCCCTTACCCCCAAACTATTGCTACTTCAGTTTGATGAATCTCTAATAAATATTATTTCCCTTCTTTTCCAGTCTACCATGTCAAGAAGATTAGAAAGCATATAGTTTTCTCTTCCAGTTCAAATTATTCATAATTTACTCAAAGCTTTAAAATGGTATCTTACAATTTATTAAGATATTTAATCATGCACACTATTTTTAAAAATCAAATCATACAGAAGGGCTTTTAATGACAAGCATGTACTTCAGGGGGCTTCACCCCTTCCCACTTCAAGTACTACTCCTTAGAGCAAGCTTTTTTTAAAAAAAAAAAAACATTTCTGATTCAGTTCCTCTGGTGGTTACATCCACATCTCTAAATAGTATGTTTCTTCTTTGATAAACATATCATAAACATTTTTTGATTTATAATCTATTGACTTCCTGCCATAATAGGCAAGGATTTAGCTAACTCACTCTACCCTCTGTATTGATTATCTTTCTAATTTCTAAAAATAACATTAATCTTCATTTCTTTTTCCAGCCACCTTGGGAAGAACATCTTTGCTTCCCACTTTGCAGAATGAGGATGTACATATACCCTCCTTCCTACCCACCCATGTCTGTCAGTTATGTTTGGACTTTTTCATGGTCAAGATTCACTCCATTTGCATTCTATTCTATAAATATGCTAATGTCTTCCATGCTGGGGCTATAGATTGACTCTGGAGTTTGAAAAACAAATGAACATTATTATGATTATGTAGACAATGTTTGATACAAAGCTAAGTTGTTTCCTAGGATTACATGTTTTTCTTTATGCTTTCAATGTCATTGCAATCTGAGTCATTCAAAGATAAATGTCCTTATGGAGTCTCCTTTCTAACGCTCAACTAGTTGTTCAAAATCATTCCATATATTATTTGCTACAGTTTTCATTTTTCCTGGAGTTTCTGATTGACTCAAAGAGTTTTCTAACTGGTCATTTAAGAGCAAAATTAGGCTTTTTAAACAGAAGCCCTGTGGCAGGGAAAGGAACGTTTTGGAAAAAATCACTCCGCCTTCTTTTTTTTCCTGTTTCCTCAGTACAGGGTAGTGGTTAAGAACTCAACTCCTACAGTTAGACTAGTTGGGTTCAAATCCCAGGTCAACCGCATACAGTTATATAACTTTGGATTTGTCCACTAATTTTTCTGTGTGTTTCCTCATCTATAAAGTGGTGATTATTACTCATAAGGTTGTTTCAGGGATTTAATGAGTTAGTCCTTGTATAGCACTTAGAGCAGTGCCTGGCACACGGGAGTACTAACTTGGTGTTGGTTGTTACCACCCTCCTGTGATAAACAGATCAGACAAAATCTGCCCATTGGCACTGTTCTGCCAACAGCAAGGACTCGCCCAGGCTATAGTTACCACTGTACTGTTAGTCCCCAAGAATCTTCAGTCTTGGCTTTCCTGAGGCAAACCCAATGATGTAGCTGATTGCAGACCCTATCAAGAAACAAAATTCATGATTTTTGGTGATACACCTTGGACCTGATTCCTTTCATACTGGTTGATGTACGTGGTCAAAATGTCGGGGAATATGTATTCTAGAATATCCCCCAACTGAGCCACAGTGAGGAACCATTAGCACTTAATACATAACAGTAGCAAGGGCATACTGAGTACCTGTATGCATTATCTCCCTTAGTCCTCTCAAGAGCACTATGGGGTATTTATACTCACTTTACCAATGAGCAAATGGGCTCAGATGGCAAAGAAGCTGCCTGCAATGCAGGAGACCCAGGTTCAATCCCTGGGTCGGGAAGATCCCCTGGAGAAGGGAATGGCAACCCACTCCAGTATTCTTGCCTGGAGAATCCCATGGACAGAGGAGCCTGGCAGGCTACAGTCTGTGGCGTTGCAAAGAATTGGACATGACTGAAGCAATTCAGCACACACATGCCAGTGAACAAATGGAACTCAGAGAAGTAACTGTTCAGATTCTCACAACTTGTGAGTGGTCGTAGAAGTGAGATTGAACTCCGGGTCTTTTAAATCTGAAAACTGATACCCTTAAGGCTGCTGTCAAGAGTCCTCAAAATGTCTTTTGTTAACTACGGAGCCTCCCAACATCATTTCATGGGGTCTGCAAAGTCAAAACTATTTCATAGTGATAATAAAATGTGATTTGCCTTTTTCACTGTATTGACATTTGCACAGATGATGCAGAAACAAAGGTGGAGAACACTCCTGAAGTCTGGAATAATGGCAATACGCCAAGTGGTTCCAGGTGTCACAGTGTTCACCACCGCCACCCACTCACAGTGAAAGGAAGTGCTAGTTTCACTTTGTATGTAACAACACGGGAAGGACAGGTAAAGTACTTCCACCATAAACCAAAAGCCACCGCTGGTCTCCAGCAAAGCCACTTGTGCCACTGAGGTGCGAGCTGAACTAGCTGCTTTTCCCCCACGAAACACCCTATTTACTTGAAAGGATGACTGACAGGCAAATTATGGTTATTCAGACTTGGGTATTTGGCAGACATTTTCTCGAAAATGAGCTAAGTGAGCCTGTCACTTCAAGGAAAGCAACTGACAGTGTTTATTGCCAAGGAAAAAAATTCAAGGTTGCAAGTAAAATTACAATTTTGTTTCTATCTGCCCCCATAAGTGAATGCAATTTTTTTTCTATTTGTAATGAAATGTGCCAAATTTGGAAGGTTTGTGTAACTCAGTGAGCTGATATTTCCCGAGTGACCAATGCATGATGTTAAAAATGATCCCTGGATAAATGATTCATTCAAAATACAGGATTAGAAAGAGCCATGGATTTTAATGTACTAGAGCATAAAAAGTTAATGCATATGTTTTCAAACTCCACATTGCAACTAGCCATTTAAAAAAAAACAAAAACTGCTTGATGAGTTTTGGCGTACTATCAAAGGAGATATCCGTGATCATCTTCAAAGGCTATTCAAATTCATTGATCTTTGCAGAGCACATATTTGTATGAGGCTAGGTGTTCTTCATATATTTCAACAAAACATTTGACAACAGATCTAATGCAGAAGCATATATGAGAACCTACCTCTTTTTTTTTTCTATCAAGCCAGACAATAAAGAGATTTGCAAAAATGTAAAACCAAATGCCACTCTTCTCACGTTTTTTGTTTTAGAAAATAAAGCTATTTTCATATAAATATGTTATTTATGTTAGCATGCAATTGGGTCTATCATTGTTTTCAAATGAATATGAATTTTTCTGAGTTTTATTTTCTAATACAGGAAATACTGTTAGATTTAATGCACAGAAATATCTCAATAATGTGCACAAGTGTAATAGGAGTCCTGAGACCAAAACACACCAGAATCTCTTTATAGATAAACTTTTACTCTTGTTGACAAAATTCAAGTGGTCGAGGAGAGAAACTAAAGAAGCCATGTTCACACTTTTGTCAGAAGCTTTCCTTCTAGTTCTGTCTTTTCTTTTCTGCTGGGACCTAAAACACGGTCCCTTGGCACATTCTGGTCTCTCTGTTTTTGAGTCCTCTTTAGTTGCAGCTGAGCTCAGCCATTGTTCGCCCATCACTGGGATGTAAGAGGCAATGTGAGATTCCAGCAGGCACTGAAAGAGGTGTCTTTGATTAAAATGCAACCCTGCTGGTATCAAGTTTGACAGGGCCTGAAGGATTCACCGTGTCTTGTGTCTTTGTTCACAAACACTGACAAAGCTTAGCCATGTCCTCACAAAGAAGGGAAAGCTCGGGATTTGTGGTGTGATTCCTTACATGTGAGACAAAGCAGAGGGCAGGGAAACTGAGCTGTGAGTCCTCAGGATTCTGTGGGTAAGGATTTAAATTGATAAATTGTCTGTCTTCTACCTCAAAGTAAAGGAGACCATGTGTGAGGATGAAAAAATTCAGAAATGGAAGGGACTACTGGGACAGTCACTGAACAAATATTTCTTGTGCCCAGTCCTAGTGCTAGGCATTGGGAAACAAAGAGAAAAATGGGAAATCAGAGGGAGGCTTGGGGATGCTTCCAGAAACGGCTGTTCCTGTTTGTGTGTTGTTTTACCAGCCCCACATCCACCCCACTTTTCTGGTAAAAGTACTCTGTTTTTCTTTTCGGGGTTACCATGTCACCCTATCACTCTGTCCACATGATTTGAGAGGAACTGACTCCAGCCTGACCCTCTGGATGAGCATGTGACTCAGGAATGACCTTGACAATTATAAAAAATTTAAGCTAAGTAGCGGTTCTCAATATGGTATAATTTTGCTCCCCATGGGACGGACATTTGGCAAAGTCTTGCGACATTTTTGGTCATCACGACTTGGTAGGAGTGTGGGGGAGTACTCCTGCATCTTGTGGCATCAGGGGATGTTGCTAAATGCTCTGCAATGCACAGGAAAGCCCCCACAGTGGAATTTTCTAGTTCTACGTGTCAACAGAGCGGGGGTTGATAGCCCTGATCGAAAGATAATAGGAAGACATTGAAAGGTTTTAAGCAGAGGAGTAATGCGATGTGAACTGATGTTTTTAAAATTATAGTCGGGTGTCATGCGGCAACAGATTTTAGAAATCAAAGAGTGGAACAGGGAGCGGGTGCGGGAGTGCTATTGCCATAACCCCGGTGAGAGACTAGAAGTTTGGAAAGAAGTTTGATTTGGAAATAAACATTTGCAAATCATCAGAGGCAAAGCGTAGAGACTTGGATGAGAATAATAGCCTCCCATAAGGCTGTGAAAAAGAATAGAATAGAACCAAAGACAGAGCCTCTGGAATCACCCATGTATGGTGCGTAAAATAATGATAATATCTAACATCGTCTGACAGTTTATGCGCAAGCCACTATGCCAAGTCATTTACGTGATCGCGTTTAATCCATTTATCAAAGCTTTCATCACCATTCTACAGATAAGAAAACTTAGGCACAGAGAGGTTAAGTAACTGGCCGAAGGCCACACAGTTAGGTATTGTCCAAGAGAATTAGAACTAAAAAGATATGATCATATCGCTTTCCCACTTAACTACCAAGCTGCCTCCCTGGTCTAAGAATTTTCCAAGATAAAAACTACAACTCTCACAAGAACTGAAGGATGAATGTGAGTTAGAAAATGAAAGGATGGAGCAGTGTTCCAGGAAGAAGAAAAAGCACATATGGATGTCTGGAGGCTGGCACCACAGAGGAACTAAAACACTCAGTAATGGTTGCAGAGAGGTACACATTCATAGGTGGGCCGAGTGCACAGAATGGCAGGGGCCAAGTCATGCAAATCTGGGGAGAATGTATTAGGTTAGACTTTATCCTGGGGGCAACAGGAATCCTTTGGAAAATTTAAAGTGAGAGTTGGAAAAACTTATATGAGGTATGTTCCTGGTGGTCCAGTGGTTAAGACTTCGTGCTCCCAATGCAGGGGGCCTGGGTTCGATCCCTGGTCAGGGGAATAGATCCCACATGACACAGCTAAGTTCCTGCCTGCTGCAACTAAGACCTGGCACAGCCAAAAAATAAATAAATGGTGAATAGTAAGAAAAAAAAATCTGAGATGATAAAGTTTTCATTTTTGAGGCCCGTTGCAGATGCAGTGTGGACAGTGGATGGGAGAATAGAAGGCTAGTTAAGAAGCTTTAATGCAATAATCCAGGAGTAATGATGGATTTCCCCTATTGGTGATGGGGAATCACATTACTTTGGGAGGTGTGTAAAAGCTAAAATCCACAGAAGTTCCTATTTGTTGCTTGTCAATTGTGAAGAAAAATAAAGTCAGGGGATTCTTGTGCTTCTGGCTTCACCTTCGGATGAGCAATGATACCTCTTACTGATGGAAATTTTGAACAGGAAGATGGTGAGTTTAGTTTTGAACAGGTTGAGTTTACAGCTTCTCATCTAACATTCAGCTGGGGGCATTAAGAAGGTCATTGAATACACTCATCTTGATCTTGTAAGAGATGTCTTGTCTAATTACTTCTCCATGTATGTAGCTAGGCTTTTTGATCAGAAAACAAATGTGTACCTTCCAACCTCTGCTAATTCTAATAGAGTCACCCTGGACAGGTCATTCAATGAGGTTCTGCGTGACAGATTAACTGATGTTAAAAGTCTGATTTCAACATCAGGAGGTCACTGCCAATCTAACTGGGCACAGATAGAGTTTACTGGGTCATGGAAAGCAAGTAGTGTAAAACCATTGTTTCAACCTCATCTGCTTCCATTGCTGACTTATCATCTGATTTGGGGTGAACATTAAAGAATCTTTTCATAATGATGACCTTTTGAAATTTGAAATGATGGTTTCTGGTTAATTTCCATTCCAGCCCTGGGGCTGCTGCTTGAAGGTCATGAGCTTGAAGCTCTTGACTTGTTTCTAGCCCCATGCTCTCAACCAGAATTGGAAAAGGGCAGTGTTGTTTTTATCCTTTACATGCCCATCACTTGGATAAAGGATTGTCATACATAATTGTGTGACCAGACACTGAGGATGAAAAACATATAAAGTGTTGAGTTTCTGTTACTAACACGACCCAATCTGTTCTTTTCTGGAGAACCTGGGAACATTTGGTTTTAGGTCATCACAGTCCAATAACACTGTTTTATCACTTAGAATTCATTCAATTGCAAGTGACAGAAAACCCAATTCGAACTGAGAGAGAGATTCTACCAGGTCACATGCTTGGACAGTAAAGGTATGGCTTGATGTACTGAATTCACAAGTAACGCTATTTTTCTTACCATTCTTTCTTCTCTGTTGACTCCATTTCAGAGTAATGGATTAGAGACTCAGAGACAGATACATAACAGCAACTCTCAGGGCTGAATGCTTCTTTGCTTGAACTCAGCAAAAGAGTATGAGATTCTTGCCCAGCAAGTGTAAATCTCATTGCATTTCATTGGCTCTGATAAGGTTCATGTCTGTTACTGAACCAGTCACTGTAGACAAGGTGTCCCAAAGGGCTGACTGGTTTATGTGGTCAAACCTTGGAGTAGGAGAGGCATAGATCCCAGAGATAATTACAATAATGAACAACAAGCGTCAGTTACTACATGTCAGGCACTGGTCTAAGCAGTATGCGTGCTTTTTAATTTGCTATTTGGAACAACCTTTGGGGTAGGTGCTATGGATATCACCCTTTTAATGATGAACAAAGCCAAAATACAGTGAGGTTAAGTAACTCGGGGCTTCTTTGATGGCTCAGTGGTAAATAAGCTGCCTGCAATGCAGCAGACTTGGCTTCAATCCGTGGGTCAGGGAAAATCTGTGGAGGAGGAAATGGCAACCCACTCCAGAATTCTTGTCTGGGAAATCCCATGGACAGAGGCCCTGGCAGGCTACAGTTCATGGGGTCGCAGAAGAGTCAGACCATTTAGCGACTATACAACACCAACATAAGTAACTTTCTCAAGAACCCACAGCTGCTAAATGACAAAAGTAAGGTTCAGAAAGGTGAAGGAACCGTCTTCAAATCAGACAGGTGGTAGATGATGGAACCATAATGTAACAAACACAGGCAGCCTCTCACCACAGAATGGGCTCTTAACCCATTCTCTGTGACACCACCCTAAGTTAGAGTGGGGCTACTAGATGTCCACTGTCACCCAACACTTCACTGTTACAGAGGGCTTTCATATAGACTTCAATTTCCCTCACCGCCTTATGAATGAGTCAGGACCTGGGTGCATTAGCCCCATTTTCGGATGAGAAAATTGATGTTCCGGTTAATTGAGTGATTCTCTCTAGGTCAAACATCAAGTAAAAAATAGTGGAACAGGGTCTAAAATCCCACACCCACCCTTTCTTTTCTTACTTTATTTTATATTTATTTGGCTGTGCCAGGTCTTAGTTGAGGCATGTGGGATCTTTGATCTTTGTTGCAGTTTGTGGGATCTGTAGTTGAGGCATGTCAACTTCTAGTTGGGGCATGAGAACTCTTAATAGAAGCATGTGGGATCCAGTTCCCTGACCCAGGATCGACCCTGGGCCCCCTGCACTGGGATCATATAGTCTTAGCCATTGAATCACCAGGGAAGTTCCCACAGCCATCCTTTCTAACCCTGCAATTACATACCCTGACAGTTTAGTGCATATTTTAAAAGCCTGCAGACTTTACTGGACTCATTGCAGGCTGGTCCTGAACCCTTGATTCCTGGAAGCTACCATCATGTTAATTTCTTTCTGGCTTTGTTGTTGGCAGATAAGAGAATCTCAAGAACTTGGACACAAAGCTTCCCTCGATATTTAAACTGCAAATTAAGCTATTTATAAAACAGTTCATCCACACTGAATTATGGCCTTTTTCTTTGATTCAGTTCACATACACACACACACACACAAACAAATCTGTATCTGCTTCTGGACTTTATATTCTTTACTTTGATACTTCTATTTCTGAGGTTCTATCATACTTTTGTTTGACTTAATACCACAGGTTTTTAAGATTCTTATTACCAGAAGGGCATGTACTTCCTTATTATGCTGCTGCTTTTTTTCCCTAAGAGTGGTTTGATTACCTTTTAAAAAATATCTATTTAGGTGCAGGCTGGGTCTTAGTTGCAGCACTGGGGATCTTTTTTAGTTGCGGTATACAGGATCTCTAGCTGCAGCATGTGAACTCAGTTGCAGCATGTGGGATCTAGTTCCTTGACCAGGAATCGAACCCTGGCACCCTGAATTGGGAGTCTTAGCCACTGGACCACCTGCAAAGTCCTTCTCTGCTTCTTTTCCAGTACGTTTTCAGTTCTTCTGATTTTTCCCAGTGAATTTTCTGACCATTCTGTCAAGTTGCCAGAGATATGGAATATTAAGAAAAATTTAATTAACAGAGTTATTTGGGCACAATCGACATCTTCAGAACACTAAATCTTCCTCAACAAAAAGGTAATAAATTTCCCATGTGTTAGCATTTCCTGTAAGGTCTTTTAGAGAAGTTGTGCCAGTTTCCTCATTTAAGCTTGTGCATTGATTGGGTATATATTATTTTCAGGTAGCTTTTATGTTCTTGGTTGCTAATGTTAACGGGTACCTTTTCCAGGATATTTTCTAAATAGTTTGTATGTGAGGAAGGTATTGATTTGCAATTATAAGCTGCTTGAATTTTCTTATTGTTGCCAGTTGCACTGTAGTTAATTTCACTTGGTTTTCCAGGTAAACAATCATGACATCTGCAAATAATAGATAAAACTTAGTTTCTTCCTGCTCGCTTCCCTTTGACTGAGCCCCAGAGGATGAAGGCCAGAAATGGTAGTGCTTAAAGTGCCTTGCCCCTCACTATAAATGCCTTTGGACTGTAGTTCTCAAAGTGATTTATCTAGGTATAAATCCCCAAGTTTATGCAAACTTGCTAATCTGCATTTTAGCAAGCTCCTAGGGTGATTTCTTCTCCCCTAATCCTGCTTTTCACTGTTTCACCAAGAGGCATGGTTTTTGCTGTTGGTTTAGAAAGGTTTTCTTTATCATGCTAGGGAGGCTTCTATCAATGTCTAGCTAACTAAGAATCTTAAACAGGTATGGAGGTTTACATTGTTCTTTGGAGGTTTACATTTTTTGATATCTACTGAGATTGCAAGCTTTTTCTCCCTTGACTTGTTAATAATATGTTTTTAAATTTAAATTTATTTATTTTTTAACTGGAGGAAAATTGCTTTACA
Organism: Bison bison bison; assembly: GCF_000754665.1. Taxonomy (NCBI): domain Eukaryota; kingdom Metazoa; phylum Chordata; class Mammalia; order Artiodactyla; family Bovidae; genus Bison; species Bison bison. The sequence goes on from NW_011494644.1 coordinate 6,778,988, forward strand.
ATACTGTGTTGGTTTCTATATATCAACATAAATCAGCCGTAAGTACACATATGTCCCCTTTCTCTTGAACCTCCTTCCCACCTCCCACCTCGTTAATGCCTTTTGTAATAAATCCTTTTGGGCTTTATTTTGCTTTTGATATATAATGCTGAAATAAATCTGCTAATAAATAATTTAGACCCCTGCTCTATATTGATCAGTAAAATTTATCTGTAGTCCGCCTTTTGTGTGCTATCTGTGTTTAGATATCAAAGTTGTGATAGCTTGAGAAAATGATTTGCTATGCTCTGAAATAGATTCAATAACATGGAGATTTTCATGTAAAACCCTCTGGGCCTGGGGCCTTTTTGAAAGTAGTTCTTTGACAAAATCTTTCATGTGTTACTTGCTTGTATCAGGCCTTTTTTTGGGGTCATTTCTGTTTCCTAGAAAATCATTCACTTCATAGAAACATACAAATGTTTTGGTATAGAGTTGAACACTGTAATTGCTTAAAGCTTGTGTTTTTCCAAGTCTATCTTTTCTCCTCTCTAGTTTATCATTTTGTCTCCAACTGCGCGTACAGTTGGTTCTGTTTTTTCCAACACTGTGCCATTGAGTTGTCTTTCAGCCTTCAATTTTTCAGCTTTGAGGTTTCATCTCTTTCTGGGTTTTTATGTATTTTTTAAGAAGCTGGGAAAAACTGTTTGAAGGCAGCTAGCCAAATGCATTTTGAGCAACATGTTTTTTCTCTTGGGACTTTTTAACCCAGATTTAAAGTTTCATCTTGTTCAGGTTGGCAGGTTTTAATGGGAAGAAGTCCTTTTGGGGATCCCAACTCATCCAGCAAAGGCACTAGAGTTCCCAGCTAAGTGTCATCTGCCAATGTGATTGACTAGCTTGCCACTCTGATTCTCACAGAGTCATTGATAAAACCACTGAAAAGGGAAAGTTCAAGAATGTAGCTCAGTGGTAAAGAATTAGTTAAGCATAATCATTATCAGAAGATTCATCTGAATATAAACTCACTTCAAGTTCAGTGAGTTCACTGAAAAGCCAGAGCCCCTAACGCTGGCTGAGTTAAGTGTTATTCACTTATATTATACAATCATTGAGTATTTCCTCTGGGTAAGAAAGGCACCTTGCTGGTCTTAGACACACAAAGCTGAAAAGATGCAGCCCCTTTCTTCGGACACTTAGGTTGTGAAGAAAATCCTTTCTTAAATTATGTGATCACACAAGCTTGCCTCACAAGCAAGCTTTTCTTATGTAGGCATACATTAAGTTTCTTTTTTTTCTTATGTAGGCAAACATTAAGTTTCCCCTTCAAAAACTACAGAAGTATCATATTTCCTGTAATCAGTGAAACTATGAAAACATAGAAAAGGTAGTAATAATATACCCTGCTCAATTCCAACTCTATTTCCACATTACCCTACTCCAAAGCAATCCATGTTAACAGCTAGATATGTTTCCTCAACATCTTCTTCACCCTCAAAACACACACATACATGCACAAGTGGGGCGGGGGGGATTTTTTTTTATTTTTAAAATTGAATGAGATATTAGCTGCTACTTGCTTTTCTCCTTGAATACGTCATGGGTTTCTTTCCAGGGCAATAGACACATATCTAACTCAATCCTTTTAATAGCTATATCATATTCCATAGAATGGAATCACTTCAGTGTATTCAACCATTTCCCCATGGGTGAGCATTCACCTTGCTTCCAGTTTCGTCTTGTTTCTAGTCATTCTTACAAATATGTCACTACATACTCGTGCTTTTATTTTTATAGGCTAGATTACCAAAACTGAGATTGCCAGATACAGGCATGGGCTTATCATCCTAAAAGGTATTGACAGACTTGAAAATCTTGAAAGATTTTAGCAAGTAGGGGATGGTTACCAGGCAAATACTATAATTATTAAACTAAAATGCTGCCTGCCCACACAAATTCAAGACATTTGTTTGAAAGGAAGCTTTCTAGAATGGGTCTGTTGGATGCACAAAATCCAGGGGGCACTGCTCTGAGAACAGTAATTGTTGTTGTTGTTAGTCACTCAGTCGTGTCCAGCTCTTTGTGGCCCCATGGACTGTAGCCTGCAAGGCTCCTCTGTCCATGGGATTCTCCAGGCAAGAATACTGGAGTGAGTTGCCAATTCCTTCTCCAGGGGATCTTCCTGACCCAGGGGTCGAACCATGGTCTCCTGCATTGCAGACAGATTCTTTACCATCTGAGCCACCAGGAAAGTCATTGAGAACAGTAAAAACAACAGCAAAGCCATTTAATGAGCCCTTCCCATGTAATCAGCCAGCACCTTAAGTGTGCATCTTTCATTTCACTCTCGCTGCCATAGAAAACAGATACTGTTTATTACCATCCTAACTTTCCAGAAACAGACACAGGCCTAGCAAGTTGAAGTCACTTACTCAAGGTCACCCATCTAGTAGGTGGTGTAGCTGAGATCTGGCTCCAATTCTGTGTGGCTCCAGGACCTGTGCTCTCAACCACCATATGGGATTTCTTCCAAGGATGCCTTTGCTGACACTGTTTTACTTGATCCCCAAAATGATGTGACCTTTGATGTTCACTTTGAACAGGCTAAGCTGTGCCTCCTGCTGGGAAGGAGGAACACAGCCGCGAGCTTGACTGACCTCCACGTAGGACTTCCTCATTCAAGGGGAGCTGAGTGAGAAGTGAGCTCTCAGGATGCTAGGTGGACATGTTTGTTTGCCCTGCACACAACTCCAAAGCCAGCTTTCTCCTCCTCTTCCCTCTCTCCTCTTTTCCTCTCCATACTCTCTTTCTTTTTCTTTCTCAAAACAGAGAACTGAAGCAACTAAGAGAAACTGGGAACTTTTTACCTGTCTCCATTCTCTCGTGATAGCCAACACACAATCATGGTTAAAAGTATAGACTCTGGAGTCGGAATGACCTGGGTTGGAAACCAACCTGCTATCCATCCTTGAGCAAGTTTCATGAGACTCTCCAAGCCTCCTGGTCTCCCTGGCAGCATAACCATCCCACTCAGTGTCTTGTCTTACCTATTAGAGCATCATCTCCTTGGGGACCAGTCAATGCCCATGCCTCCCAGTTTACAGGTCCTGAGGGAACCTGCATCATGCTGGGCTAATATTGATTCTCAGCAATTGGATTTGATGATGTTTTTTAGTAAGACTCAAGGCTAGTCAGGGGAGAAGGGAAATGAATCCAGCTTTGAGAGCCTATGTATTGAGTACTGTCTTGGAACTTAATAAACATTGACTCAACTCTGTGACCTAGGCATCATTATTTCCATCATACAGAGGAGAAAAATGACACTCGGCAGAGTCAAGATCATCTTCCTAGAACTGCAGAGTAGAAATGATAGTGATGGTTGTGATAACTACTGTTTATCAAGCATTGGCTATGAGTCAGTACTACATCAAGAACTTTGTTTGCACTCTCATTCAGTCCTAACAAAAACCCAACACATGAACCCTATTATTAACCCCTTTTACAGATGAGAAAACTGAGGCCCTGAAAGGTTAAATGACTTTTCAAGAGCACTCAGTAAGTGTAGGAGCTGGGATTTGAACAGAGGTCTTTCAGATTCCTTAGAAGCTTACCTTGCCCTTCCTTTGGTAGTGAAGACCTTGGTGGCAGTTATTCAAATTTAAACATTCAGCTTCTTGGACCATATCTAAATGTCATGTCATGCAGCTGTTTAGAAGGCCAGGCCTTTGGAAGAAGGAACCAGATTGCATCCCACCCATCTTCATCCCTTCATCTTTTGAGGTGTGTGGGCATCACTTGCATGGCAAGATTCTGCATCCTGTCTCGTGGGCACACGTACCGTCTGTGCTTGGCACAGCCTGCTGCCTCCCTGGAACATCTGTGGCTCCCTACTACCGTGAGTGATTCTATTTTCCACACATCTCCAGCTGGTTAGAAAGCAAGGCTCCTATTTGTTGGTAGATGTTTGCAATCTGAAGCTGAAACACTGCAAAACGATGATTGAGCTGATTCACACCGGGGGAGAGTCTTTGACACATAAACACACACACACACATACATGCACACGACACTTAATTAGTGAAGACTGAGCTGGCACCTGGTCCAGTGGGCGTGGTAACTGTCCACTGAGGGCCATCTGGCTCCTGGTGACAGTTGCAGAACCGGAAGCTTTTCACACAGCCATGGTGGTCTTCCCTGGCCATGGTTGCTATCCAAATGTCCTCTGGGTCACCCAACTCACTGAAGTGTCAGTGTCCCAGGGATGCACTCTGTCACTCAAGGGAGTGAGAAAGCTGAAATAAACAGCATCACCCCAGCAGACCTTGGGTTATGCAGCAAGGAAAGAGCTTCCCCTCTGAACGTGTCTTAGAACTTCCTCAACGTTCCTCCCAGAGTCTCCACTTCTGGTCTTTGGCCAAATGCAATCTTTAAAAATACACATTTGGCAAGAATCTGAAAAAAAAAAAAAAAACCTTCAGATTGTTATGTGATGGTGGGGAAAAGACACATTTTTTTAAAACTCTAAAAAAAGCACCTTAGCATTTGTAGGCTTTTATAATTCTGAAACAGCTGAAATGCTAAAACTTTCAAGTTGGCAGGATTGAAACTGAAATCTGCAAAGCCCGTTCAATTTGACAAGAGTGGGAGCCTTGCATCTCAGAGGGATTTGATGAAGCCTGTGGGCCTGAGCCATCAACACAATGGGTGGCCACCCACTCTCAGGGGGCCCTTTCCTTGCCTCCCTTCCAGCTTCCTGCAGACCTCATCTTCTGGGGCTCTGTCCACTCAGCCCACCAAGGCTGTCCCACTGCCCTCAGAGTGGCTGGGAGCACAGCATCTGGCTAAGGATTCGGGTTGTGAAGTCAGACCACTTGGGTTTGCAGTACTGATTCCATGACCTACAAATTCTGGGACCTTATTCAAGTTACTTGATTCTTCTGTGCCTTGGTTTCCTCATCTGTAAAATGGGAACAATATCTATCTCATGACATAACTCTAAGTGAGTTATGTCTTGAAAGTGCATTAGAGCAGTACCAAGTACATGGGAAACATTTAATAATGCTGGCTATTATTTATTAGCAGAGACAATGCAACCACAAAAAAAGATGTGGGATTGTGGCTAAAAATGGTGGGAAGCCCAGGGCTGAGGGGTTAGAGAACCTTAGATTCTAGCCAGTCAGGGGTGAGGTTAGGACAAAAATCATCATAGGTATAATCAAGACCTACTATGTGACAAAAGCTCTATGGGGATTCAAAATTAATATTTAATATATTTGTTGATTTATAATCATCTTCTTGGGCTTCCCCAGTAGCTCAGCTGGGAAAGAATCCGCCTGCAATGGCAGGAGACCTGGTTTCAGTCCCTGGGTTGGGAAGATCCCCTGGAGGAGAGCATGACAACCTACTTCAGTATTCTTGCCTGGACAATCCCCATGGACAGAGGAGCCTGGCAGGCTACAGTCCATGGGGTCGCAAAGAGTTGGACACGACTGATCAACTAAGCATGGCACAGCACAATCATCTTCTTCCAGAAAGAATATAAGGCAGTTTCTAGGTACATAACATAAGAAAAGATAGGTTCAATACTGGATTAAGAAAAACGGGACAGGACCACGCCAAGAGTGAGAGTAAATGCATCTCATAATGAAATATGTTCTTGGAAAAGTGGTTCCTAAGGCTGCCCATAAACCAGGCTTCCTTGAACAAGGGGAAAGAAAAGAAAAGGGAAAGTGAAGTCGCTCAGTCATGTCCGACTTTTTGCGACCCTGTGGACTGTAGCCCCACCAGGCTCCTCCATCCATGGGATTCTCCAGGCAAGAATACTGGAGTTGGGTGCCATTTCCTTCTCCAGGGGATCTTCCCCACCCAGGGATCGAACCCAGGTCTCCCGCATTGCGGGCAGACGGTTTAACCTCTGAGCCACCAGGGAAGCCTCAACAAGGGGAAGCTTGGTCAGATGCATGGCTGCAGCACTCGAATGCAGGTAAACCTGAGGGCTAAGCAAACCTTTGATCAGGCCCACCTGGGGACCCAGACGTGCTTCAAGGCTTGTCCCTTTGCAAATTACTTAACCTCTTGGAGTTCCTTCACCTGTCATGGGATACTGTGTGTGGCCATGGGGTTATTTCAAGTGTAACCTGGAATCATAGATGAAAAACATTTATCACAGGGCCAGCCACTTAGCAAAGAGTCCAATAAATCATTGTCAAAATAAATAAATTTCAGAATATATAGATACCTGCCACTCTCTTTGATACCAAGCTCAGAAAGTACTGTTTCCCTTCCTAAAAGGATGCTGTTTCACATAATAAAACATGATATCCTCATCGTGGGGATGATGGCAAAGTCCCCAAAGCCACCGTGCAAACCCCTGAGGAGCAAAAACAGAAGTACAGGTTCAAGGTCGAGCTCTACTGCTACTGGCGGTGAGATCTCTGATCCCTCGCTTCACTTTCCTGATATTTGGGTTCTATGTCTGTAAAAGGGCAAAATACTACTATTAATGCTTTTCTTATAGGGATGTTATAGAAATTAAATGAGATAATGATTGATAAGATATTTGGCATCGTTTGGGCATGTAGGTAGCACTCGGTGGCCCTGACGTTGTTTGTTGCTGATGTTGCCAGCAATGGTTCATCTGCGCTGGTCTGGCTTCATCCAGAGGGACACCCAGAATGCCTGATAGGTGGGGGGTCTGCATATCCCTCCGGCCTGGCGGGGTATCTCCTCTGTGTGATGACACACTTACAGTCCGCATTTTTCGGGCAACCATTCAAATATTTTATCTTGTCAACTGAGGACAAACCATGTAGCTTAAATCAAGCGAGGGGTAGAAGGATCCTTTCGGAGAGGACGAAGTGCCCTTGAAGGGCTTGGACCTGAATAAATGGCCATTTCGGTGTCCTCCTTAGAATGGGTTGTGTTGGTGAAAGCCAGCAGGGCAGGGCTGAGGTATTATGGCTTCATGGTTAGAAGCATAGGTTTGGGAGCCACGCTGTTCAGGGTTCAAGATCTGCTTCTGCTACTTACTGGCTGTGTGACCTGGACCAAGTTACCTAACCCCTCTGGGTCTCAGTTTCCTCATTTCTTAAACAAAAGGGGACAGATGATAACAGCATCAACCTCATATGACTGTGATAGGATTAAGCAATCCGAAAGATGCCGTTGAACAAGGGGCACAGTAGGGTCAGGCTAAGTGTTAGCTGTTCTTATCACGGAGAGTACAGAAAGTGAGAACCCGAAGACGCTATGGTGGTGGCGGAAAGGGTTAAAGGGGTTGTACTTCGTCAAGGGAGGCAGAATGGAACTCCAGGGTGAGCCGTGGAGAGGGAGACTTGGGTAAACGAGGGGTGCTTACTGATGAGGTAAGGACCTGGGGGCGACAGACGAGCCCGGCTCCCGGGCACAGGTGGAGCGGATAATCGGGGCCGCGGAGGTGGAAAGCATTCAGGCTGAGCAAGGTGGCAGCTAAGTTTAGCGCTGGAAGGGAGGGATTTGAATATGCGTGAACTGCCCTCCCGCGGTGCCAAACGGCTGAGGTTTTCAATCGCTCCTCACAGGGAGTCATGCATGAATGGGGAAACAGAGTCAGCAGGAATCCCCCTCTAGGGGGCTGTGTGCCCATTTCTCCCGGGTTCGGGCCACTGGCTTCCCACCCCGCGTCGGGGACCAGAGAGGGGCCTTCCTTGCTTTTGTCCAATGAAACTAGGCGTTTGGGGCAGTGGATCTCCAGGGAGTGGATTCCTTTTTGACATCAAGGAGGCCTGGTTTGGGGTGGTAGCTTGTACACAATCAGAAGTGGGAAAGGGTCCTGGCTCACTTCCTGGTACACTCCCTGAAACTCACATCCCCGGGTCCTGCCCTGCCTCCCCTTCCCTCCACTGCCCAACCCTCCCCAGCCTCTCTCCTCTCCCCTTCCTCTCTATCCCTCTTCTCCTGTTCCCTCTATCTCTCTCCCACAAATCTATATTCAGTTTCTGTCTTCCAAAAAGAAAAACTGAGTAGGAGGACAAATTGTTTAAAAGCAATGCATCTATTTTAACAAAATGCTTTTTCCTTTGAGTCAGTCCTAAGAAATTTGGGTACCATCTAAGCCAGAATGAACCAGACAATAATCCTGAACGATGAAATGGATTTGGGAAGAGAGCCTCACCTGCTGGGACCGGGTGGAGAACAAGGAAAGACAGAGAGGATGTCACCCCAGTGTGTTAGAGAGGTAACCAAGCCAGGGTGTTTGATTAGAAGACCTGAAAGTCAGCAGAGAGAGAGTAAAGCATCTGTTCAGTCATTTGGATGTCAAGTCCATCCTGTGTCAAACATCCGGCTCTTGGAAATGTGTGGATGATTGCTTGTGTAGACCTGACCTTTCAGATCTTGGCCACCCTGGTTCTCATCCCAAGTCAAGAAGTCCTTCCTTAGTTGATGCATAGCGCAGGGAGTTCATCCTGGTGTTCTGTGACAACCTAGAGGGGTGCGATGGGGTGGGAGGTGGGAAGGAGGTTCAAGAGGGAGGGGACATATGTGTACTGATGGCAGATTCATACTGATGTGTGGCAGAAACCAACACAGCATTGTAAAGTGATTATCCTTCAATTAAAAATAAATAAATTCTTTAAAAAAGAAGGGCAAACAACAACAAAAAAAGAAGTCCTTCCTTGTCCTCTGGATTTAAAGATCCCAGAGCTATCAGGAAAATATTGAAGTCTTTTCTGTTGGAAAAGCCAGAATCTTAGCTCTAGTCTCAGCTCTGCCCCTTAGCTCTGAGCTGTGGAATAAACCATTCCCTGTGGGGCCCCTGTTTCCTTCTCTACACAATAAGAGGATTAGACTAGACGACCTCAAGAGGCCTCCAACTGTGACCTTCAGCCTCTGGTTCTCTTTGTCCTTGTCACTCCACTTGACAGCCAGCTAGGAGTGTGATCTTTGGAACCACATCACTGGCAGTCATATATTGCCTCCATCCCTGGCAGCTGTGGATCTGCACACGTTACTTTTAACTCTCAGAGTCCTCAGTTTCCTCATCTGTAAAATGGATAACAGTACGGTTTTCACTGCACTTGTTTTCCCCATTCCACTCAACAAAGTTATCAGGAAGCCACTGAGTGAGAATAGAACCTACCCTGATTTATAAAAATAAAATGTACATCCCATGCATATTTCAGAACGTACACTGTAATTGGTAATAAGATTCTTGGGATGCCTTCTGCAATTGACAGGGAAATATTCTGCAGCTGAGATTTGCTGGCTCCTCCAATCTGGGTCCGTTTCAGCTTTGCTTGAGAAAACTGAGGATCAGACCGGCCCAACTATCTGCCCAGGATCATCCAACAGATGTTTTTGAGTGTCGCTGAAAATGCCAAGGGAGATCTAGAGAGGGGAAGTCCTCTCTCACTCCTATACCCTGCATCTGGTTCTGGGATTCATACTGGAAACATTATGGGTAGAGGGGAGAAAAAAAAAATCAAACCCGTGAATCAAGAGCTTTCCAATCCTTCTGCCTCTTATCCCCATCCATCTGATCTACAGCCTCTTCTTCCACTGCAGGAATGTGTTCTCATAGAAAACTGCTTTTGCCTTATCTCCCTTCTGAGAAAATTTGCTGCTTCTGAAAAGATATATTTGTGCCACAAACTTCATGTTTGTGCACCTGATTGTAGGTGCAGGAACAAGAAGGCAAATCTGGGTAGTAAAATTGCTTCCTTTTGCTTATCTGCAAACTCTTGACTTAGAGAGGACATCGGAAGAAGACACCAGAATATCTGCCCCCCCCCAGGCAGCTGGTCCCACATCCTCTTGGCTTGGGTACGAGAAATCCCCTGAGTTATTCAGTGTGAAGGGACATAACAGCATCCCTACTGGCAGCAGAACAGCCTATGCCAAAGCCCCAGGGTGCCCAGTCTCTGTTCATTAATGCTGCCCACAGGCTGCAGGAGAAGTCCTTCTGCTTTGACAGGCAGAAGGTCCAGGTTCCAGGGCACTGGAGGAGATAATTGTCTTTATAGCCAGGGGATGCTTGGCAAAGAGGTCAACTGACTTTATACACTCCCCTAAAAGTCTAGGCAGATGATAGTGATGAAACCATATTGTTCTTAACTCCTGGCAAAACAAACAAATGAAAAGATGTTTTAGAAACAGCATGCTCTAGTAGAAAGTACAATATGGGGTCGATATCTGGGGATCTTGCCAGTTATGAGTCCTGTACTGGCTTCGCTGATGTGTGCTCAGTTGCTTCAGTCGTGTCTGACTCTTTGCAACCCACCAGGCCGCTCTGTCCATGGGATTCTCTAGGCAAGAATACGGAGTGGGTTGTCATGCCCTGCCCTAGGGGATCTTCCCAACCCAGGGACTGAACCCGCGACTCCTGCATGGCAGACAGATTCTTTACCCAGTGAGCCACCTGGGAAGCCCAGCTTATCTGGCAAAATTAGATAAATGATTCTTGCTCTGTGTATTTCCTTGGGTTGTTATGAGAATTAAATGAGATGCTAGGTATTAAAAGATTTGGGAGAATATATTGCACTTCTTTATTTATTCAAATCGTGGAGGCTGAGTGTTCTCTAGATGCCAGTAGTTGCAGATAGGGTGGTGCTAGGGGGTACCTGCTCTTACATACAGGTGGGCGAAGGCAGGTGTGCCCTGAGCTGAGGAATGGTTTCTCCAGAGCACCCTCCAGAGGCCACATCCTAGCCCTCCACCTACCAGGTTAGCTGGAAGTACAGATTTTTTCCTTAAGTCTCTTAAGTCTCCAGATTGCTTCCTGGGGTCTGAACGGTCACTCGGCTTCCTCCAGACTTGCAGCCTGAACTCCAGCCCAGATGTGCTCCCTGGAGTAGGGTATGTCACAGCTGCCCCCTGAGATGCCAGCTTCAAAATGGGCCTCCATACAGCCAAGTCCCCCAGCCTGCTGCTGGGAGGGGAAATACCCAGTAGATTCTCAGCTTGCTACTCCTGGTACCAATGACAGCTAGATCTCAGTCCCCAGAGAGGGTGGGATTTCTACCAAGGCTTCTCTGATCCTTTAAGGTGTGAATAATAAAACAGCTGATTTCTACTGACTGATTTATCAATTGATAAACTGGGTATTATCCTGAGCATATTTCATACAGTAACTCTTTCAATCTCGAATTGAAAACAACTCTGTGAGGGCAGGATTAGGATTATCCCCATTTCACAGGCGAGGAAATCAAGGCTAGGAGTGACCCTCCTAAGTCACAGCTCTATGTGACAGAGCCAGGATCTGAACCAGAGCCATTGCCTCTAACTGCTAACCTCTCCTGAAGGAGCTAAGGAGGAGACTTTTCCATCATATACCAAAATAGGGCATATAGATTCAAGTTCAAGTCTGCCCTCAGGATGACAAGGTCAGGGGTGCTTCCAGTGTCCACCAGTTCCTGACTTAATGTCCTCAGTCCTGGTCCTGTCTTCTCCCATCCCGCCCCGCTCCTGCCCCGCTCTGGGGTCACTTCCATCTAGGAGTCTGCTTGCCCTCCTGCACGTCAGCTGGGCCAGTTTGCACTAAACAGCGTTCCACAACTTCACGTCTTGGTCTCCTTCTGTGAATTTGTCCTCTGAACGTGCAGCTCTTCCGGAACTACAGTTTCTCTTGCAGAAAACAAAATTAAACCGCTTCCTCACCAGACACCCAGCTGTGCACAAAAAATTAATCAATTACTTTTGAGATAAGAGCTGCAGAAGAGAAGCTCAGGGGGCTGTGGTGATACTGCTGTTATCTCTGAAGACACTCCTCAGCCATTCTATGCAAAGGGAGGCTGGGTTTGTTGAGGACGAGTGTTCATCCTGGTGGATGTTTCGAGGCCTACAGATCCCCCCATAACCTCTCCTGCCGTCTCCTCTCTCCCTCCCTTCCTCCCTCTTAAGTAAAGGTATCAAATCATTAACCCTGCTTAACTACTACTGTGTGATAGGGGCTTCCCTGGTGGCTCAAACGATAAAGAATCTACCTGCAATGTAGGAGACCTGGGTTAGATCCCTGACTCGGGAAGATCTCCTGGAGACGGAAATGGCTATCCACATCAGTATCTTGCCTGAAGAACTCCATGGACAGAGGAACCTAGTGGGCTACACAGTCCATGGGGTCACAGAGAATCGGACATGACTGAGCAACTAACATTTTTTCACTTTATTATGTATAATGGCTCTTTTACTGTAGAAGCATTGCACTATTCACTGTAAAAAACTTAGATAATAAAAGTTAGCTTGAAAGTAACATTAACTATCCTTATATTCTCTTATCCCAGATATAACCCGGAGATATAACCTTTATTGAATGTATATGTTTAGGTTTTCTATATTTTCTAGTTATCCCTTACTTTTAACTCAAATGGAATTATACCACACATTGTGTGTGTGTGTGTGTTAGTCGCTCAGTTGTGTCCAACTGTGTGCTAACTCATGAACTGTAGCCCACCAGGCTCCTCTGTTCATGGAATTCTCCAGGCCAGAACACTGGAGTGGGTAGCTATTCCCTTCTCCAGGGGATCTTCCTGACCCAGGGGTCAAACCTGGATCTCCTGCATTGCAGGCAGATTCTTTACCATCTCAGCCATCAGGGAAGCCCACCATACACTTTTTATAGTGTCCTGTTTCCCTTACTAAAGCATCATGATCATCTTTTCTATATCGACAAATGTTTTCCCTTATCATCTAATGACTGGATAATATTTCATTGTATGCTGTGCCATAACTAATTTAATCTCTTTGGGTTGGGTATTTAGTTTGTTTCCAGTTAAAAGCAATAGACACACATACATTGCAATGAATAAATTCCTGCACGCACTCATGATAATTCCTTATGGAGAATTTCTAAAACTGAAAATCACTGGATCAAAAGATGTACATATTTTAAAATATACTTTTTATTTAGGATAGTTTAGATTTGCAGCAAAGCTGCAAAGACACTAGAAATAGTTCCCACATTCATTTTCCCCTGTAAAGTTCTCAGACTGTGATGTATTTGTTCCAACTATAAACCAATATCAGGCTTCCCTGGTGGCTCATATGGTAAAGAATCTACCTGCAATGCAGGAGACCGGGGTTCAATTCCTGGGTGGGGAAGATTCCTTGCAAAAGGGAATGGCTACCCACTCCAGTATTCTTGCCTGGAGAATTCCATGGACAGAGGAGTCTGGCGATCCCGTCCACAGGATCACAAAGAGTTGGACATGACTGAGCATCCAACACCTAACATAAACCAGTATTGGTACATTATTAACCAAAGTGAAAGTGAATTAGCTCAGTTGTGTCTGACTCTTTGCGACCCCCGTGGACTGTAGCCTACCAGGCTCCTCCATCCATGGAATTTTCCAGGCAAGAGTACTGGAGTGGGTTGCCATTTCCTTCTCCAGATATCATCCTGACCCAGGGATCGAAGCCGGGTCTCCCGTATTGCAGGCAGACGCTTTACCATCTGAGCCACCAGGGAAGCCCTATTAAGTCACATGCTTTATTCTGATTTCCTTAGCTTTTGCCTAATGTCCTTTTTTCTGTTCCTGGATTCCATCCAGGATGTCATATTACGTTTAGTCATCACATCTCTTTAGGCTCCTCTAGGCTGTGACAGTTTTTCCTTGTTTTTGATGACCTTCGTAGTTTTGTGGAGTACTGACTAGGTATTCTGTAGCATGTCCCTCAGTTTGACTTTGTGTGATGTTTTTCTCATGATCACATCAGAGACTATGGGGTTTTGAGAGCAAAACCCACAAAAAGTGCCATTCTCATCACATCATATCAAGGGTACGTGCTGTCCACATGACATCACGATTGGTGTTGACCTTGATCACCAGACTGAGGTTGTGTTTATCAGGTTTCTCTGCTGTAGAGTTACTCCCCCCACTTCCTGTACTGTGTTATTTGGAAGGAAGTTACTCTGCAGACAATTACTCTGATTCCCACACTTAATGAGTGGAGAGTCATGCTCCCCTTCCTGGAGGCGGCAGTATCTACATCAATTATTTAGAATCCTTCTGTACGAGAGAATTGTCCATGCTTCCTTATTCATTCGTTCATTCATTTATATCAATATGAATTCACAGACGTGCATTTTATACTGTGGATTATAATTCATTACTCCATTATTTATTTTGCTCCTTCAATTGTCCCAGCTCTAGCCATTGGGAGCTCTTTCACTTGGCTCCTTTGTCCTTTTGACATTCTCCCATCGGTTTGTGTCTGAGAGCCTCCTTATTTTTCTGGACTCCAGGATGTTCTGGGCTCATCTTGTACATTCTCTGCCCAGAAGAAGTCGTTTTCCCAAGAATTCTTGGTTCCTTTTACAGGAGAACGGGATTAGAAACCAAGACTGGGTGCTGGTTATGCACTTTGCTGTTTACTCCAGGCCCTCCTGGTAGACGGAGCTCGGAAACATATGTGTGCATTGAGCCATGTGTATGGACGTGTCTATCATCATTTCTGTATTTATCCACCTGTATCTGTTTTAAGCTAAACATGAGTTCATATTCATGTCTCCAGTTCTAGTCCAGTGTGACATGGTTTGCTTTAGCTTTCTTCTTTGCCATTAGCTATATATATTTTTTAATTGAAATATAATTGACATACAGTATGATGTTAGTTTCACATGTACTGCATAGTGATTTTACATTTGCATACACTGTGAAATAATCACCGTAATATGTCTGGTCATCATCTGTCCTCCTACAAAATTATGACAGTATTATTCACCACCATATTCTTTAGGCAACATATTAAATCCCTGTAGCTTCTTTTATAACAACTGGTTTGTATCCCTTTCACCTATTTTGCCCCCCAACACCCCTTCCTCTCTGGCAAATACACATTTGTTCCCTGTATCTATAAGTCTGTTTTGATTTTGTTTTATTTGTTAAGTTTGTTTAGATTACACCTTTAAGTAATCATATGGTTTTTCTTTCTCTATCTGACTCATTTCACTTAACATAATACTCTCTTGATCCATCCATGTTGTACAAATGGCAAGATTTCATTTTCTTTATGTCTGAGTTGTACTCCATTTCGGAGAAGGCAATGGCACCCCACTCCAGTAGTCTTGCCTGGAAAATCCCATGGACGGAGGAGCCTGGTAGGCTGCAGTCCATGGGGTCGCTAAGAGTCAGACACGACTGAGCGACTTCACTTTCACTTTTCACTTCCATGCCTTGGGGAAGGAAATGGCAACCCACTCCAGTGTTCTTGCCTGGAGAATCCCAGGGACGGGGGAGCCTGGTGGGCTGCCGTCTATGGGGTCGACATAGAGTCAGACACGACTGAAGCGACTTAGCAGCAGCAGCAGTACTCCGTTTTATATATATATGTGTGTGTGTGTATATATATATATATAACGTATCATCTTTATTCTTTCATCCATAGGTGCACAATTAGGTTGCTTCTATATCTGGACTATTTTAAATAATGTTGCAGTGAACATTGGTGTCCGTATAGCTTTTCAAATTAGTGTTTTTGCTTGGAAGATAGCTATATTTTAAAGGCTTTTGACTTATACTGCCATATTGCCTTCCATGAACTTCTTTTGAGGGGAGGACAGGAGTTAGAGAACTATGCCCTGAACCTCTTTGATGACAATCAGGTTTGAATAAAATTGATCACACACACCGCCTAGAATGACACATTCTAAGCTAACATTTCTCATGCTATATGAGAGATATGAAGTCCCTTTTTGCTTGAAGAGATCAAAATCTGAAAGTACTTGTGTGCACAACTCCCCCACTTTGAGAATCAGAGACCACTAACATCAGAGAAGCGCTCCAGGTGGAAATCTGTGGTTATTTCTTGCTTTGTTGAGTACTTTTTTGAGCCATGACTAAGATCTTTTGATCTGAGTGGCTTCCAAACTGCTTTTAAGTCCAGATAAAGAGTAGGTCTTTTATTCCCAACTTGTGGACCTGAGACCTCATGGGGTAAACAATGGACTATGGAATCTGTATAAAGGGTCACAAAACTCAGGTACCTGCAGAACCAGATGGGTTACACATGAGAGAAAGACTGCTGGCAAACTGGGAAACTCAGGGCCTGGTTATAGAAATGTGGGCCCAGTGTCACCAGGGCCTCTGATTTCTTTTGAAGAAGCCAGAAATCTAGATTTTTGTGTGAACCCCTGCAATTTTTAAATGGTGGTCATGATTGGCAATCTTTCCAAAACACTGTCAGAGCCAGCCAAAATATGTCCTCTGGCAAGATATGACCTTCAGAATTCCTGTTTGGGACTTTGGTATTGGCACTCACTTGTTCATAGGAAAACCGTTAAGTCAATTACGTGGGAATCCATGACCATCTTTTTATACTATAAAGGGATCCCACACACAACAAGTTCAAATAACACTGGGTTACTGGGTTACAAGTTCAAATAATTTGTGTTCAAATAACACTGGGTTACTTTGTCTTGCAAAAGCATTCATTTTTAAAAATTTTTTATTTTGCATTGGGATATAGCCAGTTACAATGTTGTGATAGTTTCGGGTGGACAGAAAAGGGACTCAACCATACATATACTTGTATCCATTTTCCCCCAAACTTCTCTCCCATCCAGCCTGCCACATAACGTTGAGCAGAGTTCCATGTGCTATAGGCTTCCTAGGTGGCACCAAAACTGAAATTGTTGGTCACTCAGTCGTGTCTGACTCTGCAATCTCATGGACTATAGCCCACCAGGGTCCTCTGTCCCTGGAATTCTCCAGGCAAGACTGGAGTGGGTTGCCATTTCCTTCTCTAGTGGATCTTCCCGACCCAGGGATTGAACCCGGGTCTTCCACACTGTAGCCAGTTTCTTCACTGTCTGAGCCACCAGGGAAGCCCTACTGGTAAAGAACCCACCTGCCTACCGATGCAAGAGACATAAGAGATGCAAGTTCGATCCCTGGGTTGGAAAGATCCCCTGGAGAAGGAAATGGAAATCCACTCCAATATTCTTGCCTGGGGAATCCCCATGGACAGAGGAGCCTGGTGGGCTACAGCCCATAGGGTCGCAAAGAGTCGGACACGACTGAAGAAACTTAGCAGGCACATATGCACCATGTGCTATACA
This sequence comes from Bison bison bison, assembly GCF_000754665.1. Classification (NCBI taxonomy): domain Eukaryota; kingdom Metazoa; phylum Chordata; class Mammalia; order Artiodactyla; family Bovidae; genus Bison; species Bison bison. The sequence goes on from NW_011494644.1 coordinate 6,795,999, forward strand.
GTAAGTGCTTGACATTTATCCATTTAAAATATAATAGTGTGTCCATGTCCTTTCCAAACTGCCTAACTATCCTTTCCCCCATCCTTCCTCCTGGCAACCATAAATTCATTCTCTGTGAGTCTCTTTCTGCAAAGAGAAAGAGACTTTCTAAAGACTTTCTAAAGAGAAAGAGACTTTCTAAAGACTTTCTCATTCACTTTTTTAAAATGTTATTTATTTTTCAATTGGAGAATAATTGCTTTACAATATTGTGTTGGTTTCTGCCACACATCAACATGAATCAGCCCTAGGTATACATATGTCCCCTCCCTCACCTCCCACCACTCTAGTTTGCCACAGAGCACCAGGCTGAGCTCCCTGTGTTATACAGCAGATAGCCAGTGGGAAAACATTCACTTTTATTTCTTTCCTGAATCAGTGAGTTTCCAAACAAGTTAGAATTCAGACTCTCTGGAGGCTGAGGGATTAAGACTGGAACACAGCAAACCATTAGTGGCAGAATAAGCCAGGTCAACTTCATGGGGTGTTGGGGGAAATGTGATTCCCCTACCACCACCCAAAATAATCACAAGATGTGTGGGGACAGGGGGGACATCTGCCCACCCTGTGAAGGCATGTCCCCCACACTCTATGGTCTTCATTGCTTCTGCTTTTCTGACTCATGAGTCTTTCAGGGCTATGGGGGATTGATTTAAAAGCATCCCATAAGGCAGGGAATGGAGCCAAGGGAATTATTATCCATTCAGCAAGATTAAGCCTCCAAATGAAAACCATACTTGTTCGTTCATCTTGGCATGCAGACCATGTTCTCTCACCCAAGAGAACACTATTAGTTGGCAACCAAAAAGCTGCGATGTTCATGATCATTTTCTTAAGTTTTTGAACAACTGTATTTTCTTCTGGTCCTCTGGACTTCCCTAAATTGGCATCTCCTTTCTGCTTCCTAGATTTCTGTGTTTGGGGCATAGATCTGGGTTTGAAAGTTATTACTTGGATGAGTAATTCTTCATGGAATAGTTCTGAGTGTCTAGTGAGATGACATAGAAAGGGATTCTAATTTTTATTTATTTATTGTTGGCTGCACTGGGTCTTCATTGCTGTGTGCAAGCTTTCTCTAGAGGTGGCACGTGGGCTTCTCATCGTGGTGGCTTCTCTTGTGGCAGAGCATGGGCTCTAGGGCATGCAGGCTTCAGAAGTTGTGGTGCAGGCTCAGTAGTTGAGGTATACGAGCTTAGTCGCCCCATGGCACGTGGGACCTACCCAGACAGGGGATGGAACCCATGTCCCTCGCGCTGGCTCATGGACTCCAAACCACTGGATCACCAGGGAAGTCTTAGAGAGGGATTCTAAATTAAACACCGGGACACTGTAAATTCTGAATCTTTCTTCTGTTATCCTGATGCCAGGAATCCCTAGGACCCAGGCACATGGAAAGCAAGAGCAGTCGCTCAGCTTTTCCCTTTTACTCCCTCATCTCTTATCTTCTGGCTTCCACTGTGTTCTCCTTCTAATCCATTTTCCTCATTGTCTCCTGAGTAATCTTTTGAAAACACCCATAAGGTCGAGCTCTCCTTCTGCTTAATATTCTCCAAAGGCTTCCCAAGGTTCTTTTAAAAATAAGCCTTCTTATCACAGCCCCGTTACACCTTGCTACTCGAAGTGTGGTCCTTGGACCTGGAGCATCAGCATCTTCTGGGAGCTTGTTAGAAATGCAGCTGCTGAATGCAACCTACTGAACCAGAATCTGCATTTTCACAAGATCCTCCGGTGACTGGGCTGCCCATCAAAACTGAAGAACCTATGGGCTTCTGGGCACACACTAGTAGTTCTCAGCCCAGGTTGCATACTGAGTCACCTGGGAAGATTTTGAACACATCCTGCCCAGCCCCCATCTGGATGTGGTAGATTCCAGACTCTGGTATATTTTTTTTAAATCTCCCCAGGTGGGACTTCCCTGGTGGTCCAGCGGTTAAAAATCCACCTGTCAGTGCAGGGGGTGTGAGTTCAATCCCCGGTGTGGGAAGATTCCACATTAGGCAGAGCAACTAAGCCAGTGAGCCACAACTACTGACCCTCTTGCCTAGAACCCATGCTCTGAAACAAGAGAAACCACCGTGGTCAGAAGCCCACACACCTCAACTAGAGAGTAGTTTGCAACAACTGCTGGCAATAACTAGAGAAAGTCTGGGCGTAGCAACAAAGACTCAGCGCTGCCCCCTCCCCCCAGAAAAACTCCCCAGGTGGTTGTAAGATACAACTAGGGGTCAGAACAACTGCTTTACTCTTGCTTGCCCCTCTGGCTTCATCCCCCAAGGTCCCCACATCCATCTTTTTTTTTCATACTCTAAAAATGCCGAGTGACATGAGTCTCTCGCCCTCATGTTCCTGCAGCCTAGGACGCATCTCTTGTGGTCTTCTTATCGTTTAGAAGGCTACTTCAACATCAGCGTTTCAGGTCCTCTTCCCTGGCTAGTCCCACTGCCCACTGGATCTGTACCCCACTGCCCTGTTTGATTGCCTTCAGAGCATTTATTGCTATCTGCAGGTAACGAACATGCTTCTGTATTTCTTGGCCCATGAAATGGTTGCTTGTGTTCATTAGAATTTCAGTTTCAGGAAGACTGAGACCTTGCAGGTTTTATTTACCGTCAGGGCTGGATTCATGGTAAACTAAGGACGTGCTTTGCGCAAGAACATGTGGTGGGGGGAGAGTGACAGAAAGAAAAGCTTTTTTAAAACAAGATTTGATATTTCAAAAGCTGACCAAAGTTAGTCATCATGGGAAAAAAATTAGAATCTGTTGTACTTCCTTATACATATTTTAAAATAGTTCTTAAAAAAAATACAAGAGGGAAAAGGTACCAATCATCTTTTTAGTACTTAGAGATTTAAAATTTTAAACTTAAAAAAATTAAAGTACAACACACTCCAGCATTCTTGCTGGAGAATCCCATGAACAGAGGAGCCTTGTGGGTTACAGTCCATACGGTTGCAGAGTTGGACATGACTGAAGTGACTTAGCACAAATGCATGAAAAGTGTAACATGCATACAGAGAAATGCATCCTCAACTCAGTGAAATTTCATAAACTGAACACTCCTATGTATCCATCACCCGATCAGCTTCTAGAAGCTTCTCTCATGCTCCTTCTGACCACTGTCAGCCCTCATTCAGCATAGACTCAGTTTTTGGAAAGTTCTAATCCAACATTGACACCTCTGTGGCCCCATGACTAGAGCAGTGCCTGGCAAATATTGGGCGACCAATCAGTGTTTGCTGAATAAATGAATTGGCTCATTGATTAATTACTTCTTCCAATTATCTCTATGCACACCCCCCTGATTGGGGAATCCAGAGAGGGCAGCTCTCAGAGGCTGGAATGTATAATTCGAACGACCAAAATCATGTGATAGGCTCAGAGCTGACCTCAGTCTCCTTTAGGATGACCGCAATTGATGGCACATTTTCCAGGTCCAGTTGGTCTGTGAGCCTTTTGATGGAAGCAGGGAGGCGGTTTCGCTTTGGTGCCTGCCCCCCGATGGTACCTATCCAGCTGCACCACCGCCCGTCAGCAGGAGTGGGAATTATCACACCAGTGGGCTGTTCCTGGCGTCACTGTGGTCACTGCCCTTTGGGTTTCTTTGCATTTAACTGGGGCTTATATTTCGCCCCATGGAAACTCAGGGCTCCTATTCTTCCTTCTGGGCTTTTCGTTTTTTCCCTTCTAGTTGATGAAGCAACCGTGCTGAGCAAGGTAAAAAGGTTGAATTGCAGTTTCAGAAGCAGAGAGGTACTAAACCACGGTTTCCTGTGCAGCAGGCGTGTGGGACAAAGGGAGGAGGGCACTGGCACTGACCCCAAAAGACGGGACACGTGGCAGTCCATGGCCTCTTGCTCACCATTGTGCTAGGAAGTATTCCTTCTAGCCATTGGCTGTGCTGCTGTGCTGAGCTTAGTCGCTCGGTCATATCCAACTCTTTGCAACCCCATGGACTGTAGCCCACCAGGCTTCTCTGTCCATGGGGATTCTCCAGGCAAGAATACTGGAGTGGGTTGCGTGCCCTCCTCCGGGGGGCTAGCCATTGGCTAACCACCCCCAACACATACACATTTGCCTGCGTGTCCAGGTACCACGATGCCTTCAGAATTCAATTGTCCCCAGCTCTGAGAAGATTTCCTGGACACAATTCTTCCCACCCCCAATTCCTGCCACTACGCTCCCCCACCACACACACACAAGTTCCACAGTTTGCGTTAGGTGTGATGTCTGGCTCTATCTCAGGCATAACCACAACTTCTCACAACACTGCCACGCCCTGTGCTGCAACTTCACTGGCAGCCCCTCATTTAGTCCCCATCCCAGCTCTATGAAGCCCCTCCTGGCCTCATCCCCATTTTACAGATGGGGAAAATGAGGCTCCTGGAGGTTGACTTACCCAAGGTCTCTCAGCTAGTAAGTGGCAGAGCCAAGACTGGCACCCCTGTCTGTTCGAGTGACAGATGCTGGACAGCATCTGACCAGCTACGGGACTGCACCTGCAGACACGGCCCATTCATAGCTGAGCCCTCGGTATAAAGAGGATACAGTATAAAGAGCTCTCTGGAAATTGCCCTCAGTATAAAGAGCTGCCTTGGCCAAGGTCATACACCTTTCGCAAGGGGCATCCCACATCCAACAGCTGCTTAAGGTACGGGGTACAAAGACCCCGCCCCCTTGCTTTCATTCAGGACATCTCTAAATATCAGCTCAGCTCCAGAGTCCCCATACCCATAGAGCAGACTGAGACCACATAACAACCACATCACAGTTGCATATGCCCCCTGGCCGGCCCTTCTTCCCTTACTCCCCCACCACACAGGGAACATTCCCAGGAGCCCATCCCCAAAAAACCTGACATGCAAATCTTCAGGGTCTGTATCCTGAGAACACAAACTATGAAAACTCCAAGGCACACACTAGACTCTGAGGTCTGTAAACTTTACCTATGGTTTTCCCAGCCCAGTACCCAGCAGGCAGAGATGGGAAAATAACCCAAGCCTGCCTCTTCTCCATGTACCTCTTGGAAAAATTGGATGTTCTCACTTATAATGAAGGGCTTCCCTGGTGGCTCAGACAGCAAAGAATCCACCTGCAATGCAGGAGACCTGGGTTCAGTCCCTGGGTCAGGAAAATCCCCTGGAGGAGGGCATGGCCACCCACTCCACTATTCTTACCTGGAGAATCCCCATGGACAGAGGAGCCTGGCGGGCTACAGTCCATGGGGTCTCAAAGAGTCCCCAAACATGACTAAGCATAGCATAACTTATAACAAAATGATTGTAGGGGTCTTCCCTGGTGGTCCAGTGTCTAAGACTCCATGCTTCCAATGCGGAGGGCCTGGGTTCAATCTCTGATTTTGGTTGCATGCTGCAACTGAAAAAAAAAAAAAAAAGATCCCTCATGCTGCAAGGAAGATCAAAGATCCTGCATCCCACAACTAAGACCTGCTACAGTCAAATAAATAAAAATAAATGTATTTTTTTTAATGGTGTAGGACACTATGTGACCAGGGAAGAAATCTTTCCTGGGGTGTGATAGGCAGGGACTCTGATCCCCTGAGGATTTCACTGCATTGATATTCTTTCTGACTCGCAGCCCTACTTCTGGTGGCTGGTGGCATCTCCCCAAATAGGGGGTGGGGTGGAGAGGCCATGATCCCTCCAGCAGACCCAGACCTGCAAGAAAAGGATCTCCCTGTGCCCATCCAGGGGCATGAGATCTGTGTTCCTGATGGGCATCTTGCTGCTGTGTCTGCCTCCCTGGCTCCATGCTGAACTCTCCACTGGGCTGTATTTGTATCTGAAACTCCTGGGCATCTGACAGGGCCTTTGACTCTGTGGACACTCCGAAAACCTTGAATGAACAGATGAGCCAGGGACCCAGGAGGAAGGTCGATAAAGGTGGAAGGACCCCACGTGCTAGGGGGTAGATGGTGGATCACCGCCAACACCGTGTCCCCATTCATTGGTGACCTTGGTCCCCCACCCCCGAGGAAGAGGGTTCAGATCCACACCTCACAGCTTCGAGCCTGGGTGTGGCCGTTCCTGAAGCCATCTGCTCTACCAGTGTCTACAGCGGCCAGGGCAGAGGCGGTGCGCCCACTTCCTTCCTCTGCACGTCGGAATCTGCACAGCATGTACGACTTCGCTGGCTGGGCCCTTGTCTCTTCCACGCCATCCATCATCTCTACAAGCTGTCCTTGCAGCCGGCCTGTGTCTTACTTATGTCTGGATTCCCACATCTTCTTGTCCAGGCCGGATCTCATTGTAAGCACCTAATCAATTAATATTATCAATGGTAAAAGCTAACAATAAGCATTTGAAACATTTACTATGTATCACTGGCCTAATTAGCACTTCGCCGATGGCTCAGCAGGTAAAGAATCTGTCGGCAATGCAGGAGACTAGGGTTTGATCCCTGGGTTGGGAAGATCCCCGGGAGGAGGATGCAGCAATCCATTCCAGTATTCTTGCTGGGATAATCCCATAGACAGAGAAGCCTGGCGGGGTTGAAAAGAGTTGGACGTGACTGAAGTGACTGAGCAAGTATGCGCTGGCCTAATAACCTCTCCCAAATGGACTTATTTAACCTTCACAGCAGCTCTATGTATTGTTGTTCTCACGTTGCAGAGGTAGAAACTAAGGCACAGAGATGTCAAGCAACCTGCCTGAAGTCACGCAGCTAGTCAAGTAGGACAGTCAGGCTCTGAGTGCAAGTGTTTCAGCAGCACTTTGTACCTCCCCAGTGAGCACAAAGTTAGGGCGATATGGACAAAGAAAAAAGGACTGATGAGTAGATAGGGTAGAAAAGAAAGGTAATAAACAAATCCTATTTAGTGCTTAATATGTGCTCAGATCAGATCAGATCAGATCAGTTGCCCAGTCGTGTCCGACTCTTTGCGACCCCATGAATCGCAGCACGCCAGGCCTCCCTGTCCATCACCAAATCCTGGAGTTCACTCAGACTCACGTCCATCGAGTCAGTGATGCCATCCAGCCATCTCATCCTCTGTCGTCCCCTCTTCCTCCTGCCCCCAATCCCTCCCAGCATCAGGGTCTTTTCCAAGGAGTCAACTCTTCTCATGAGGTGGCCAAAGTACTGGCGTTTCAGCTTTAACATCATTCCTTCCAAAGAAATCCCAGGGCTGATCTCCTTCAGAATGGACTGGTTGGATATCCTTGCAGTCCA
>NW_011494644.1:6803326-6821960 GCF_000754665.1 Bison bison bison
ATAGAGGCTCAGAGAGGTTAAGTAACTTGCTCAAGGTCATCACAACAGGCGTCCATCTGTCTGGATTCAAACCCAGACCTCCTGACACCTGTTAGAGCAACCTTATTCTTTATAGGAATGAAATGCTTTCAGCATGAGAAAACCACCAGGTAAGCCTCTCACTCAGGCTGTGACCTCCTGATGGGCCCACATAATATTCGTTTGTCTTGGTTTCGCACACACGTCCTAACACAAAGCCTGTTGAGTGAGCAAATGAATCATCGTTCACGTACTTTCACACAGGGGTGCCTGATGGGACTTCATAGAAATAGTGGAGGGATGTGTTGCGAAGGTAATGATTTCTCCACAAAGCAGACAGAAATGATCTTCAAAGAGTGAATCAGATCATTCCCACCAAGGGATGGCAGGGAAGGCCTCTCTGAGGAGGTGACATTTGAGCTGAGACCTGCAGCTCAAGAGAGAAGTTGCAGGGAAGAAGAAGCCGGCCATGTGAGAATATAGGAGAGATACATTCCAAGAAGAAGAAACAGTGTGTGCTAAGGCCCTGGGGCAGCAAAGAGCTCTGTGTGTTTGTAGCTGGAGGGACCAGAGCATGATGACCCATGGAACAGCATGGTAGATGAGGGCCGGAAGGTAGACAGGGACCAGATCAGGACGACATCGTAGAATTCAGTGGGGACGTCAGATGTAGGTTTACATGTAGTGGTGGTGGTGGTTTAGTCGCTCAGTCGTGTCTGACTCTTTGTGACGCTATGGGCTGTAGCCTTCCAGGCTCCTCTGTCCATGGGATTCTCCAGGCCAGAATATTGGAGTGGGTTGCCATTTCCTTCTCCAGGGGATCTTCCCGACCCAGGGATCGAACCTGGGTCACCTGCATGGCAGGCAGAGTCTTTGCTGTCTGAACCACCAGGGAAGCCTAATTCTAAAAATAGTGGGAAGCTATTGGAGGACTTTAAAGCAGAGGGGAAGACATGAAGTGATCTTCTTTGTAAAATATCACTATGGGAAAGAACTGAATGAGACCAGAAGCAGGGAGACCATTAGGAGGAGACATCCAGGTGGGAGGGGATGGTGGCTTGGACCAGTGTGAGGAAGTCAGTTCAGTTCAGTCACTCAGTCGTGTCCGACTCTTTGCGACCCCATGAACCGCAGCATGCCAGGCCTCCCTGTCCATCACCAACTCCCGGAGTCCACCCAAACCCATGTCCATTGAGTCGGTGATACCATCCAACCATCTCATCCTCTGTCGTCCCCTTCTCCTCCTGCCCTCAATCTTTCCCAGCATCAGGGTCTTTTCAAATGAGTCAGCTCTTCGCATCAGGTGGCCAAAGTACTGGAGTTTCAGCTTCAGCATCAGTCCTTCCAATGAACACCCAGGACTGATATCCTTTAGGATGGACTGGTTGGATCTCCTTGCAGTCCAACACCACAGTTATCCAACGCCACAGTTCAAAAGCATCAATTCTTCGACACTCAGCTTTCTTTATAGTCCAACTCTCACATCCATACATGACCACTGGAAAAACCATAGCCTTGACTAGATGGACCTTTGTTGACAAAGTAATGTCTCTGCTTTTTAATATGCTGTCTAGGTTGGTCATAACTTTCCTTCCAAGGAGTAAGCATCTTTTAATTTCATGGCTGCAATCAGCCATCTGCAGTGATTTTGGAGCCCCCAAAAACTAAAGTGTGAGGAAGCAGCATTCCTAACAGCAGCAAGCTTTGGCAATTGAGTTGACAGACATTGATAACCAACTGGATGTTTGAGAGTGAGGGGAAATCTATGAAAAACTCACCTGCCTGAGATAGGGAAGACCAACAGTGAAAATAGCTATTGCTTAAACAGCGGTTGCTAGGTGCTGTTTTCATCACTTACTGTATGTTAATACTTCCTTTCAGCTTCACAGCAGCCCGAGGAGGAAGCTAATGTTATTCCCATTTACAGATGGGGAACACTGAGATACAGAGAGGTTAAGCGATGTGCCCAAAGTCCCACAGCTAGTGGGTGAGAGTGCTGGGATTTGAGCCTGGATTCAGATTCCAAGCACTGGCATTTCACTGTGGATTCTTCCCCTTAGAGAAGAATGTTGACAAGGTAGGGGGCTTTCTGGACTCCCCCACATCCTGCTGTGAGCTGTCAGTAGGCAGAGATGAATAGCTATTCTCCTGAGGCTGTTAGAGTTCAAGTACACTTGATGCACGTACAGGCTTCCCAGGAGGCTCAGTGGTAAAGAATTTGCCTGAAATATAGGAGACGCAGGAGATGCAGTTTTGATCCCTGGGTTGAGAAGATCCCCTGGAGAAGGAAATGGTAACCCACTCCAGTATTCTTGCTGGAGAATCCCAAGGAGAGAAGTGCCTGGTGGACTATAGTCCATAGGATTACAAAGAGTCAGACACGACTGAAGCAACTTAGCGCACGCACACACACACACACACACAGGCACACACACACACACACACACACACACACACACATGCATGGAGACACATATTCCTCCTAGATACACGCCAGGTGATGACCCTTCAAGGCCCCAAACCAGGGACTCCATCGGGTCCTGCTTCCTGGCCAGCTCCCCAGCGTGGACACAAAGGAACCAGTCCTTAGGGCGTTTTCAAGCTGTTTCCCTTTTCTGGGTGGAGACCCTTGAGCTGTCTCATTCAGCCACAATATGGGGCAGAAGTTAAGAGTAAAAACTCTGCAAAGAGATGTGAGGCACATTACTTGACCTTTCTGTGTCTCAATTTTCCCATCTGTAAAATGGGAACAATGTTAGTTATAATGGGGTTATAATGAGTTAATATATATAAAGTATTATTAAAAAGTGCTTGGCACATTCTAAGAGCTTTTTCACATGGGTGCTAAGAAATAAAATGGTGATAGGTGAGGGCAAGGGGGAGATGCAATACTTCTCCAAGCCAAGATCATCATCCACAGAACAAAATGAGCACACATGTCTATCCAGGGACCTGACCTGTTTGGGGGTTGATGTTGGGGAAAATGTTAAAATCAGGCTTCAGTCCATCTGTTCTAAATATGAAATCAGAGTCAACAAGAAGGAGTAGGGTGTTAAATATTGGTGGCTGGGCTGGACTGCATTAGGCAATAGGAGCAAACATTTCACATGATGAGCCACGACCCCCTGGCTGGGAGGCTCCAGGTCTAAAATGGATCGGAGTGTGAACCCAGGTCAGCGTCTCAGCCCATCAAAACAACCCACATCCCACTCCAGTTTTGGTGAGTTGTGTTAAGAGAGGAAAACAGTGTAAAAGTGCAGAGCTAGACTGATTCAATGGAAAAGGGAATGGCACCCCACTCCAGTATTCTTGCTTGGAGAATCCCATGGACAGAGGAGCCTGGCAGGCTACAGTCCATGGTGTCGTAAGAATCAGACACAACTTAGTGACTAAACCACCACCACCAGACTGGTTCAAAGCCCAGCTCTCCACTTGTTAGCTGTGCTTCTTTACACAAGTCACTTACCTTCTCTGTGCCTCAGTTTTCCCATCTGTAAAACCTTGGGTGATAGTAATAATAATATGTATCTTATGGTGCTGTAGTGAGGAAAGAATGAAAAGTATGATTCTAGCACCCAGTAAACACTGAATAAATAGCAATCTCAGTGTGTATAATGCTTTGTCATTTTTAAAAACATTAATATGCTCTTATTTTAATTAATTAATTAATTTTGGCCATGCCACATGGCATGTGGGATTTTAGTTCCCTGACCAGGGATTGGACCTGTGCTCCTAGCATTTGAAGCAGTCTTAACCACTGGACCACCAGGGAAGGCCCCATGATGTATCTTTTCTAAAATATTAAGTTAAAACTTCTATATTAAGAACTTTATATGAACTGATTTATTTCTCACAACAGCTCCCTGATATAAATCCTATTACGGTCCCTCATTTGCTGATGAAAAAAATTAGACTCAGAGAGGTTAACTAGTTTGCCCAAGGATACACAGCTTGAAGCATCAGGACTGGGATTTGAATCCAGGTAGCCTGGCTCCAGAGTCAAGGCTCAAAATACCACACTAAGAGGGTGTTGTTTTGTTTTTAATGCAGTGATATTTTTAAAAGCTTCATTTTCTACACTGTTCAGGATCCGTTTAAAAAAGATGAAACTGGCCAAAAAGATATACTTACTATGTCTTCACTATCCGAAAGCAGAGCTCCTGGGACTTCCCTGGTGGTCCAGTGGGTTAGGACTCTGCACCTCTGATGCAGAGGGCGTGGGTTCAGTTCCTGGTTGGGAAACTTAGATCCTGCATACTGCGTGGTATGGCCCCCCAAAAAAGAACAGATACCCGATTACGATGGGACAGAGCCTCTCTCCAGAGGTAGGCTCCTGGTGAGCAGAAATAGATCCATACTTTAATAGACCCAGTGCAAAATGAAATTTTTTTTCATCATTTCAAAAATATTAAGAATTTCAAGACGATAAGAACAAAGCATTCAACCAAGGCCAGGATTCTTCTGAGCATGGGACGCTGTGAGGCTGCTCCGCTCCTCTACCCTTGGAGCTGCCCTGATGCAGGGGCCTGGCTCCGCTTCACCCGCAGGGCAGCCCCGTGGCCCTGGCTGAACCATGTCACCTGAGAGGTTGTGAGTGGCCTTGACCTTTCACCCCAGGGCACCATGCTGTGAAAAAGGAAGGAAGCCCTGCCTTCCTGGATGAATCTAGAAAACACTTCTCCTCGGTCTGAGCCAAAGCCCCATTCTTTCCCCAGGATTTATCAGCCTTCAGAATGCTTTGTATGTATGGGACGCCCCCCATCCTTACAATATGGATGTTGCTATACACCTCTGTGTGCCCACAGACGCCCCAGCAACCCAGCTTCATTCTGAAACCCAGCAAACTCCCCAAGGATGCCCCGTCCCCTTCTCAGTCCCTCCTCTTTCTTCTTTTCCTTCTCCTCCTTCATCCCCTCACTCAACCTCCTTCATCTTTATGCCATCCAGAAGCCTCCACAGTCAGGAAATCCAGGTAGGAAGAAAGTGAAAAATGGAAGCCGTGGGCTCTGAGTGTTATGTGATTGAGAAATCAGGGAGTCTGTAAGGGTGGGAGCCCCCCGGGCTGCCGTATTAGGAAGCTGTGGGTGCGTGCGGGCTTTTTTTATTCTCTACCAGGTTCTTCGGGAAGTTCCTGGAACATGGGAGCGGCCTTGCCCACCTGAAGATCCTAAGGAGGTGGCTCCATCTGGGAGCTTCCAAAACAAACCCCCCACTCCCGCTGGTGCTTCCCTTACCCAGCAGCCCCAGCTTCTCCTCTGTGCCTTGCAGGATTATTTTTGGAAATCTACTAATTCAACAGGTATTCACTGAGCGCTTCCCCGAGGCCAGGCCACACTTGTCAGATTGCTGACTCGCTTTGTATCTTGGGTGGAGATTCACCCGCCTCTGTGTCTCTCCCAGCCCAAGAGAGGGCTCTTTGAATCCAAAGAAGGGACCCGTGTGCTTCTTCAGCTGTCAGAACACACCCGCCACTTCACTGCTCCCTCTTCTGATCACCACCCTCACCACAGCGGTATCATTGGATTGCTGGCATTTACTGAGCACATACTATGTCCCAGACAGCATGGTGCACCTAATGAGGTGGTACTGTTATTATCCTTGTCTTACCAAGGAAGAAACGGAGGTTCGGAAAGTGTAACATGTCCGAGGCCCCATAGCCTGGGAGCCAGGCTGGACCTAAGGTCTTCGCCACCTGGAGGATCTCAGGGACCCTTTGGACTTCATCCATCCTGAGACATCAAGGGCAGACACAAACTCCCTTTTACCATCCCTGGCAGGAGCCCGTCCTGTTTGTCTGCCAGTGCCTGCCCTGCCACATGCCCCGGGCCCTCCCCCATCAGTGCCCTGGCTGAGCTCCGGTGTCAGCCTTTCCTTGAGCCTCTGCCTGAATGCCCAGCATGCTGCGAGCAACTCTGAACCCTGGGCTCTCACTCTGGCTTGTGAGCCTGTGCTTGTGAGCTCCCTGGGGAAGGTTCTGGCCCACTTCCCCGAGCCCCCACGGAGCCAGTGCGGAGCAGGCAGCCATGCCGCTTGCTGGGGTGACAACGGATTGGCCCATCTGTGGCTTCGTTCTGCTCTGTCTTCCCAGACCTTCTCCCAGCAGTCCGACTGAGATACCCAAGACTCCACCCCACCCCCAGCAGCCCTGGAACCCCCCAGCTTGCTCCAAGCTGTGCCTGGTCTGCACTTGGATCCTCGGAGTGAGAGACAGTTTGGCACCCCGCCCCCCAAAGTCCTGATGTGGTGGCCCCATGGGGAGCAGAAATGAACAGATCTGGGTACAAATTCCAGCTTGGCTACTTGGCCAGGTCATCAAGCATTCCTTGACTTCCCTGATCTGCAGTCCCCTCACTAATGAAATATGGATAAAAATGCACAAAATAATAACATCAGTTCAGTTCAGTTCAGTCACTCAGTCATGTCCGACTCTTTGCGACCCCGTGGATTGCAGCACAGCAGGCTTCCCTGTCCATCACCAACTCCCGGAGCTTACTCAAACTCATGCCCATTGAGTCAGCGATGCCATCCAGCCATCTCATCCTCTGTCATCCCCTTCTTCTGCCCTCAATCTTTCCCAGCATCAGGATCTTTCTTTTCTAATGAGTCAGTTCTTCATATCAGGTGGCCAGAGTATTGGAGCTTCAGCTTCACCATCAGTCCTTCCAGTGAATATGCAGGACTGATTTTCTTTAGGATGGACTGGCTTACAACATAGTGATAACACAGGGGAAATGTCTTCTGTAGTACCTAGGACACAGACATCACATGACAAGTAGGACCAGCTTCCAAAACTAGAGAATGAGTGAATGAATGTGAATGAAGGGATCTCACAAATGACCCACCAGGCTGCAGAGTAACCATCATCACCCTTATTGCTCACATAGGCTAGGTCCCACGGACATGCTCCATGCTTTATTTATATTATCTCATTTAATTGGCCATTCCAGCTTTCCAGTTAAGGAAACTGCAGCTTGGAGATGCTGAAAAATTCAAGCAAGGCTGCATGGGCAAGAAGGGGCAGAGACAGGAGACAGTTTTCAGCTTGGGGTTGGCTATGCCTGAGCCTGAGCTCTTAACCACTGAGTTATGCCTCTAGGCTGGCTCTCTTTGAGACCATTGCGTGCGTGCAGGCTAAGTCTATTCAGTTGTATCTGACTCTTCACAATCCCATGGACCAGGCTCCACTGTCCATGGGATTCTCCAGGCAAGAATACTGAAGTGGATTGCCATGTGCTCCTCCAGGGGATCTTCCCGACCTAGGGATCAAACCCGTGTCTCATGTCTCCTGCACTGGCTGGCAGGTTCTTTACCACTAGCGCCACCTGGGAAGCCCCTCTCTGAGGTGGTTAGACTCCACCTAACCATGGAATCACATGGTGGAAGCGATGTGGGTAGGGTGGAGGTGATGGGTGTGTTCCTCAGCCTGTTCCAAAGACTACAGACAGAACTTGAAGGAGCCACTGTTCACAGGGATGGGTGAGCCCTGGGGGCTACCGTGGAGCCCCCAGACCAGCAGCAGCAGCAGCATCTCCTGGGAGCTTGTTAAACATGCGGAATCTAAGACCCATCCCAGATCTGCTGAGTCAGAATTTCTCGGGAATCTGCATTGTAACAAGCCCTGCAGGGGACCCTGTGCCCCTGAAGTTTGGGAAGCGCTGCTCTCAAGGTTTCCAGCCTCTGGGCCTTTGCACTTGTTGGTCACCCAGCTAGGATGCTCTCCTTCTTGCTCTTGGCATGGCTGGCTCATGTTCTGCATCCAACCTCAGCTCAGATGCCCCTTCCAGAAGCTTCCTTCTCCTCCCGCTGTGACTGGCTATGTTACACTTTGTTGATTTCCTTCATAGCATGGTCCCCCTCATGCTATGTTGTTTGAACAAGAAAGGCTTGTTCTTTCTCTCTCTTTCTCCCCCACATCCACAAGGGCAGAGATTTTGTTCATTTCCTGGAGCCAGGTGTTATGCTTAGCACCCAGTAGGCCCTCCGTAGACATTTTTATGGATGAGTGAATGAACAAACACCACCTTCCTGCCTGGCATCAGCTCATAGGCTGGCTACCATCTGGTTATTATATGATAGCCCTTTCAACACGAAGTCTCAGCAACACAGGCCCGAGGGGCCTTGTATATTAGGCGGAAATGGCCTGTTACAGGGTGGTTAGGGTGGCTTAGGGAAAATTTTGGCTCAGACGGTAAAACATCTGCCTGCCAAGCAAGAGACATGGGTTCAATCCCTGGGCTGGGAAGATCCCCTGGAGAAGGAAACAGCAACCCACTCCAGTATTCTAGCCTGGGAAATGCCATGGACAGAGGAGCCTGGCGGGCTACAGTCCATGAGGTCACAAAAGAGTTGGACACAACTTAGCAACTAAGCAACAACAGCAAATCACATTAAGGGCCCTTATTAAGGCTGTTCCTTGAGGCATTGAAAATCAGTGCCACCCAGCCTAGATGAAATGAGGTTACCTAGCCCTCCCTTCTACCTGGGGGTTACCTGATAGCCCACCCACAGAGGCTCCCATGCCTCAGAGGGTACCTACCATGGCTGATGCCTGGAATCTGGACATGGCATTAAATAGCATCTTACCACATGGTGAGAAAGCTATTTGCTTTTCAATTCACAGTGTCTAGCTGGAATTTAATAACATCATTTTGTTTTCATTGTGTTTATTTTCGAGGTGGCCTTCTATTTATGGCCAGCAACACTAGTTCTCCATTTACAGTCAGGTTATAAAGCCTCCTTTTAAATAAAATTGGGTTTTAAAAAAATTAAGTTGATTTAAAGAGACGTATCAGACAAATACTAAAAGGTGGTGTAAATATATGGAGACGGCCATAAAGGCTGGGGAACACGTAGTTTGCTAACCCGAGTACATTTCATGCATCAGAGTGTTTAGAATTTTAGAGAGACTAGGGTACATTTACCATAGATGGCTTTATGACCCTGGGTAGCGGAGAAGGCAATGGCACCCCACTCCAGTACTCTTGCCTGGAAAATCCCATGGATGGAGGAGCCTGGTAGGCTGCAGTCCATGCTAAGGGTTGGACACAACTGAGCGACTTCACTTTCACTTTTCACTTTCATGCATTGGAGAAGGAAATGGCAACCCACTCCAGTGTTCTTGCCTGGAGAATCCCAGGGACAGGAGAGCCTGGTGGGTTGCTGTCTATGGGGTCGAACAGAGTCGGACACGACTGATGTGACTTAGCAGCAGCAGCAGCACCCTGCCATCAGATGCATTAGTTACTCTGTGGCAAAACTTCAAAATAGTTCCAACAAGTGAAATCTGTAAAGATGACAGTTACTTTCTCAAGTTAGATTGTTAGGTCAGGTTTTATCAGCAACTGAATCCATGTCATGACCTCACAGTTTTGTTACCAAATACATAGCAAGGAACTTTTTTTTTTTTCAGAGCTTTTTGGATTTCAGAATTTTGGATAAGGACTTGTAGACCTTGGAAATAATACTCACACAAATCCTAAATGGGAGTTCATGAGCATTTCACCCTGTGACATGCTTCCCCTTATGTGATCTCATTTAATCCTCATGACAACCCCAAGAGTCAAGAACTATGTTTATACCCATTTTCCAGATGAGGAAACTGAGGCCTCAAGCAGTTAATTCACCTGCCAAAGTTACACAGACAGTGGGACTTCTTTGGTGGTCTAATAGCCAAGACTCCGAGCTCTCAATGCAGAGGGCCCAGGGCTCAATCCTGAGGGCCTGGGGTTCAATTCCTGGTTGGGGAACTAGATCTCACATGTTGCAACTAAAGAAAAAAGATCCCACATGCTGCAACTAAGACCCAGTGCAGCCAAATACAGAAATAAAATATTTGTTTAAAAAACACAAAGGGAAACAAACTTACACAGCTAATATGATAGTGGGACCTGAATTGGAAGCCAGACAGACTGGAGGAGAAGGGCAGAATGACCTGGAACTCAGATGTATCCACCCCCATGGCCACTCCATGACCTATTGATGATTCCCACTCTCCTAGCACTGAAATTCTCACATCAGCATCACTCCTTAGCTAGGTGAGAAAAAAGAGCCACCGTCTCCAGATGCCCAAGAGAAACAAGCCCAGCCAGTGCCTGAAAACAGCTCTATGATTTCATTAGCACCTCGAGGGAGCCCTGGTCACCCCTGGGTACCCGCCAGAAACTGCCAAGACAAGCTGTGAGCTTCATGGCCACAGTTTCTTTTAGCCTTCAGACCTGCCCCTCCCCACCAGGCACACATTGTTTCTTTTCCTCTCTGGTTGCCATTTTTATTGAACATAAAAGCCCTTTGCCAGACACTGATCAGCTAAACATTTTCTTAAACACTACCTCTGTTTCTGGAGGGGAGCTCCCTTGGTGGCTCCGTGGTAAAGAATCCACCCACTAAGGCAGGAGACACGGGAGACGCAGGTTTGATCCCTGGGTTGGGAAGATCCCCTGGAGAGGGAAATGGCAACCCACTCCAGTATTCTTGCCTGGGAAATCCCAGGGATAGAGAAGCCTGGTGGGCTAAAGTCCATTGGGTCGCAAGAGTTGGACATGACTTAGCAACTAAAACCATCACCACCTGTTTTTAGAAGAGTTTTTAATTTGAAAAATATAGGGAAATGAAACCAAAAATATAAAACTCATTCATGATCCACTTTAAAATGTAGAGTAAGAGGGGAAAGTTCCCCCAAACCCATTCTGCCGCTCAAATTCTATCCCCTCCACACCCCACAAAGGTAAAGGAAACCTGACCTCTGCCTAGAAAGGCAAAAGGAAGAAAGCTAAAGCCGACTTTTATTTAGCACCTAGTGTATGGGCTTCTGGAAAAGGCAATGGCACCTGACTCCAGTACTCTTGCCTGGAAAATCCCATGCACCGAGGAGCCTGGTGGGTTGCAGTCCATGGGGTTGCTAAGAGTCGGACATGACTAAGCAACTTCACTTTCACTTTTCACTTTAATGCATTGGAGAAGGAAATGGCAACCCACTCCAGTGTTCTTGCTTGGAGAATCCCAGGGATGGGGGAGCCTGGTGGGCTGCCGTCTATGGGGTCGCACAGAGTTGGGCACGGCTGAAGTGACTTAGCAGCAGCAGCAGCAGCATATGGGCTTCCCTGGTGGCTCAGAGGTTAAAGCATCTGCCTGCAATGCAGGAGACCTGGGTTTGATCCCTGGGTCAGGAAGATCCCCTGGAGAAGGAAATGGCAACCCACTCCAGTACTCTTGCCTGGAAAATCCCATGGAGAGAGGAGCCTGGTAGACTATAGTCCATGGGATCGCAGAGTCGGACACAACTGAGCGACTTCACTTTACATGCCTAGCATCTTGCTGGATGCTCTGTAACACATCATTTCATTGAATGCCCCCAAAGACAAGCAATAGCAGTAAAGCCTTTAGAAAAGATAATAGTGTCCTTGTTTATAGAAAACTGAAATTCAAGGGCAATGGAAACTGCCCAAGATCACACAGGAAGTGGTGGAGCTGGGGTTCCAATCCCCTTCTTCTTTGCTTCTATTTCTAAATGGATACAGATCTCAGCCTAAAATCCCAAGTCTGCATGACACAACTGTATTTTTCTGCGGGTGAATTTAGTGTCTTAATTTCCTTCTGAAACACGCTCCTTGTCCAGTTTTCCCGTCTCATTTCCTGGGACCACTACTTACAGCGCTCTCACAGGCCAAAAATGTAGAGAACCTCAACGTCTCTTTTCTCCCCCGTCATCTAATGACCAAATCTTTTCAGCTCTGCCTTCAAAATACAGAATTAACCAAGCGCTTCTCCTGCCTCCTGTCTTCTTAGTCCTAGCTGTCATCATTCATCACTCCCACCCCAGGACCACATGGCCCCAGCTTTTAGGCTTCTCTCTGTCAAGACCACCCTCCACCTGGCAGCCTGAAAATGAAAGTCACTCAGTTGTGTCCGACTCTTTGCGATCCCATGGACTCCATGGAATTTTCCAGGCCAGAATACTGGAGAGGGTAGCCATTCCCTTCTCCAGGGGATCTTCCCAACCCAGGGATTGAACCCAGGTCTCCCTCATTGCAGGCAGATTCTTTACCAGCTGAGCCACCAGGAAAGCCCAGCAGCCTGAGATGTCATTAAAATGTCCATCTAGTCACATCACTTTCCCACTTACTCTCCCTCCCCAAGCCCCCACCATACTTGGAATAAGACCCCAGTGCTGTTCTGTAGCCCACAATTCTTGTCCCCTCCTCTATAGGCTCAGCCTCCATCTCCTCCCTACTCGACTCTCCTGTTCCCTACTGGGTCTGCCCTGTCTCTCCACAGCCCAGCTCACTCCCACCTCAGGACCCAGTGCTTCCTCTTCCTGCCACCTGAGGTGGGACTCTTTCGTTCCCCATTCAGTCTTCAGGCCACACATGCCCCTCAGAGACACCCCGATGGATCGTGCTTCCCGAGCCTCTTGTCCTGCTTGAGATTCCTCACAGCTCTGATCACTGAAGTCACTTGTTCATTCGTCCTCCCCACCCTCCAGAAGGACCTGGTAGCTTCTGAGAACACCAGAAGGGGTGCTTTCTGAGTCACAGAACAGTAGTTGCAATGCAGTAGTTGGAGTCCTGGAAACTAGGAGGTGGCTCATAGTTATTTCTTTTCTAACATTTATTTATTTTGCTGCTCCGGGTCTTAGTTGCAGCATGTGGGATCTAGTTCCCTGTGCTCAGTCACTCAGTCATGTCCGATTCTTTGTGACCTCATGGACTATAGCCCGCCAGGCTCCTCTGTCCATGGGGATTCTCCAGGCAAGAATACTGGACTGGGTTTCCATGTCCTCCTCCAGGGGATCTTCGCAACCTGGGCATCGAAGCCAGGTCTCCTGAATTGCAGGCAGATTCTTTACCATCTGGGTCACCAGGGAAGCCCAAGAATACTGGAGTGAGTAGCTTATCCCTTCTCCAGGGCATCTTCCAAACCCAGGAATTGAATTGGGGTCTCTTGCATTGCAGGAGGATTCTATACCAGCTGAGCTACCAGGGAAGCCTGACCAGGGATCAAACCCAGGCATCCTGCATTGGGAAAGTGGAGACTTAGCCACTGGACCACCAGGGAAGTCCCCTAATAGTTATTTCTTGAATGACACGAATGAATTTCTGTTATGAGCTCTGCTCCATTGGAGGAAGGATTTAATCTCAGCCAATCCCTTTCTTTGAAGGGCATCTAAGCTCAGAGGATGGAAATGTCTGGTCTGGGTCATCTTGCCTACATGTGCCATCTGCTGAGGCTTTCTCATTTCTTTCACCTCTTTGGGGTGAAAGGAAGGATGATGGAAAAAAAACAATTGGGGAACATCACTTAATTTATAGCAGAAGAGTCAATGACCACACAGCTTTGTCCCACTTTATTCCTTCATACACTTCAGACCCAGCACACTCAGTAGCCTGAGTCCCAGAGATACACAAGCCTCGCCCAAGCCAGGGAGCTCTGCTCCTGGGGGACCATGCTCAGCACTGTTCCTGGGCCATGGCCTCACTGATTCTCACAGAAAGCCTGAGAAGCAGGACAGGTAGGACTGGTGATCCTCATTTCACAAACGTGAACACCAAGACCAGAAATGGTTATATGAGTTACCTGGGTTTGCAACATGGGTTTGGGGCAAACCTGAAGTTGGGAGACAGATGTGCTTTGCTCTGGGTTCACCAATTTTCTTCAGTGGGTAGCTTTTCAGACACCTGCTGGAAGTTGAAAACGGGAGGAGTGATGAGAAATCAAATCCTGATGACCTCATTTGAGATCCTGGATCCAGCCATGCCTGAATCAGGATCACCTCCTGGATGTATCAGTAACTGCTGATGGTCAAGCCAGCCCTTCCAGCAGGAGGCACACCCATTCATTTACGAAAGAAATATTTACTGAGTAAAGAAACAGAATCTGGATTCCTTGGGGTGAGACTTATACTTTGGTGAAACAAAAGTCTGTGTGGGGGGAGGGTCGGAGGGGGAGGCACAGGCTTAGACTGTGACATGATTGAGAACTCTCACAGCCAGGGAAAGCCCTGTGGAGGAATTAGAGTCAGTGAGAACCTAGAAAAGGGCTGGGTATTGAAATCTTCTTTAGTTAGTCACAAGGAAGCACGCTGAGATTCTGGAGTCAGAAGAACCTGGATTTAAGTTGTCAATCTGCCTCTCTCAGGCTGTGTTAATTGGGTAAGATACTTACCCTCACTGAGCTTCAATTTACAAATTGTAACGTGTCCATGACAAGAGCTGATCCATTTCAAGTGATGTGGTGTAAGGATGAAATACTGTGTGGCCAACACTGAGCAGAGTCAGTACAGGAAAGAGACAGGCAGGGCAGGAGAGTGGTACATGCATGGTCTCTGGAATGAGTCTCTGGGTTTGAATCCTGAGTTTGCCACAGGTCGCCTGTGTCATCTTGGACAAGTTACATATTTCTCTATGACCAGTTTCCTTATCAATAAGATGAGTACCTATCTCATCGGGTTAGACCGAAAGTGCTTAAAACTGGACTTGGCAGATAACAGGATTTTTACTGTTCCAAGAAGGTGATCCTATATTCGTGAAGACTCTCATTCGTAAATGACAGAAATCCATCTCAAATAATTATAAACTGCCTGAGGAGCTGGCACTACTGGAAAAGAACCCGCCTACCAGTGCAAGACACGTTAAGAGACATGGGCTCGAATCCTGGGTTAGGAAGATCCCCTGAGGAGGGCATGGCAACCCACTCCAGTATTCTTGCCTGGAAAATCCCATGGACAGAGGAGCCTGGTGGGCTACAGTCCATAGGGTCACAAAGAGTTGTACACGACTGAAGTGAGTTAGCATGCATACATGAGGAGCTACTGGCTTATGTAGCTGAAACACTCAATGGTTTACTTAATTAAGACACGGCTGCATCCAGGGGTTCAAATGATGTCAACAAGATTCAGACCTTCAACACCTCTGAGCTCTACATTCTTGTCTCTGTTTCACCCTCAGGCTGGCCCTCTCCAAGAGGGGTCCTTGGCAAACTCCAGTTCCAGCTTACTACCTTAGCAACCCAGTGGGAAAGAGCACTTTTCTTCCTTAACAGTTTGAGCCAAGGCTCCAGGACCATTCCTCACCAGACCAACTTGGTCACTGGCCCATCCCTGAACCAATCACTCTGATCAGAGAGATGAAATGTGTTGACTGGTCAAACTTAAGTCACGTGTTCCCCGCTTTAGTCAACCACAACAGCCAGACCTATTTGGAATTTTGATGGGTCATCGCACGTCCACCTCTAAGCTAATAACGTCACTCTTCTCATCCCACCCCTGACACACAGGCTGAAGTGAGGCAGAAATTGTTTCCTACAGTGGAATCAGGGTGCTGATACCAAAAGACAAGAGTGTAGACCCTCCTCAGGCAGATAGAACACATGTGCCCTCCAGAGTCCTGGTACTGACCTCAGCCTCCCTGGTCATCAGAGAGACCCACCTGATCTCTCCCCACCATGCCCTGATCCTGAGCCAGTCTAGTTAATGACAGCTGGCTGTAGGCTCCAGGCTTGAGGCTGACTGACCATGCCCGGGGACAGCACTGCCAGGAACCCAGGGAATGTGCTGTGAACCTCAGCATCCCTCCTGGGAAAAGATGCACATCTCTAAGTAGTGGGCTGGGCTTCAGGACCCCAAGAGAAAAAGCCACAGTCCTGGAGGAGGAAAAGGCAAGGGGGCAATTCCAGGGCCCAGATTTTGCAAGGCTCTGGAATTAAGAGGGTCTCAAGCAGTGAAGAGACACTAACACAAGAAACTTAGGGAAGAATTCGGACTTGGAGGAAATGCTCCATACTCATCCCTTCACTGACTTATTTGTTGATTTGATGACCTACTGTGTGCCAGGAACTGGGAAGTCAGCAGCAAACAAGGAGTGTGTTCTTGGAGTTTATGGTAGCACAGAATAAACAGACATATAATTAAACCCATAATTAATTATTTATAATATGTTCCCCCAAAAGAGAAACATGGGGTGCTGTGAGAGCAAATAATTAGATAGCATCAGCCTGAGTACATGTGGATGGTAAGATCTTAAGGGCAGGAGGAATTAGTCTAACAGGGAATGGGTAGAGAAGGATATATGAGGCAGAGAGAGTCAGGTGCAAAGTCCTGAGGCAGGAGCAAGAGGAGTACGGGCAGAAGAATCTGGAGCTGGGAAGAGGCCAGATGACACAGGACTGTGCAGAACTTCTGTCCTTATCCAACAGGAGTCCACCTTGTCTAAAATTCCCTCGGGTACAATACACAACAAACAGACGTTTGATAAATACTGATGAATCACCTACTATGTACCAGACTTTGTACAAGGTGTCTGAGATACAGCAGTGCTTATATTTTAGTGAAGAAGTCAGAAATTAAACGAGGCAAGAAGGGCTTCCCTGATGGCTCAGTGGTAAACAGTCCACCTGCAATGCAGGAGACCTGGGTTTGATCCCTGGGTGGAGAAGATCCCCTGAAGGAGGAAATGGCAACCCACTGTAGTATTCTTGCCTGGGAAATCCTTGGACAGAGGAGCTATAGTCCATGGGTTGTAAAAAGAGTCAGACGTAACTGAGTGACTAAATAGCAACAGTAAATATAAACAAGATAATAAAAACTTACATATAATCATAAACGATGTGAAGGAAGCAACTAGAGGCAGGTGGAGACCTAAATGTTGAGAACGAGACAGCTCCGAAAAGGGCCAGGAGAGAGCGGGGCAGGCAGAAAGCTGTGTTCCTAAACCTCCTGCACATGAGAATCACCTGTGCATGCTCAGTCTCTAAGTCATGTCCACCTCTTTGCAACCCCATGGTCTGTAGCCCACCAAGCTCCTCTGTCCATGGAATTTCTCAGGCAGAAATACTGGAATGGGTTGCCATTGTTCATCAGGGGATCTTCCCAACCCAGAAATCAAACCTGAGTCTCCTGCTTTGCAGGCTGATTCTTTACCACTGTGCCACCTGGGAAGATGCAGCATTTTAGAATCACCCAGAATAGCTAAAAAAGGCCAACCCCCACATCCAGAAATGTGGGTTGTGGATACCAATACTGTTTAAGAACTTCTAGGATGGTTCTGGGGTCAGCTGGGACTGAGAACCCCTGGGTCAGACCTGGCTACTCAAAGTGAGGTCCACGGACCAGCAGCAGCCACACCACCTACAAGCTGGTTAGAAATCCCAGAAGGGACAGAACCTCAAGCCCTTTCCCAGACCTACCAGTTTCAAATCTGCATTTTTTACAAGGTGCCCATGTTAAAGTTTGAGAATGGTTGACCTAGAGTGTAGTGAAAGAGAGAGGTGTAGGTAGGACAAGGTGGGACTGGAGAGATGAGAGGAGGTCAGATGAGCTTCACTCTAGGGGCCTCGCTTCATTCTAAGTACGGCACAGGTACATATGCCACACCCCAACACACACACACACAGCACACGGGCATGCAGCCATACCCACACGTGGGCACCAGGCCCGTTTACATTCTATGCTTTTCTAAAATATATTTGCACCCACCTCTGATAACTTCAGGCTTCCCTGGTGGCTCAGACGGTAAAGAATCTGCCTGCACCACGGGAGACATGGGTTTGATCCCTGAGTTGGGAAGATCCCCCGGAGGAGGGCAAGGGAACCCACTCCAGTATTCTTGCCTGGAGAATCCCCATGGACAGAGGAGCCTGGAGGGCTACAGTCCAGGGGGTTGCAAAGAGTCAGACACGACTTAAGGACTAAGCACTGATAACTTTAGATGCCCTCCTCAGGGTAGGTAGGGGCATCCCTATCCCATCTCTCTCTCTCTCTCTCTCTCTCTCTCTCTCTCACACACACACACACACACACACACACACACACACCTGCCCTTAGACTCACCCCACCCACAGACACCCCTGCCTCACTCCAATCATATTGCAACTTAGAAAGACTCCAGTGGGTGAATGTGCAGGGAGAATGGAGGATCTAGAGGAAGAGGCCACACTTTCTTTCTCCTGCCCAGATGGGGGAGAAACCATCACATCCACACAGGTTACAGGGAGGCAGCCAGGCTCTGTACTTTGCAGAACTAAATCCCAGAATGGAGTTTGCTCCAAACGCCAGAACTATTCCTGGATGTCAGGTGCAGTTAATGGTTGCCGTGGCAACCACCCATGCTTAATGACTAGAAGAGAGTTAAAGATGCTGGATAAATGTCAGGGCCCAGGATGGATTTGCTGGGAGCAGATCTGCTCTCACTGGGCAGAGTTGCCCTGTGAAGGTTGAAATGAGCAGTTCAGGGTAGCTGGAAACAGATGCAGAAGACTCTCTCTCCCCCTTCTCAGGTTAGTAGAGTCAGAATGGCACAAAATGTCAAAAAGTGTAGATTTCTACATGGACGGTTTCTACATAGACTCCAGGTTTGGGTTTGATCCTGCAACATGTTCTCAGAGATTGCAGAGGGTGTAAATCTAAGTCTAGGTCCTTGATGAATTAAAAGATGTCACTTTATAAAAAAAAAAACAAAACTTTTCTGGAGGGCATCCCAGGTGGCACCAGAGTAAAGAACTCCGCCCATGACAAAGGTCATGAGGAAGGAGGCTCTACATACGCAAAGGCGGGATTGAGCCTCAGGAGTCCCCCTGGAAATCCTCGAGCGTCTACCCCCATAACCAGCCTGCCTACTTTACTACT
>NW_011494644.1:6822558-6841282 GCF_000754665.1 Bison bison bison
AAAACAAAACTTTGCTGGTCCCCGGCAGCATCCCAGGTGGCACTAGTGGTAAAGAATCTGCCTGCCAATACAGGAGATGTAAGAGACCTGGGTTCCATCCCTGGGTGAGGAAGATCCCCTGGAGGAGGGCATGGCAACCCACTCCGGTATTCTTGCCTGGAGAATCCCAGGGACAGAGGAGTCTGCAGGGCTACAGTCCATAGGGTCGTAAAGAGTCGGACAAGACTAAAGCAACTTAGCACACATGCATGTAAACTTTACTGGATTATTTTTTTAATGAAGAAAATGCCAAATTAGTGCTGAAAAAACAGCCTTTTGTAAAGATGATGTCCATAAAATGAGATGATAAGCCACAGACTGGGAGAAAGTATCTGCCAAAGACACAGCTGATAAAGGGCTGTTACCCAAAATATATGAAGAACTCTTGAAACACGTATATTACCATATGTTAAATAGATGACCAGCACAAGTTTGATGCATGAAGCAGGACACTCAAAGCTGGTGCTCTGGGACAACCCAGAGAGATAGGGTGGAGAAGGAGGTGGGAGGGGGGTTCAGGATGGGAGGGACACATGTGCACCCATGACTGATTCATGTCTGCTGCTGTTAAGTCACTTCAGTCGTGTCCGACTCTGTGCGACCCCATGGACTGCAGCCCACCAGGCTCCCCCATCCCTGGGATTCTCCAGGCAAGAACACTGGAGTGGGTTGCCATTTCCTTCTCCAATGCATGAAAGTGAAAAGTGAAAGTGAAGTCGTTCAGTCGTGTCCGACTCTTCGAGACCCCATGGACTGCAGCCTACCAGGCTCCTCTGTCCATGGGATTAGTGGGTTGCCATGCCCTCCTCCAGCGGATCTTCCCAACCCAGGAATCGAACTTGTGTCTCTTTATGTTTACCTGCATTGGCAGGTGAGTTCCTTACCAGTAGCACCACCTGGGAAACGTTGCTGGTGAGAATGCAAAATGGAACAGCTGCTTTGGAGGACAGTTTGGTGCTTTCTTACAGAGTAAATATACACTTAACATACAATCCAGCAATCATATACCTTGGTATTTGTCCAAATACTCCTTGGTATTTATATCTACACAGCAACCTACACATGGATATTTATAGCAACCGTGTTCACAATTGCCAAAAACCTGGAAGCAATCAAGATGCCCTTCAGTATGCATGCGTGTATGCATGTCGTGTCCGACTCCGTGCCACGCATGGACTGTAGCCCACCAGGTTCTCCTGCCCGTGGGATCCTCCAGGCAAGAATACTGGAGTGGGCTGCCATGCTCTCTTCCAGGGGATCTTCTCGACCTAGGGACAGAATCCATGTCTCCTACATCTCCTGCACTGGGAGATGGGTTCTTTAGCTCTAGCACCACCTAGGAAACCCGTCCTTCAGTATGTGAGTGGATAAATAAACTGTCGCACATCCGAACAATGGAATATTGTTCAGTGTAGAGAAAAAAGCTATGAAGCCATGAAAAGGCATGGAGGAATCTTAAAAAATGTATTTTTTATTGTGGTAAAAGTCACATAATATAAAACACACTGTTTTGACTATGTGACTGTACAGTTCAGCAGCACGAAGTACATTCACCTTGCTGGACCTCTCTCACCATCATCCATCTCCTGAATTTTTCACCTTCCTAAGCTGAAACTCTGTCCCCATTAAACACTGACTCCCCATTCCCCCGTCCCCATTCCCCATCCCCTGGTCCCTGGCATCTACCAATGTGCTTTCTCTTTTTAACTTTTTATTTTGTATTAGAGTATAACTGATTAACAATGGTGTGATAATTTCAGGTACGCAGCAGAGTGACTCGGTCATACGTATATACCAATGTACTTTCCGACTCCACGAATTTGACTGTTCTAGGTACCTCATCAGAGAAGGCAATGGCACCCCACTCCAGTACTCTTGCCTGGAAAATCCCATGGGCAGAGGAGCCTGGTAGGCTACAGTCCATGGGGTCGCTAAGAGTCGGACACGCCTGAGCAACCTCACTTTCACTTTTCACTTTCATGCATTGGAGAAGGAAATGGCAACCCACTCCAGTGTTCTTGCCTGGAGAATCCCAGGGACGGGGGAGCCTGGTGGGCTGCCGTCTACGGGGTCGCACAGAGTCGGACATGACTGAAGTGACTTAGCAGTAGGTACCTCCTACAAGTGGAATCAAGCAGTATTTGTCCGCACCTAAAGTATATTGGAATGCACTTTTCAGGTTAACTTAACATATGTCCTACAAACAGACTGTGTCTTCTTTTTATTTCCCCCTGTGCTATACAGTAGGTTCTCATTAGTTATCTGCTTTATACATAGTAATGTAGGGGGTGGGATAAATTGGGAGATTGGGACTGACATGGAGGAATCTTAAATGCATATGGCTACGTGACAGAAACTGTATGACATTCCAAGTATATGACACTGGAAAAGACACAACAAAAGGAGACAGTAAAAGGAATGGTGGTCAGCAGGGGTCAGGAGAGAGATGGATGGATAGGTGAAGCACAGAGCATTTTTAAAATTACTTTATTTTAATTGGAGGATAATTTCTTTACAACATTGTGGTGGTTTCTGCCGTACATCAACATGAATCACCCATGGTGCATATGTGTCCCCCCATCCTGAACCTCCCTCCCACCTGCCTCCCCACCCCATCCCTCTGGGTTGTCCCACAGGACCAGCTTTGAGTGCCCTGCTTCATGCATCGAACTTGCACTGGTCTTCTATTTCACATATGGCAAAATACGTGTTTCAATGCTATTCTCTCAAGTCATCCCACCCTCGCCTTCTCCCACATAGTCCAAAAGTCTGTTCTTTACATCTGTGTCTCCTTTGGTGCCTTGCATATAGGATCGTCATTACTGTCTTTCTAAATTTCATACGTATGCATTAATAAATTGTATTGGTGTTTCTCTTTCTGACTTACTTCACTGGCACAGAGGATTTTTTAAGGCAGTGAAAACTATTTTGTGTGATACTATAATGATAGATACATACTGTTAGATATTTGTCCGAACCCAAGAATATACAACATCAAGAATGAAATAGAATATAAACTATGAATTTGAGTGATAACGATGTGTCAGTGTGGGTTACACAGTGTAACCCATGTGTCATCGGTTATAACAAAGGTACCATTCTGGTGGGGACGCAAATAAAGGTAAAGTAATGAGTGTGTGGGGCAGGAGTGTATCAAAAATCTCTGGACCTTCCCCTCAAGTTTGCTTGGAACCTAATACTGCTCTAAAAAGTACAATCTATTGAAAAAATAACAATAACTTTTTGAACCCCACGTCTCCACCTGTTACACTGTAAGTGTGCCATTCACATGCTGCTTACTCGTGTTAAAGAACACAGGCAGGGAGCCAGGAGTCGGTTCCAAGTTGCACAGTGGGTGTCTCTCCAATGTGTCTCTGTGACGCTGTGTGGCGCTGCCCTTGGAACTGCTAGCACCTGGGAATGTGGAGGCCAAGTCCAAGGGATCAGCTGCTCTGAGCTCCCCACTCAGGGCAGGGACTCAGGGCTGTGTGATGCTCCCTTGTTGAAAAAAAAAAAAAAAAACACTTGTATGGCCTCAACCTCAACCTTGTAAGAGTGAATTGCTTTCCACAAACCCTTGCAAACCCTATCTGGACCTGCTCCACGGTCAAGGTCTCACAAACTCACAGAGGTCAAGTTCTTTGTGTGTGTGACAATGATCCTGTGTCTGTCTGGCTGCAGAATGTGGCTCTCAGACTCTGGTGAACCTCAGAATCCTGCAAGAGCCTGCTAACAAGCAGTTTCTCAGACTCTCCCTAACTCACTGCCTTGTGTAGAGAACCCAAGAATACACTTCTTTTTTTCCTAACAAGAGCCCAGGTGATTCTCATGTGGATGCGCCCAGCTTTTCCAGGAATCCAGAGAAAAAGGGTTTCCCCCAGAACCCCTGCCATGGCCATTTGTTTGGTCTGGAAACTGATGGGTTCTTTGACTACTGCCAATGCTTGCCAAGGTGAGATTAAGATGATTTTTCACTAAAATGATTATGGGGATCATCCCCCACCCTCATAGATAATCTGATATTAAAATAACAATAATAAGCTGTTAAATAAGGAAGGACAACACATTTCAGGATTTTTTCCATGCTATTTTAATTTTGTTGTTGTTCAGTCACTAAGTCGTGTCTGACTCTGCGACCCTGTGAACTACAGCATACCAGCTTCCCTGTCCTTCACTATCTCCCAGAGTTTGCTCGAACTCATGTCCATTGAGTTGGTGATACCATCCAACCATGTCATGCTCTGTCACCCCCTTCTCCTCTTGCCCTCAATCTTTCCCAGCATCAGGGTCTTTTCCAATGAGTCACCTCTTCAGCTGGCCAAAGTACTGAAGCTTCCTCAGCATCAATCCTTCCAATGAATATTCAGGATTGATTTCCTTTAGGATTGACCAGTTTGATCTGTGTTGTCCAAGGAACTCTCAAGAGCCTTCTCCAGCACCACAATTCAAAAGCATCAATTCTTTAGCTATTTTAATGATATTTTGTAAAAGTCAAATATCGATTAATTTCCCATCCTCATTTTTTCCTCTCTCTGTTTTTACCCCTGCTTTCCTGGTACCCCAAAACACATGGCTTATTCTGCCTAGTTGGCAGAAGTAGGCGTTCTACATCAGTGCCTAAGAAGTTTCAGGTGCCAAACTGGGCATCCAAAACACAGAAGTGGAGAGAACTGCTGTCTTGGCTAGGATGGGCCAGGCTCTTGACTCTGCACTTCAGAACCAGCTAGGACCCAGGCTTTGGGTTAGAATGGAGTTCCAGTTGGGCCTGCAATTGACCAGATAATTAAAGACCACAAAAAATTTTTACCCCAAACCCAGCAAAGGGGCTAATCAAGCAAAATGCCCAATGTCAGGCTCTGCAGAAATAAATCAGACCTAGAACTGGTGCAGAGAAGGACAGACAGCACCACAGGCCCCTGCTCTGAGCTCAACTTTCTGTACTTGCTTCTAAGGCAGGACACTCACTTGATAAGGCATCTCTCTCCGGGTGGATGTGGCTGGACTCTGGCTGGATCATTGTTCCTCCCCCATCACCAGTTACTTCTTCAGAAGGTTCATGATAGCTTTCAATGACTCCTCTGATGATGCTCTTCCCTTCCTGCGCCTATGCAAGCCCCTGCCACCGTCTAAGAGATCTTCTAAAACTGTAAATCAGATTGTGTTTCTCACCTATGTAAAGCCCTCCAGAAGCAGGGACCACACACCTCTCCAGCTCCCAGCCCTGACCTCAAAGGGACTCCATCCTCTGGCTCCTTTGTGGACCTATTTTTTTTTTTTTTTCATTCAAATGTTCATAACAGCTTTATCTATAATATAATATTTCTACTTATGAATAATTCATATACAATGAAATGCACCAATCTTAAAATTTTGTAATTCATTACGTTTGGGTTAATGCATGCACTCTTGTGACCCACTCTTTATAAGATTTAAAACGTTTCTAACGTCTCAGAAAGTTCCTTTGTTCTTCTCGTTAATCTCTGCTACATCACTCCATCCCCAACTCCCAGGGTATTTAGTAGTCTGATTTCTTTCACCGTAGATTAGTTGTTTGTTTTTAATTTTATTTTTAAACTTTACAATATTGTATTTGTTTTGCCAAATATCGAAATGAATCTGCCACAGGTATACCTGTGTTCCCCATCCTGAACCCTCCTCCCTCCTCCCTCCCCATACCCTCCCTCTGGGTCGTCCCAGTGCACTAGCCCCAAGCATCCAGTATCGTGCATCGAACCTGGTTTTATCCTGTCTCCCCCTTACTCTGCTCCCTGCACTTCCCTCGATTCCAGAAACACGCTCCATATTACCCTGCCTTGGGGCCTTTGCACTTGGGGTGCCCTCTTCCTAGAAAGTTCTTCCCTCACATCTTCAAATCTTGTCACTCAGGTAATCTTCGCAGAGAAGACTTCCCTATCCACCCAATCTTACAGTTCTCTCCCTCCCCTCCCAAGACACTCTCTCTCTCTGGAAATTATTATTTTCATGGCATTTATCACTATTTGAAATTGCCTTTTCCATTTTTACAGAAACCTTTGTTTCATTTATTTATTCATTCACTGTTGGTCCCTCTGCACTAGGCTATAACAGCCTTGAGCTCCAGAACCTAGTCTGTTCATTCACTGATGAATCCCATGTGCCCAGGACACAGCTTAATGCAAACCAGGCACCTTGGCAGACATCTGTTGAACAAAAGACTGAATTTGGATGTGCACTGACAGCAGTTCGGGAGCCTCAGAAGAGCCTGTTTATTTCTCCTTAATTCACTCATTCCTATTAGGAGCCATGAGCCATAATTGCTGTACCCCCAAGTGCTGCGTCTTGCTCAAAGACACCTAGTTCAGGGTCCTCATTATTGGTGAATTCATTATCCAAATCCTGCACATGCGAGGCTGCACGGATGAGCCAGCAAACTCCGTCTTACTGTGAATGTGTGACCTGACCTTTCATAAAATCAGTCTCTGCTCAAACACACCCCCAGCCCCATCCCACCGCACCCCCGTTGAATACCCTGTGGTTCATGGTTGTGGCCAGGCAGCCTCTCTCTGATTGCCAGCTCATGTCGACATGTGACCAAAGCACGCAAATAGGAGGCAAAAATGACTGCAAAGTGAGAATGGGTGTCTTGCAGCATAGTCAGGACTTCACGAGATGGATGTGAGGGTTGTTGGGGATTTGGTGGCGTGGGGTGACATGCCAGCCAAGGGCGACCAAGAGCCCGCGCAGAAGGGCGCCAGTTAACAATGGGAGAAGAGAAACCCAACAAGAGTGATGATGTGATAGGCGCATCCCAGCCATTTGAATATCAAAGGATCAAGAGGAGCCCTTGAGAAAATGATGACGTGCTCAAACATTTTTCGCAAAAGTGACCCACTTTATGATCCGGCTCTGAAAGTCAGACTTTATAATCCAGCTGGGAAAGCGAAGGATTTCATATTGCACCATCATGCGATTGTATCAGACAAAGGTTGCCCCCTCCCACCAAAAATCCACATAACTGACTTTTGGGTTCATTGTAGTGTATAGTTAGAAAAGATAAGACAAAATAAACATAGTCTCACTAGTGATGATTCTATTTTCAAGATAAGGCTGGAAGAACAACCTTGAATTTTATTATTTGCTATGAAATGATGGTCCCTATTTTTATTTATTTATTTTTGGCAGCTCTGTGTCTTCATTGCTTCACGCGGGCTTTCTCTAGTTGCGGCGATTGTCACGGCGCACAGGCTTCTCATTGGGGTGACTTCTCTTGTTACAGAGCACGGCTCTCTGGTCCACGGGCTTCAGTACTTGTGGCCAACAGGCTTGGTTGCCCCGAGGCACGTGGGATCTTCCCAGACCAGGGAGTGAACTTGCATCTCTTGCACTGCAAGTCAGGTTCTTAACCACTGGACCACCAGGAAAGTCCCGGTCCCTATTCTTAAGTGAGCTCTCCTGAAGGCTATGAGTCTCAACCTTAGTTGATCAGTTATACTTATCTGGGCAGCTTTACAAACTCCAGATATCCAGGCTAATTAAGTAAGAATCTTCAGAAAGATTCAGAATCTTCAGAAACTAAGATCAGCATTTTCCAGCTGTGCCCTCAACCCCTGAAATCCCCATGTGCATCCCATGTTGGGAAGCACTGTTTCAAGGTACCCAGCATATTCAAAAGCAGAGATGTTACTTTGCCAACAAAGGTTCGTCTAGTCAAGGCTATGGTTTTTCCTGTGGTCATGTATGGATGTGAGAGTTGGACTGTGAAGAAAGCTGGGCGCCAAAGAATTGATGCTTTTGAACTGTGGTGTTGGAGAAGACTCTTGAGAGTCCCTTGGACTGCAAGGAGATCCAACCAGTCCATTCTGAAGGAGATCAGCCCTGGGATTTCTTTGGAAGGAGTGATGCTAAAGCTGAAACTCCAGTACTTTGGCCACCTCATGCGAAGAGTTGACTCATTTGAAAAGACTCTGATGCTGGGAGGGATTGGGGGCAGGAGGAGAAGGGGACGACAGAGGATGAGATGGCTGGATGGCATCACTGACTCAATGGACGTGAGTCTGAGTGAACTCTGGGAGTTGGTGATGGACAGGGAGGCCTGGCGTGCTGTGATTCATGGGGTTGCAAAGAGTCGGACACGACTGAGCGACTGATCTGATCTGATCTGATCTTCTGTAATAAAGATCTGCTTTAATATCAGGAACCCAAGCGTCTTTACCATCAGGTGGTGGTTTTTGCTTTCTTAACACAAGTACTTTCAGGGCACAGACTTGATGTTTGTTCTTCTTTCCTGATTTCTCAAGGAAGATTCATCACAATGAGCATTTAACAAAAGACATATATCACTGGACCCAGATCCCTTGTCTCAAGTGAGCCTCGGTTTTCATTCTGAGCTGGAGTTCAGGGGCCTGACATTTGACTGCAGCAGTGAAATGGAATGGGTGCCAAGGTCCAGGCACTGGCTTGGCTGTGTTTCTGGGCTGGACCAGGTTCTGGGCATTGATGCTGGGCTGGGTGGGGCTGGCTAGGAGCATCCACCCTCAACCTGAACACATGGTCACTGTCCAGAGACTGCTCAGAAGTAATCCTTTGTCAGGTCAGATGGTGCCACAGCCACCAAATTCTGCCCCAGGACTATCAACATGGGCTGCTCACAGTCTGCAGGAGGTGGATGGTAGGAGACCCACCTGAAGACCACTGAGGGGCTCTGCCAGACTGATCTCCTCCCTTCAGAGGATGGACATCCTGTGGACAACTGCCCTCCATTCAGGGTCTCCCTTCAGGACTGCAAACTTGAAAAAAGGATGGTTGATTTGATTTGAATGACTCTCTCACTTCCCCTGGTCTTTCTGCTCTGGGTCTGGTATTTCCCATCTTGAAGCCAAAACCACTGAAATCAGAGCTGTCTTTAGCTGACCCAGAAAAGCTCTGTCGGGCCCTTGCCCAAACGTGGTACAGCCGGCAGTCTAGGCCTGTTCCTGCTGGGGTGTGGCGGCTCCTCAGGCTTCCTGCCTGGCTCATCTCTATGTGGGAATCACACGTGTGCACACGCCCACACACAGGTCTGTGCATGTATAGACATGTCCATGTGAGGGTGGCAGGGAGAAGACACGATCTCCAGCTTCCCCATGGCTTCCTTTCCCCCTGTGCCCCAAATAGTTAGTAACAACATTAATAGCTGTCCCTTGGTTTGGGGTTTTTTTTTTTTTTGGCGGGGGATGGGATGCAATAGGAGTCACACAATGTGGCATGCAGGATCTTAGTTCCCCAACCAGGGATTGAACCTGTGTCCCCTGCATTGCAAGCTTCGAGCCTGAACCACTGGACTGCCAAGGAAGTCCCAGAAGCTGTCGTTTGTTAACGCTGTTCTTGGGGCTCAGCACCATGTTAGTACCATTTAGGGGATTTTGCTAAGACCTCAGGCTCTGAAGTTAGACAGACCTTGGTTTTAGGCCTCAGGTTTCCTGTCTATAAATGGAGTGATTGGATTAACACACACATAATAGTAACCATCAATCTAAAGCTCTAGACAAACATTAACTCTTTTAATCCTCATTTAACCCCACAAGCTATATACCACCAGTATTCTCAGATTACAGACAGGAAACTGAGATACACGTAAGTTCAGTAACTTGCAACACAGCCAGCTCTCACAGTCAGGCATTTTGGCTCCTGAATCCACACTCCTCACTCCAGTCTACAACCAGCAGGAGTACCCGCTTCATGGGGTTGCAAGCACTACACAAAGATCCCTTAACTTGACGCGTGGCACAGGGCACATCTAAACAAACAGCAGGTAACATACTTATTTCTTTGAGAAGTTATTTGCAGATTATTGTTTTCTTACAGGAGACCGAGGCTCAGTGGAATAAATAACTCATCCAAGGTCGCTCAACCAATGAGTTAGTAAGTGGTGGAACAGAGATTTGAACTCAGGCCTGAGGGCTCCAAAGCTTTGTTCCTATGACTGTGCCACTGGACAACCTCTTTCTAAGTCAAATATGTAGCTGCTAAAGAGGTGTTGTTCAGTTGCTCAGTCGTGTCTGACTCTTTGTGACCCCATGGGATGCCAGGCTTTCCTGTCCTTCACTATCTCCCGGGGTTTGCTCAAACTCAAGTCCATTGGTGATGCCATCCAACTATCTCATTTTCTGTCGCCCTCTTCTCCTCTTGCCCCCAATCTTTCCCAGCATCAGGGTCTTTTCCAGTGAGTTGGTTCTTCATATTAGGTGATCCAAAGTATTGGAGCTTTAACATCAGTCCTTTCAATAAATATTCAGGATTGATTTCCTTTAGGATTGACTGGTTGGATCTCCTTGCAGTCCAAAGGACCCTCCAGAGTCTTCTCCAGCACCACAATTATTTGAAAGCATCAATTCTTCGGTGCTCAGCCTTCTTTATGGTCCAACTCTCACATCATACATGACTATTGGAAAAACCATAACTTTGACTATGTGGACCTTTGTTGGCAAAGTGATGTCTCTGCTTTTTAATATGCTAAGTTCATCATAGTTTTTTTTTCCTAAGGAGCAAGCATCTTTTAATTTCATGGCTGCAATCACCATCCGTAGTGATTTGGAGTGCAAGAACATAAAGTCTGTCACTGTTTTCACTGTTTCCCCATCTATTTGCCATGAAGTGATGAAATCGGATGCTATGCTCTTTGTTTTTTGAATGTTGAGTTTTAAGCCAACTTTTCCACTCTTTTCTTTCACTTTCATCAAGAGGTTCTTTCGTTTCTCTTCACTTTGTGCCAATCTCACCTGCATAGCTGAGATTATTTTTATTTCTCCCAGCAATCTTGATTCCAGCTTGTGTTTCATCCAACCTGGCATTTCACATGATGTACACTGCATATAAGTTAAATAAGCAGAGTGACAATATACAGCCTTGATGTACTCACATCAAGGGAGTAATTTTGAACTAGTCCATTTTCCATGTCCGGTTCTAACTGTTGCTTCTTGACCTGCATACAGGTTTCGCAGGGGGAAGGTAAGGTGGTCTGGGTTCCCGTCTCTTAGAGGGTACAGCCTTTATTTCTCCAAATTACAAGAATCTGACCTGTTTGTAAAAATTCCAGAAAAGTATACTCAATATTTTGTAATAACCTATAAGGGAAAAGAAGCTGAGAAAAATGGATATATGTGTGTGTGTGTATGTGTGTGTGTGTGTGTGTGTGTGTAAACTAACACAGCATTGTAAATCAACTATGCTTCAGTTTTAAAAAACTTGAAGAAAAAAAAAAAGAAATTCCAAGCAAAACAGCCTAATCCCCACTTCATGATTGTTGATGGCCATTTCCCAAGATCAGGCTGGGTGCCCACGGTACTCAGATCTGAAAGGAAATATTCAGGATGGAGACTGAGCCAGGGAACGTGGAAACACCACTTTCCCTGGAGATACGTGACAAGGGCTTTATGAGTTAAAAACACGAACATCCCATTTTCTGGGCTCCCTCCCCAGCCTGGCTGCCTCCCTGGCATGTCTGGAAGCCCCTCAAGGCCATGTAGATCCTTTAGGTTACCCCGACCCTCGAGGCCATGTAGATCCTTTAGGTTACCCCGACCCTCAAGGCCATGTAGATCCTTTAGGTTACCCCAACCCTCAAGGCCATGTAGGTCCTTTAGGCTACCCCGACCCTCAAGGCCATGTAGGCACTTTAGGCTACCCCAACCCTAAGGAAGAGATGGAGGTGACCTTGGTCCTTGTGCAACCCGACCTCTGAGATATTCCATAGACCTCAGTGCTGAAGGCACAGCTTGAAGGGCAGCTGATGGACCCAGTAACACCCCCACAAGAAGCCCTCTTCCACCCACTGGCCTCCTTTCTGTTCCCCAAGCTCATTCCCAACCCCAGAGCCTTGGCCCTTGCACTGCCCTTGGCCTGGAAAGCCCTTTCTCCCGCTCTTCACACCACTGACTCCTTCTCTGTATTCAGGTCTGAGGTCATATGTTCCCCTGGACCACCCTGCCCCAAGTTGCCAACCATCTCCCCCACCATCACATCATCCTGTAGGGTTTCTTTACAGCAAAGTTATCTTATTCTTTTATTGAATAGTCTATAGACTCTCTTTTCCAGCAAGGATATAAATTCTGAGGACCAGAATCTTCTTTGTCTTGGCCACTAGTCAATTCCTAGGACTTAAAACAGCTCTGGTACACTGTGGGTGTTTGATAAATTTGGGGGAAGGATGGAAAGAAGGAAAGGAAGGAGGGAGGGAGGGAGGGAGAGAGCGGGAGGTTGAAGCAATCAATCTTCACAGCCCAGTTCTCATGCCTGCCCTACCCCAGGTATCCATCACCTTATCACCTGTCACCAGTGGCTACTGGATCTGTCTCCCAGACCAGCCACCATCGATCCTCTTAACACCCTGAATCACTCAGAGGACCCAAAGGAGTTTTTCTTTCACTCACTCCCTCTCATCATCTCACAAGTTATTCCACTCTGCCTGGAGCCACACACCTCCCTTACTCTGATTAACTTTTAATTAACCTTCAGATCTCAGTTTAGACATGATTTCATTCAACATTCAGTTAACAGAAATCACTCTACGAAGTTATCAAGTGAGAGAATTTTGGGTGATGAAGGAAGCGCTTTTCCTTTAATCTTATGCCTTTTCTATATACACTGTTTGAATTTTCTAACTACATACATATATTCTTTTAGTTTAACAGGGGTTATCTGAATACAGAATAATGGATTGCTCCTTATTTTCTTTCTAACATTTCTCTGCTTTGAAAAAATATCCTAATAAATGTACTTTGTCAATGTCAATACCACAATGACTTAATTATTACAGCTTTGTTTTATGGTTTAATATCTTACCAGGAGCCACCTTCCTGACTTCTTTCATTCATTCTACTATTTTTTTCATAGTGAATTGCCTCCAGCTTCCATTACCAAATAGACAATTTGATCACCTGGAAAGAAATGATAATTTTACCCTATTTTTTATCGTGTATAACTCTTAATTCTGTTTTATTTCTTCTTGTATTGGAGCTTGTAGAACCATGGTACATAAGAGAGGCAATTGTGGGCATTCATATCTCATTCTTGATTGTAATGGGACTATTTCTAGGGTTTGACCTTTGAAAAGGATTGTTGGTTTAAAGGAGGTGTCTTCCTCATAGGAAAGAAGTATTCTTCTATTGTCAGAGCCAGGGATGAGCTATTAGTGTAAACTTCTCTGCAGGATGAGTCTTGTTGTCACCCCAAATCCAGTCCCTGTAATTACACTTCAACACTTCAGGAAATCTGTCTTGGGTCTCCCTGTCATTCCAAAGCTCTTTTTGGGGTCCTGAGGTCTGTGAGTGCTCACAGCCTAGCTCCCTATGTGCTCTACTTGGGGTTCCCATCCCCTCTCACCTGTAACCGCTGGTCTGTCTCCTAGACCAAGCACCACCGAGCCCTCTCCTGGTGTACCACATTCCTGGTTTCTGCTTCTCTCAGCCCCAGTGTCTTAGCCTCAGCTGTACTAGGACAGTGCTTATCTCTGTATCCCGACTTCATCCTCGCAGGGTACCTGTTTTCAGCATCTCTCTTGGTTCCATCCTCTGCAATTCATGGGCAAGTCCAATCCCATCCTTTGTTTTCCTTAGATTTTACTGATGTGGGGAAATACTGATGAGAAAATATAAGTGAGAATAAGAACAGCAAAATCTTTATTTTAAAAAAAAAACCTATTTGTGTGTTACAGCCCGGGGGGTGTGGGGAGAAGGCTGGAAGGAAACATACAGAAATGCTGAACAGTGGTTATTTCTGGGAGCTGGCAATACGCTACTTGTACGAATGGCCAAGTTCACTTTTTGATGAGTGTATGACTTATGGTGCCAGCAGCTTCATTTTCAGTGTGGAGTCTTCCTCAGGGAAATTCTTGATTCCCTTTCCTTTTGTATTGCTTTTTAAAATCTCATCATGGCACCAATGTGTCTCTTCTGGTCCTAAAATACCTCCCCAAGCCAATGGTAGGAATAGTTATAATTTATTGAGTTCTTACTATGTGCCAGGAACTATACTAAGTGCCTTTCGTCATTGCCTGATTAAAAGAGTTCTATAGAAACTGCTGAGTACAGCACTACTATTACAGCCTCGATTAATTCTCATGACAACCTCATGAAGTTATTATTGTTATTATCTTCATCCTGTAGAAGAAGAAATTGAGATTTGGAGCGGTAATTCGCCACAGGTAGCTCAAGTGATGTAGAGCCGGGTGGGGACTTTGGCCAACTAGAGAAACTCACATCCAGTCCAAAGCAGGGGAGGGGTTACTGATGCCCAGCTGCTGGGGATTGTTTCCACATGGACACGTGGGACAGAGCGCCCCATTGTTCAAGAGAAGCTGCAAATCAGATTTTCCTGGGACATATCCTGAATTTTAAATTGCAGCGATATACTTAACTTATAAAAATATACAGGACTTCGCTGGTGGTCCAATGATAAAGAATCCACCTGCCAGTGCAGGGGACATGGGTTCGATCCCTGGTCTGGGAAGATTCAACATGTTCAGGAGCAACTAAGCCCATGAGTCACAACTGTTGAACCTGAACTCTAGAGCCCGGGAGCCACGACTACTGAAGCCCGAGTGCCCTACAGCCCATGCTCTGCAACAAGAGAAGCTACTGCAAAGAGAGTGGCCACCTACCCCCAAGTCTCCCCAACTAGAGAAAGCCCTTGAGCAAGCCCACATGCAGCAAATATGACCCAACACAGCCAAAAATAATTAATTTTAAAATATTAATAAAATTTAAAATCAAAATACAATAAAATACAAGTGAAAAACAGAACATAAACAAACAAACACACCAAACAGAACATTCTTCAGTCCAATTGCCCTAGATGAACATTATCTGCTTCAGAAGCTCCAGCTTGGATTAAGTTCTCCAGCCCCAAGAAGGCCCATTTGTTTCCCACTTTGCCCCCACCGCAGGTTGTACACAGTCTGTGTCTGACTCTTTGCAACCTCATGGACTATAACATACCAGGCTCCTCTGTCCTTGGGATTCTTCAGGCGAGAATACTAGAGTGGGTCGGGGATCTTCCCAACTCAGGGATCAAACGCACATCTCTTATGTCCCTCGCATCGGCAGGTGGCTTCTTTACCACTAGAGCCACCTGGGAAGCCTCCTTAGGCAAACAGTCAATAATTTTGGCTTTGCTGTCTCTACCACAACTACTCAGCTCTGCCATTTTGGCACAAAAATCGTAAACAAACGGGCATGGCTGGATTTCAATACGATTTTATTTGCAGACTCTGAAAGTTGAATTTCGTTTAGTTTTTTTTTTTTTTTAATGTGTCATGAAACAACATTCTTCTTTTGATTTTTCCAACCATCTACATATGCAAAAACCAGCCTCAGCTCGTAGGCTGTACGAAACAGGTGGTGCAACGCTTTAGACCACTTAAAATTCTTGACTGTTTCTCCAGGAGCCACTGGTGTTCGCTGGCTCTGCATCCTAGCTTCAGGCTGCCTTAAGCCCCCTTAGGTAAGGCGCATTTCACAAGCAGATGCGGGCGTGTGTGTAGCCCTCCAGTCCCGTGTGGTTCTGACTGGTCTGTTTCAGTAGTTCTCACATTTAGTCTTCAGCTGAACTTTTC
Source organism: Bison bison bison (assembly GCF_000754665.1). Lineage (NCBI taxonomy): Eukaryota > Metazoa > Chordata > Mammalia > Artiodactyla > Bovidae > Bison > Bison bison. The sequence continues at coordinate 6,838,166 of NW_011494644.1, forward strand.
CTTCCTGTGAAATCTCTTGTTGGGAATGTGAAATAGCTATTAATAGGTGGTCCTACAACCACTCTTCTTGCCCTGCCCAGTGGCCCCTGATATAAACCCTGGAAAAAGCATAGTGGATGGAAAAACCACCATCCTATGGTCTGGTTTATAACAGTGGATGGACCATGAAATGGTCATAGAGCCATCTGGCAAAGGACTTTGCTTACAACCCTAAAATGTGCTGAAGAGAGTGCAGTTCTGAGTAGTGATTATGAACTTGGCTTTGGAGTCTGAAAGACTTACATTTGAGTGTGCCGCTTGTAGCTGTATCCTTGGGAAAATCACCTGCTTTATAGATTTCCTCATCTGTGAAATAGGGCTCATAAAACCAGGTACCTCAACAGGCTGTCTTGAGTGCTAGAGAGGATTTAGAATGGCATGTGGTATACGGTAAGTGCTTCACATGTGTGACTTATTCTGATTTGTTATCCAGCCAGGTGGAAGGGGATGGGGCTTAAAAACAAACAGGAATCTGGCTGAAACTCTCAAATCCAAACAAGAAAAAGGAAGGCCTTTTCTCAATATCAGGGAAGGAGTTCTGAGTTTGTCCTTCTTCCAAGAATTTCTTTGAGTCTTCAAGCCTTCTCTCCAAGACTCCCCTTCTTGGTTCTGAGTCCCTTCTCTGCCTGGTAAGTGGAGAATCAAAACCAAGAGAATGGGCTCATATCGCATGCCATTTTCTGTGAAATGCCTCTGGTTTGGAGCATACTTGTAGTGCGGGTTAAATACATGGCTCTCCTCAAGACAAGGAAGCAACCTAAATGTCCATCAACAGAGGAATGGATAAAGAGAGTGTAGTACGTATACACAATGGGATGTTGCTGCTGCTGCTGCTGAATCACTTCAGTCGTGTCCGACTCTGTGTGACCCCATAGACGGAAGCCCATCAGGCTCCCCCGTCCCTGGGATTCTCCAGGCAAGAACACTGGAGTGGGTTGCCATTTCCTTCTCCAATGCATGAAAGTGAAAAGTGAAAGTGAAGTCGCTCAGTCGTGTCCAACCCTCAGCGACCCCATGGACTGCAGCCTTCCAGGCTCCTCCGTCCATGGGATTTTCCAGGCAAGAGTACTGGAGTGGGGTGACAATGGGATGTTACTTAGCCATTAAAAAGGATGAAATAATGCTGTTTGCAGCAACACGGGTGAACCTAGAGATTATCATACTAAGTGAAGTAAGTCAGAAAGAGAAAGGCAAATACCATATGATGCTACTTATATGTGGAATCTAAAATATGACATAAATGAATTTCCACAAAGCAGAAATAGATGCACAGACATACAGAATAGACTTGTGGTTGCCAAGGATCGGGGTCGGGGGATGGTAGGGAGAGGGATGGATTGGGAGCTTGGGATTAGCAGACGCAAACTGAGACATACAGAATGGATAAACAACAAGGTCCTACTGTATAGCAAAGGGAACTATATTTAATATTGTGTAATAAGACATCTTGGAAAGAATATGAAAATTATATATATACACATATAACTGAATCATTTTGGTGAACAGCAGAAACTAACAGAACATTGTAAATCAACTACACTTCATTAAAATTTTAAGAATATACACGGCAAGGGACTTCCCTAGTGGTCCAGTGGCTAAGACTTTGTGCTCCCAAAGCAGGGGGCCCAGGTTCGATCCCTGGTTGGGGAACTAGATCCTGCATGCCACAACTAAGATCCTGTGGGGCCAAATAAATAAATAAAATGTTTTTAAAAATGCATAGCACTCCTATTATTATCAGATTAATAGACATAGTGTAATGGTAAAGCCAGATGCAAATATTGACTCTTCCCTTCACCAGCTATGACAACTCTCTCTCCTTTGCGATCCTGCATTGGCTCATCATTGAATGTCAGTGTGAACAGTCCCTACCTCCTAGGGTGGTGGATGAGAGTAAATGAGAAGAATGTAGGTTTTAGCTCTGTGCCTTGCCCACTGGAAGCACTTCAAAGGTGCTAGCCATTATAATGATGCGCCTAGAGCTTTGCAAAAATTATCTTACTTCATATATGATCTTATTTCTTACAGTAACTACTCTGAAAATATAAGCCCAGCTGTGTGTGAATATAAGCCTTGTCTGCGGTCCTCGACACCACCTGGCCCCTCACCTCCACGCCATCTCTACGGGCAGAGACAAGAACAATAAGGCATAATTTCACACTGTGTTGTGGTGAGAGGTTCTGAAATTGTTTGTCATTTATGAGAACTGGCAGAGCCATTAACTGCCCTGGAGACTGGCTAATTGGCTAGTTAACAAACACCCACAACGATTATCAAACACCCGCAATGAGTTAACTCAGGCTGATGGCGAAGGAAGAAAAGGAAAGAGAATGCTGACTGTCGTTTCCCCAGGATATACCCGTGCAATTCTGTCCTCCTGAAGGAGTGAGCTGCACAGCAGAGCCCAGCAAGCTGTGGTTCCAGGCAAGGAGATCGTTAAAGGGGACTATCCTGTGTTATCTATCAGAGAGAGTAGGTTACTCCGAATCCGTGCCTGGAATCCACACCGAGGAGCCAGCAGACCTTGACTGTGTTCTGGCTCACCTCTTATGCATTTGAACGCAAGCACAGTTTTGTTTTGTGTTTTAATTGGAAGATTATTGCTTTACAATGTTGTGTTGGTTTCTGCCATACAACAACTCGAATCAGTCATAACTATATATTAATATATATCCCTTCCCTCCCGAGCCTCTCTCCCATTCCCCCCAAAATTATTTATTTGGTTCCTTGGGGCTTTGTTGAAGCATGAGGGGGTCTTAGTTCCCCTGACCAGGGATTGAACCCAAGTCTTCTGCATTGCAAGGTGGATCCTTAACCACTGGACCACCAGGGAAGTCCCTAAGCACAATGCTATTGGCCAGTTGCTTCATCTGTAAAATGGGACGATAAGATTTTATATATAAATATATATACACACACATATATGTCTACCCACTGGGTTTCCCCGGTGGCTCAGCAGGAGCCACAGGAGACACATGTTCGATCCCTGGGTCAGGAAGATCCCCTGGAGGAGGAAATGGCAACCAACTCCAGTATTCTTGCCTGGAGAATCCCATGGGCAGAGGAGCTTGGCAGGCT
>NW_011494644.1:6841382-6848576 GCF_000754665.1 Bison bison bison
TGGCAACCAACTCCAGTATTCTTGCCTGGAGAATCCCATGGGCAGAGGAGCTTGGCAGGCTACAGTCCATGGGGTCGCAAAGAGTCAGACACGATGAAGCAACTTAGCACGCACATGCACACACACACGTGTATATTCCACTTTCTTTTCCCCTTTCCCCTCATTGACTGGGGAAAAAATAACAGCTCTCATGATGAATGCTTATGCTTCCTAGCTCTTTGCCCGTCTAAATAGATTCCAGGATCATGCAAAATCTAAGCAGAAAGTTTCTGTCTCCAGCTTTATTTATTTTTTTCCTCTGCTAATCTCCTTTTTGTGCCCCAAGAAAGATGCTGATTGACCCACCAAGGCAGAACCACCAAGTCTGAAGGATCTTCACTGTGGGAGAGGAGAAGCCCCAGACTGGGCCCAGGTGTTCTTTCTGCCCCCCTCCCCCGACTCAGGGCCACACTTGTTTCCACAGGGGCTTTCCGAGGCGTGTGCAAGAAAATTGATCACTTCCCCGAAGATGCTGACTACGAACAGGATACAGCTGAGTATCTCCTGCGTAAGTTTCCCCGACTTCCAGGGTCCCCCTGGCGGGAGGGTGATGAGGAGGGGTGCCCTGCAGTCACCCAGCTGCCTCTGAGTTTGAGGCTCCCCAATACCTAGCCTCAGAAATGAATATGTGCAATGAAGCTTCAGGAAAATCTTTGCTACTAGACAGAGACATTCAGGCAGTTCTGATATCTGAGTCTCTTTCATTTCAGTGAACTAGAAACAGGAAAAGCAAAAAAAAAAAAAAAGGTGAATCAAACCTCAAAAGTTCTTTTTAGTCCACTTACAAGAAAATCTAAGGGTTTTCTTCAACTTGAATACAAGTTTTCACCTGCCCCAGAGGGTGGATTTGAGGTGCTAATGGGTGAGGTGCTAATGATGAAGTGCTAATGGGTGAGGTCCTAAGGGGCAAGGCCTGGGAGGATAAATGTAAACCAAGGTTCACCCTTCTTCAGTTTCAACAGCATTGGGGCAGGGCTAGTGTCTCCCCATAGATTGTCCCAAGGTCAGTGACCCTGATATGATGGGGAACCGTCATGAACACAGAACGTAGGAGGCAGTAGGGTATGCTGAGCAAGGGCTCTGGATTCTGGTCGACCAGGGCTTTTACTCCTCTGACGCCCTACTAGCTGGGTTAGATGTGGGCCAAGGTGCTTTACCTCTCATTGTAAAACCAAACACTATAAAACTCTTAGAGGAAAACAGAGGCAGAACACTTTGCCATAAATCGCAGCAAGATCTTTTTTGACCACCTCCTAGAATAATGAAAATAAGAATAAACAAATGGGACATACTTAAACTTAAAAGCTTTTGCGCAGCAAAGGAAACCATAAACAAAACAAAAAGACCATCCCCAGAGTGTGAGAAAATATTTGCAAACAGAGCAATTGACAAGGAATTAATCTCCAAAACATACAAAGAGCTCATGTAGCTCAACATCAAAAAACAAAAACAAATGACACAATAAAAAAATGGGTGGAAGACCTAAAATAAACCCCTCTCTAAAGAAGACACACAGATAGCCAACCAACACATGAAAAGATGCTCAACATCTCTAATAATTAGAGAAATGCAAATCAAAACTGCATCATCAAAAAGCCTCTCACCTTTCTTTATAGTCAGGAATGAAGACTATAACGTCATCCATTTAACAGGGTCACGAAAATTACATAAGCTGATGCACATTACACACCGCCTGAAACCATACGTGTTGGCTCTTTTTTGTGGCATGGGATGAACAGCAGCCAAGGCCAACAGCAGCCAAGGGCCTGACATTGATCCTGGCACAGAGAGAATTGGAAACAATGTAATTTAAATAGAATTTCTTCAACAGGGAGCCTGAGTTTCCTCAAAAGGGAAATTTTAAGGCACTGACTAATCTACTATTAGAGAGTGTTAAATGTAACATTTTTAAAAAAAACTACTACAGTAATATCAATAAAAACTTCAAGAAATTGTGGTATTCTGATTATGCCTGTAACTCATAACTCAAGCAGAGTGTTTTACAATTAAAATCAGTTTTCACTCTACTCATGCTTGCTAGTCTGCAGAGGGACTGTGGGTATTCATATGAGCCTTTAATCACATAACAATATAAGTGGTGCTGGGGGATCAGTTTGAAAGAAACAGACACTTCTAAGCTAAATTTTAAAATGTAAACATATTATTTCCCTTTTTTCAGCTACTTGGATTTGTCCAATGCTGCCTAGGTTTTATATGAGCAGCTCAAAAAGATCTGATGTGGGAATAGAAGCCACATTTAGAGAGGGAGCTTGACCAGAGTTTGGGGGATGACATAGATTATTATTACTTGGACTTCCTCAAAAAAAGGATTATTCTAAAGCCATCACAAGTGGGCTTTTATCAGAGTGCCTAAGTTTTTACTTTTCTTCCCTATTTTGATGTTTGCCCTGCTGGGGATGAAACAGAACTGTGAGTTCTATTTCACAACTTGCAAAACTGATTTTAAATTCTTCCAAGAGATGCACCTCTTTTCCAACAAAGTATATCTCTCCCCTCTTGGAAAGTGAAGGTCCTCACCATCAGCCACCGAACCAGGTTAAGGAGGGACTGTCCCAAGCACACGAATTTCCTGCTGGGAATGTTGGAATCCCTGACCCAGTCACGTGGGGCCAGGGTCCCATTCCTGCAGGGGTCTCCAGCCTGTCCAGTGCCATGCTGCTAGTTCCTGCTGTGACCACACTCCAGGACAATGGGATTCTCCACACTAATTTGTTTGCTTTTTCTTCTTTCTTATATGTGGTTGGAGAGGTTACAGCTTAAATCTGTAGCAGAAGGTTTAATCGCCCACAGGTCCTGTTGACCTGAGCAGTGGTCCCCAACCTTTTTGGCACCAGGGACTGGTTCCATGGAAGACAATTTTTCCACGGACAGCAGGGGTCGGGTGGTGGAGGGGATGGTTTCAGGAGGATTCAAGCAATAGCGTTCTGGCTCCTGTGAGAATCTAATGACACTGATCTGACAGGAGGCAGAGTTTAGGCAGTAACGTGAATGATGGGGAGCAGCTGTAAATACAGATGAAGCTTCACCCACTGGCCCGCCACTCACCTCCTGCTGTGCAGCCTGGTTCTTAACAGACCACAGATGGGAAGCTGTCCAGGGCCTGTAGGTTGGGGATCCCTAGACTAGAGAAATCCCTAACATAGCACTGGACCTGGCCAAGCCCTGCTCAGACAACGAAGGTGAAATTACCCTGGAACAAGCTTCCCTCCCCACTCCTAGGACCACAGCTTAGCCCCATATAGATTAGGGAGGAGAAACAGGGAAAGAAGACAGTAAGACCTCTTTAATTGTCCTGACGCCAGACAAAAACCTTCTTGTTCATCTAGATAAACCAAATCCAAGGTTGGGAATTCCCTGGCGGTTCATTGGTTAGGACTTGGTGCTTTCACTGTTGAAGCGGGGTTTGATCCCTGGTGAGGGAACTAAGATCCCGCAAGCCATGCATCACAGCCAAAAAAAAAAAAAAAACCAATGAATGAATCGAGGGTAGACTCCACCTGACTTAGGAGAAAGTGGCAGCAGAGCACATCCTGTGTGAGGCTGGCACCTGTAGCCAGAGGCTTTAGAACCTGCTCTGATCCCGCCCGTGGGGCAGAAATGGGATCTGGCCACCGCCTGGTTTCCAGCTGGTTCCCACACCTCATAGGAAGCAACCACATTCCCACGTCTCACAGCCACACATCACAAATACACACAACCAACGCAATTCAGTAGCTTCCAATGCTCAGATCATCTCCTTCGGGCATAATCACACTGTAATCATACTTTGAAATTTTTTTTTAATTGTTTTTAAGGTGCTCTCCTTTAATCAGTTGAACTCATCACATTGAATATTCCAGCAATTCCCATCAAGGATACAATGCAAACGATTGCCTCAGAGATCTGCACAAGAGTTCCTAACAAGTCCTTGATATCCCTGGGGGTAGACCCACTCCTAATATTTGTGGGGCCCAGGGCCAAGGTTCATATGGAAACTCATAGGCCATATGGGTAAATATTTAGATGCTATAAATAAGCTATGCCCACCAAAGACCCCAGAGCTTACTTCCCAGGATGCCCCTTGACATGGGCACTAGAGGAACCAGGGGGCCCGCCCTGCCCCCTGCAAGCCTGCGTGGGGCCCCAGATGTGCAGGGCAAGCCAGGCCTAGGCTAGGACTCCTGGACAGTGACTGACTGGCCTGAAGCCAGGATGGGGACTGATCTAATCACCCTCCCAGGGGTCAGGACATCCAGGACCCCTCCCTTCATGCTTCAGGTCTCCTATCGAGGTTTCTAGTTAGTTTGAAACCCCTCCCAAAACTTTCACATCACGATGAGGACAGTTACTGGGATCCTGGTCTGCCCAGACCCCAACACTGGGTGACTTGGGGTGGTCATCCCTAAACAAAAGCTAGAATTTTTCTCATTTTCTTCTTTTCTTGAAGAGAATCTCACCCCAGTTCTCTTCTATCGGCCCTCCCAGGCAGATCCCAAATCAGCTACCAAACTTGCAGAAAACTTTTTCCGTGAAAAAGACAAAACAAAACACCAGCAACAACAAAAGCAGAGCCCAGCCCTGTGCCCTTGGAGCGGGAGGACCGCCACACTGTAGCAGTAGGAAGAAAGCATCCGTGAGAAAACCCACAGGGCCGTGAAGTTCCGAGCACTGAGCTTGAACTTCAACGCCAAGAATGCACTGACCGCCTTTTCCCGCTGCCCTACCGCTCCTGCACATGCGCCGTGATTTTAAAGATGCTACCGTCTGCTCAGCGGCTAAGCACCAGGCCCTCGAGTCATTGTCAACCCCTCTCTCTCTCACATCCCACTGCCAGTTCTTTAGGATTTACCTTCAAAATGCATCCTGAGTCTCTCACCACCCATCTACAACCGAGTACATGCCACGGTCAGCTCAAGTCTGGGTTCTTACAGCCCTTTCAGCCACACCAGCCCCACCCTTAAAGGGCCCACACTTGGGTCCATGCTCTCTGCTCTCACTATCTTGGAAGTCTTCTTTTTTTATATATGCCTTTGACAGTCACCTTTATTTCATCTTTTCTTCCAGTTTTATTGATTTATAACTGATATACAGTGCTGTATAGATTTAAGGTGTACTGCATCATGGTTTGACTTACATACATCATGAAATGATGACCATAGAATGTTTAGTGAACATCCACCATCTCATACAGACACAAAATTAAAGAAGCAGAAAAAATTTGTTTCCTTGTGATGGAACTCTCAGAAGTTACTCTCTCAGTTTTTATGTATAATGTCCAGCTGTGTTAATTTTATTTACCATGCTGCACATTAAATCCCTAGTACTTATTTTTCTTATAACCTGGGAGTCTGTACCTTTTGACCACCTTCATTTCATTCCCCCTCCCCCTTAGTCCCCACCTCTAGTAACCGCAAATCTGGTCTCTTTTTCTATGAGTTTGTTTTTGAAGTAGATCTGACCTACAATTGGAGCTTCCCTGGTAGCTCAGCTGGTTAAGAATCTGCCTGCAATGCAGGAGACTCCAGTTAGATCCCTGCTTCAGGAAGATCTGCTGGAGAAGGGAACAGCTACCTACTCCAGTATTCTGGCCTGGAGAATTCTATGGACTGGGGTCCATGGGGCCGCAAAGAGTTGGACATGACTGAGTCACTTTCACTTTCTAACCTACAACACTATGTTGGTTCCTGTTACACAACAAAATGATTTGATATTTCTATACATTTCAAAATGATTGCCATGATAAGTCTAGTCACCATACCATCTTGAAATTCTTAATAATTTTATAACAAGAGGCCTTGCATTTTCATCCTGCATAGGGCCCTAAAAATTAGGTAGCAGCTCCTACCCATCATCTCTGTTAGAATGCAAGTCCCATAAGGGTGGGACCTTAGCTCTTTTGTACCTCAATGAAGGCAGAATTTATCCAACTGATATTCTGGCCCAAGTATTTCAGGAAATACTCTAATACTGGTTGGGTAAATACTGGAATCCCCACCTGAAGGCCCCTTCCCCCAAAACCTTAGGGCCTCTCTATGATCTAGTAACAAGAGTTAACACACTTGTTTTGAAGACTTGCCCTGGGCCTCAACTAGCATCCTCTCTTTCCCCTTTGAAGGGCCACACCTGTGCCCCTGGGGGTGTTTAAACATTTCTGTCAGTATGCCAGGACCCAGCAGAGCCCCTGGCATTTTGTAGGTGCCCCAGAAGCCTTGATGAATGAATAACTAAATTCATGTGTTTATCCAGTGACTAAATAGATATTGCATGGTCATTGCCAGACTCAGTACTAAATGAATGTTCGTGTGTTTTGGGAAAGAGAGCTTGTGATCTAATGGGAATCCCAGGATGCCCCACCAGCTACCTAAATTGCAGGACCCAGGGCAAAATGAAAATCCTGGGTTTCTGGTTCAAAACGCAGGCCAAAATTGCTGTTTCCCTTCTTCTGCCTTCTCTCTCTCCACCTGTCATGGTGTCTTTTACTTGCTATGTAATGTCACACTCCCTCCAGCATAAGGACACTCAAGGGTGCCCAGGGCTTGCACCCAATCCTGATTCTCCCTGTGTCCATGCTCAGGAGCCGAGGGTAGCAGCGGTCACTGGTTGGGGTGGGGGAGGGGCAGCTAGGAACCACCCCACGGAGAACAGGAGGTAGCAATGTGGTGGGAAGTGGGATGCCACATGAGTCGAGGTTCGAAGCCCATGGCGCATGCTCCATTGGCCGATCAGACTTATTTGAAAAACACACATTCAAAATAAAGCTATTATGCATTTCAGGATGATGACTACAGACCGTTAACCCCAAGCCCAGGGTGTTAGATGTAGACTCCTCCTGCTCACGTGCTGTCCTCCAACCAGGCACCCCCATGTCTGTGGAGGGGGATCTCAGGGCTGGCTGGGTGCAGGCAGAACCCTCTCTCCTTCTCTCCACAGGGGCTGTGAGGGCCTCCAGCGTCTTCCCTATCCTCAGCGTCACGCTGCTCTTCTTCGGCGGGCTCTGCGTGGCAGCCAGCGAGTTCCATCGCAGCAGACACAACGTCATCCTCAGCGCGGGCATCTTTTTTGTCTCTGCAGGTGAGCATCTTGGCCTCTGCCCAGAGAGCATCACAGACACCAAACCCGAGCCAGGGCCAGAAGGACAAAGCCATGCTATTCAGG
>NW_011494644.1:6848676-6859660 GCF_000754665.1 Bison bison bison
CTCTTCCGATCTGCTATTCAGGGTTCCCTCCAGGGAAGGAGCAAGAAAATGTTCCACCTGTGTGTTAAGAATGAGAACCAAAGGCTTTAATAAGAACCAAAGATGCTGACAATCTAGCTGGAGAATGGACAGAGGGAAGATGAGGAGGAGATGGGGTACTTAGGTCGGCTCAGAGATGGGAGAATGATTAATAAGAATGTGCCTGTGTATGTCTGTTCAGAGTGGGCAGGGAGCGTGTATGGTGTGTGTAAGGTGTGACTCGAGAGATGAGTCCAGTGTGTTTTAAAGGGGTCCAACTTCTGGATACGATCATACACTATTTCTGGCCCCGTGAGACCTGGGTTTACTGGTGAACTACTGGTCACAGCTCTTCAAGAACTCAAATCCTCAGGCTGTCCAGAGCATCTCTGGGAACAACAGAAAACCCAGCAGCCTCAGATGCTCTCAGGAAAGATCTTATCAATAGCAGCCCTGACCGGAAGGTGGCAGAGGGTGGTAAGGAGGATGAGACAGTCTCGAGAAGGGTTCCTGTTTCTGTTTCCTCTCTCCTCCTTTATCTCCATCCCTCCTCCACCCGCTCATCTTCCTCCCTTTTGGGTTTCCACGCCTCTTTGCTTTGCAGTCTCTTCCTACCCCACCCTTCAGTCGATGCCATCTGAATGAAATGCTTTAGAGATGAAAAGAGGGAAGAGAGCTTGACTCTTTGATGACAACCTCCAAACTTTAACCCATAATGGCAGAATATTTACTGGGGTAGAAACAGAGAAGAGGCTTCACAGGTGGTGATAGTGCTAAAGAATCCTCCCGCCAATGCAGGAGATGCGAGAGATGTGGGTTTCTATCCCTGGGTGGGGAAGATCCCCTGGAGGAGGAAATGGCAACCCACTCCAGTATTCTTGCCTGGGAAATCCCATGGACAGAGGAAACTGGCAGGCTACAGCCTATGGAGTTGCAAAAGAGACAGACGCGACTTAGCGACGAAACAACAACCACAAAAACAGAATAGCTTACCTGCCTGGATTTGAATTTTGGCTAAACTTATGGGACCCTGGAAATGTTACCAAATCCCTGTAACTTGATTTCCTCAACTATAAAATGGGGGGAAAAGTACCAGTGCTTATTTCATAGGGTTGTTGGAAGGAGGTTGAACGTAAAAAGCACAATATTATTTTCTAGCAAGTTAAAAGCAACACAATAGTTCTGAAGTTGGAAGCCCAGCTTCCCAGCCCCCTCTAAGATCTTTCTCAGTATCCTCTCTATTCTTTTCCCTTCTTGGAAAAGGGGAAGGTGGACGGAATCCAGCGCTGAGTGTCTGGGAACCAACTCGAGCCACAGACCATCTTGTCAGGAGAATAAGATCAGCTTATGATTTTATTAAAGGTGACACTCTGTGTGGACAGACGCTAACAGCTGGCAGACCCAGGGACTTGCATTGCTTTGAGGCACGTTCTAGTTGTCGGGGGCCCCTCCAGACCTCCCGGTCTCTGACTGACCCAGGGGATGCTGTGTTGTGCTGACATGAGGGTTTCCTAAACAGGAGAAGATCATTATTTTGTCCCCCAAGGGGATTGTGAAGGGAGAGTGTGTCACCAGCAAACGTCCTGTTACAAGGGGTGTTGTGAGAGACAGCAGGTAGAATAGACTCACGGGAACCGGGGAAGACAAGGGGCAGCAACAAGGGCCTGAGGGGAGCCAGAAGCTGGGGGTCTGTCTAATCCTAGCTCTCCCCCCACCACTGACCTCCCTGAGGGCCCTAAAGAGCCTCCGTTCTTCCACCTACAAAATGAAAGTAGGATTCAGCACTCCCGAAGGCTCTTTTTGCTCAGTTATTCTAAGGTCCTATGATTTCTGGCAAGCAGTCAACAATCCTTTATTGAGTACCTACTATGCGCCAGGAACTGGGCATTATGCTCAAGACCATGGGCTCTGAAGTCAGGCTGTCTGGGGCAAATCGTGGCTCTACCACTCCCCTGTGTGGTAACCTCAGGCAAGTCTCTTAACCAATCAATGCCTCCATTTCCTCATCTGAAAAATGGGGGTAATAATGGCTCTACTTCTTAAGCCTGCTCAGAGGATTAGATAGTTGGTATGTGGAAAATGCCTAGAACTGCATCTAGCTGGCAGTAACTGTGGGATGCATAGTGCTAAGTCACTTCAGTCATGTCCAACTCTGTGACTGCATGGACTGTAGCCCACCAGGCTTCTCTGTCCTTGGGATTCTCCAGGCAAGAATACTGGAGTGGGTCACCATGTCCTTCTCCAGGGGATCTTCCCAACCCAGGGATAAACCTGCATCTCTTATGTCTCCTGCATTGGCAGGCGGGTTCTTTACCACTAGGACCACCTAGGATGCATAAAAGCTGGTATTATATATGTTGTACCATTTAATTCTCATGTTGATTCAATTCAACAAATATGCACTGTGCTCTTGCTTCGGGTCAGGCTCTGGGCAAGGAGATAAGACCATAGCGGTGAACAAACCTAGCTAGATCTGAGCTCAGGGAGCAAGAGACAATCTTGGGTTCAAACCCCACCTTTGCCATTTCCCAGGGCTTCCAAGGTGGTAAAGAACGCACCTGTCCATGGAGGAGATTTAAGAGACACCAGCTCAATCCCTGGGTCAGGAACATCTCCTGGAGGAGGGCATAGCAACCCACTCCAGTATTTCTGCCTGGAGAATCCCATGGACAGAGGAGCCCGGTGGGTTACAGTCCATGGGGTCACAAAGAGTCGGACACGACTACAGCAGCTTAGCACAAGCACACAGGCCATTTCCCAGCTGTGTTGACTTGGGAAGTTATTTTCTCTGTGTCCCAGTTTCCTCATCTGTAAAAAAAAAAAAAACACAAGGTTTTTTGTTTTTTTGTTTTTTTAAAGCAGGACTGTTGCAATGATTAATTGAGATCATGCACGTAAAGACTTTGCACAGTGCCTGGCGTATCATCAATGCCATAGAAACAAGTGGCAACTCGCTTGGCTTGTCACCTCCTTTAACCTGCGCTGACATCCAAGTATCTCTTTGAGTTTCTTTTTTTTTTTTTTTTCAGCAAGACTTCTTTCCAGGGCTTCTCAAACTTTGCCACCAAAATTTCCCTGCAGGCAGAGGAGAGTGAAAAATGTGACCCTGGGGAGTCAGGGGGCATCACCAGAAGCTGCCTTCCATGAGCTGAAATGTCTTTGAAGTCTGTCTCCCATTTATACTTAAAAATTCATGTGAATTCTGCTCTCTTCTCCTTATTATATCCATGTTCATTTTAATATAAAAGAATGTGTCTTCCCTACTCATCTTCAAGCCAAACTGACACTCCAGAAACAGGAGCCGTTTTTTTCACCCTGTGGTTTTCTGCAGCTTGACACAGGGCTGGCCGTGTCAACCCCCATATGAAGAAATAGCTCCGTGATTAGAACCCGCTGCCTACCTGCTGAGTGCCTGTGCTAAGTAAAGCCAAGAGGAGACAGGGAAGAAGCAGACCCTGGCCCTGCCTTCTAGGGGAGAGTCCTAGATGGAGTGTGGCCAGAGATCATATTCAAAACATGAATCCCTTTAATGCATGAGCACCAGTCAATCAGAACTGGAGTAGAATGGAGTGGCCCTTGCTATGCCAAGCTTTAACCCTTTGTACAGATGAACCTATTTGCAGGGCAGAAGTAGAGATGCAGATGTAGGGAATGGACGTGTGGATCTGAGGTGGGGGGATGAATTGGGAAATTGGGACTGACATATGGGCACTGCCATGTATAAAACAGATAGCTAGCAGGAACCTACTGTAGGTTCCTACTAGCTCAGTTCGGTGCTCGGTGGTGACCTAGATGGGTGGTAGGGATAGGGGGTGGAGAGGTCCAAGAGGGAGGGGATATATGTATGCCTATTGGTGATTCATGTTGTTGTACAGCAGAAACTAATACAACATTGTAAAGCAGCTATGTTGCTCAGTCACTCAGTCATGTCCGACTCTTTGCAACCCCATAGACTGTAGTCCGCCAGGCTCCTCTGTCCATGGAATTTTCCAGGCAGGAATACTGGAGTGGGTTGCCACTTCCTACTCCAGAGGATCAAACCCATGTCTCTTGGGTCTCCTGCGTTGGCAGCCAGATTCTTTACCACTAGTGGGAAGTTCCAAAGCAACTATACCCCAATTAAAAAGAATAATAACAACAACAACAAAAACTTGGTTGCTGGACTCTGGGGAAATCCTGAGGATCCCCAGGAAGAGTATGAGGTGTTCAATGGTGGGGATGCTCAGCAGGCCAATGGAAATGGTTATTTACCAACTAGTACTGGGAACGATGGGCTTTCCAGGTGGCGCTAGTGGTAAAGAAACAGCCTGCCAATTCAGGAGATGTAAGAGACCTGGGCTGGATCCCTAGGTCCAGAAGATCCCCTGGAGGAGGGCACAGCAACCCACTCCAGTATTCTTGCCTGGAGAATCCCATGGACAGAGGAGCTTTGTGGGCTATGGTCCATAGGGTTACAAAGAGTCAGATATGACTGAAGTGACTTAGCACGTACACACTGGGAACTGTAAGAAGGGACAACTTCCATTTAGAGGCAGCCTGGGTTTGTAGGCTAGAAGACTCCAGCTGATGTACAAGCCTCCCTGAGTCATTACTGGTATAAGGCTTAGATGAGGCCCTTAAAGCAAAGAGACACAAAGAGATATTGTTAGCTTTGGACAATCGTGTGAGAGAAGCAGCCACAGACCCTCAGGTTCTTTCATTCCTTCTTACTACTCCCTAGAGAATCAATTTCTCTCCAAGCGACTGGACAGCTCTTTCCAGAACTATTCTTTTGGCCCTTGGGGACACCAAGTCTGCAGACCTTGCCTACTGAGGACAACAGCTTCACATTCCCCAGTTCCTGATGTTTGAACAATAGCTAATTTAAAACATTATTGTATCCCCCGTGCAGATAAAAAGATATAGTTAGTTACTGTCCCTTACCCATGGGTCATTCTTTCTCCAAACTTCGTTCCAGACCCAGAAATATCCACTGGGCAGCCATATCTGGACTCTCAATAAGCACTTCTAACCCCGTTCTTCTTCTCTAAGCCTCCTCTCTCTGCTGCCTCTTATTGAGGCTCAAGATGCCATCAACCTTCCCACCATCCAGGCGAGACTGCTACTATAAGTTATTCTCAACTCTGTTGTCAACAGCCTTTCATCTCCTGGTGAGCCAGGAGCTGTTCAGGACCTGCTCAAACGTCACCTTGTCTTCAGGACAAAGTGGCTGAGTCATCTTCTCTTTTTGCTCCTGAACCATTTTATGTATGTCTCTGGTGGAGCCCTGACTGTATTTTGCTGTAATTGCATTTACATGTCAGTTTCTCCTACTAATGGTGAGAAACTCAAGGGCAAGAATCTGTATCTCGTTCATTTTACCATCCTCATGACTTAGTGCTGAAGACTAAGTTTTGATGGAATGAATTGTTTCTAAGGGAAAATACATGCACTTTGATTTCTGTTGCACTTGCTGGAGGAGTAAGGGGTATTCTTTAGCTGAATGCTTCCCACCAGGGATGGATCAGCAGAATTTTTCATTTCCCGAGAGACACACCCTGCGGGAAGAGTTCAGCAGCTGGATTTCCGGCCATAAATCCATTCTCCTCTCTCCCTGTCATCTTCACATTTTCAAAATAAATAGTTCAAGCCTAAGTCACAGTTACCTCTGAGGTTTATAAAGGATGTATTTTTCTTTCCCCTTCTTTTAGGGTTAAGCAACATCATCGGCATCATAGTTTATATATCAGCCAATGCTGGAGACCCTGGGCAGCGTGACTCCAAAAAGAGCTACTCCTATGGCTGGTCCTTTTACTTCGGAGCCTTCTCTTTCATCATCGCGGAAATTGTGGGGGTCGTCGCGGTGCACATCTATATAGAAAAGCATCAGCAGTTACGTGCCAAATCCCACTCGGAGCTCCTGAAGAAATCGACCTTCGCTCGCCTTCCACCCTACAGGTATAGATTTCGGAGGCGGTCGAGTTCCCGCTCCACGGAACCCAGATCCCGAGACCTGTCCCCCATCAGCAAAGGCTTCCACACCATCCCTTCCACTGACATCTCAATGTTCACCCTGTCCCGGGACCCCTCAAAGATCACCATGGGGACCCTCCTCAACTCCGACCGGGACCACGCTTTTCTACAGTTCCACAACTCCACGCCCAAAGAGTTCAAAGAGTCGTTGCATAATAATCCGGCCAACAGGCGCACCACGCCCGTCTGAACTGACCTCGGCCCTCTGCCCTCCGCCCCAGCACAGCGTGGGGGGAAGTGGACAGAGGAGTCTCTGAGGTTGCATGGCATGGTCCTCGTGATGGTATTACTTTTTACAAAGAATGAAACCAAATGGACTCAGCCCTCTCCCACACTTCACCCCTCCCCCTCCAGGTCCTAACCGGTCCATCCCTTCCCCCACTTTTCAAGCCAATCCCATGATGTCGTTTCTCTCTGTGTGTATCTGTGACAGATGTTTTCCTCTCTTCCTTCTTTACTGGAAGGACCTCCTCATTCTTCCCTCCTTGGAAGAGGACTTTACTCAAAGTCATGGGTGGTGGCTGGGTGGCGGGTGGTGGGGTCTCCAAATCCCCAGGTGTGTGCACAGGTGTCCCCATTGTCCACTCATGCAAATCCTCAGGCCACTTAACCGCCCAGGTGGCCCGGAGGGAGGCATTCACCTTTCCGTGTTAGAATAACATGACCAGAAATCAAAGATGTCAGAGCCCCGAAGCAGCTAATGTAATAAGCACTCATGTATTAAAAGTTTTGCCTTGTTGTAACTCACAGAGCGGGGGTGCTTTGTTTCTTCTGGGTAATTCCTGCACAAATTCACTGCCCTGCCCTCAAGCTGACTCATGTCCACGTTGAAAGCTGAACTTTACTCATCCACACTCCAGTCACTAGGAAGGATCCGCCTTCCCCTCTTGAGGAGAGCAAGGTGCTCTCACCAATGGCAGAGTCTGTAACCCTCGCCTGAATCCCCAGAAGCTACTGGAGGCAAACGTGTTCAGAAATATAGCTCTGGTACCCAGTAGCTCTAGGAACTGGGGAAAGTCCACCTGACCTTCAAGCCTCAGCCTTCTCATCTGTAAAATGGAGCATGGTACAGTATTCTCCTTGACAGAGTTGTGAGGCTTAAATAGAACATCTTGTGTAAAATTATTCAGTTCAGTTCAGTCGCTCAGTAGTGTCCGACTCTTTGCGACCCCATGAATCACAGCACGCCAGGCCTCCCTGTCCCTCACCAACTCCTGGGGTTCACCCAAACTCATGTCCATCGAGTCTCTGATGCCATCCAGCCATCTTATCCTCTGTCTTTCCCTTCTCCTCCTGCCCCCAATCCTTCCCAGCATTGGGGTCTTTTCCAATGAGTCAATTCTTCACATGAGGTGGCCAAAGTATTGGAGTTTCAGCTTCAACATCAGTCCTTCCAGTGAACACCCAGGACTGATCTCCTTTAGGATGGACTGGTTGGATCTTCTTGCAGTCCAAGGGACTCTTAAGAGTCTTCTCCAACGGCACAGTTCAAAAGCATCAATTCTTTGGCACTCAGCTTTCTTCACAGTCCAACTCTCACATCCATACATGACCACTGGAAAAACCATAGCCTTGACTAGACGGACCTTTGTTGGCAAAGTAACGTCTCTGCTTTTGAATATGCTATCTAGGTTGGTCATAACTTTCCTTCTAGGGAGTAAGCGTCTTTTAATTTCATGGCTACAATCACCATCTACAGTGACTTTGGAGCCCTAAAAAACAAAGTCTGCCACTGTTTCCCCATCTATTTCCCATGAAGTGATGGAACCAGATGCCATGATCTTCGTTTTCGGAATGTTGACCTTTAAGCCAACTTTTTCACTCTCCTCTTTCATTTTCATCAAGAGGCTTTTGAGTTCCTCTTCACTTTTTGCCATTTAAGGGTGGTGTCATCTGCATATGTGAGGTTATTGATATTTCTCCTGGCAATCTTGATTCCAGCTTGTGCTTCTTCCAGCCCAGCGTTTCTCATGATGTACTCTGCAGAGAAGTTAAATAAGCAGGGTGACAATATACAGCCTTGACGTACTCCTTTTCCTATTTGGAACCAGTCTGTTGTTCTATGTCCAGTTCTAACTGTTGCTTCCTGACCTGCATACAGGTTTCTCAAGAGGCAGGTCAGATGGTCTGGTATTCCCATCTCTTTCAGAATTTTCCACAGTTTATTATGATGCATACAGTCAAAGGCTTTGGCATAGTCAATAAAGCAGAAATAGATGTTTTTCTGGAACTCTATTGCTTTTTCCATGATGCAGCGGATGTTGGCAATTTGATCTCTGGTTCCTCTGCCTTTTCTAAAACCAGCTTGAACATCTGGAAGTTCACGGTTCACGTATTGCTGAAGCCTGGCTTGGAGAATTTTGAGCATTACTTTACTAGCATGTGAGATGAGGGCAATTGTGCAGTAGTTCAAGCATTCTTTGGCATTGCCTTTCTTTGGGATTGGAATGAAAACTGACCTTTTCCAGTCCTGTGGCCACTGCTGAGTTTTCCAAATTTGCTGGCATATTGAGTGCAGCACTTTCACAGCATCATCTTATGCTTTTTACCTTATGGATGACTTCTGGGTAGACTGAGCATTAGCTGAGTTTGGGCTTCCATAACAAATACTATAGATCAGGGTGGCTTAATAGCAGACATTTATTTCTTAAAGTTATGGAGGCTGGGCAGTTCCAGATCAGGATGACAGCAGATTTTGTTCTTGGTGAGGGCTCTCCTCCTAGCTTGAAGACAGCCACATTCTCACTGTGTCCTAACATGACAGAGCCACTAACTCCATCACAAGGGCCCACCCTCATTAAGGGTTTTCCCGATTTCTCAGTGGTAAAAAACATCTGCCTGCAAAGAAGGAGATGCAGGAGGTGCGAGTTCAATCCCTGGATCAGGAAGATCCCCTGGAGAGAACCCACTCCAGTATTCCTGCCTAGACAATCCCACGGACAGAGGAGCCTGATGGGCTACAATCCATGGGGTGACAAAGAGTCAGGCATGACTGAGCATGCACTCTTGAGCTTGAGCTTGATCCCTAATTACTTCCCAAATGCCTCATCTCCAAATGTCATCATTTTGAAGCTTAGGGCTTCAGTATGTGGATTTAGATGGTGGGGAGGGTTCCCATTCAGTCCGCAGCAAGCATGACTGTAGGAAGACTGAAGCCAAATGGAAGCTGGTCTCTTCTGGGGGTAACGGTGTACTTTGCACAGTCCCTGAGGGGCTCAGGGGAGTGAAAGTGGAAGGACATTTGAATATTTTGAATACTGATACCAGAAAGCATGAGAGACAGACAGCATCCCTGCCTGCAGTGACTCCTGGGGTGAGTGTGGCACACACCAACTTGTGAAGCCTCCATCCCACTTCCAGCTCCAGCCACTCAAGGAGGCAGAGTTATGGTCATAGGAGCTCATGCTTACCTAACTCTGCTGGGTACCAGGCTGTGTTGTGGAAACTTACACATATTGCATCATTTAATCCTCCCAGAAATATCCCCATTTTACCTAGGAGGAAACTGAGGCCAGAGAGGGTGTGTGATTGTCAAGACTTCATTCCCACTGCAGGCTCCAAATTCTGGGAAGCCAATCACGTGCCCACACTCACACCCACAGTGAATTTTATTGTAGAGTGCAGACTAGTAACAATTTGTTTTGTTTGACACTTGAGAGACATTGCTTGCAAATTACACACATACATCAAATTATCTCACTGAATCCTTAAGACAACCCACGTGTAGGAAGAATTATTATCCGCATTTCAGCAGGTGAGGAAAGAGAGGCTTGAGGAGAGTGTCTTAGGTACCGATAACAGAGCCAGCATTGAGAGCCAAGACTCTGCTTCCTAATTTGACCAATTTCCTCCCTCTGCCGCATTTCCCAAACCTCAGTCATTTGAATTCAACCCTTGCAAAAATGTTTCATATCCACATACCACATCGGCCATTATTTATTTAATGTTTCTCTTTAAATTGACTCGCTTTTTACTTTAATAAATATATCTTGAAAATGAACTTTATATCACTACTGTAAAAAAGAAAATTGAATTGCTTACCATAAGCAAATGGTAACTAGGAGAATAACTACAGAAAAAAGCAACACAATCCTGCCATATTCTAGCTGCTGCCTATTGTAAGCCAAAGGCCAGCTGCCTGCTCTTTGTAAAAATGGACATAATCAAAGTGTTAGAAAGATGTTAAGATACTCTAGCAACAAAGAAGATGCTTCCCTTGGCTTAATCAGGAAAAACGGTAAGGGGAAAACCCCCTCACTAACACTGCTCTCTAATACTGCAGCCGTGTGTCAGGTCAAATTATCTCATCTAACACTTCGGGAGGAGTGGCTCCAGGCACTCTTGGAGAGGGAAAGATCTAAGAGATGGAGCAGGTAGGTGATGGATACTGTGAAGGGAAGACTCAGCAACCTGCAGCCCTGAGAACCAGGAGTTTGCCAAAAACAGGGCATCTGGGGAGCTGATCAGGGATGGAGAGAAAAAAACCCAGGGGCTTAACTAACTGGACATCTGCTCAGGAGACCCAGTACGAATTCCTCTGCAAAGGCCAGAGAGCTGGAGGAGAGAAGCAGGCACCTGACCCTTGGAAGGACCCCCTTGCTCCCTGCAAGGTTTCAGCATGTGAGACCTCAGAGTGCCTTTGCGTGAAGGCCGCTCAGATGCACCCGGCTGGCTGGCATCAAGTACATATTCATATCAACACTTCCAGTTCACGGCCAGGACCCTGGGCAATCCTGTCATCCAAAGTCCTGTGAAGAGTATTCACATTCACTAGGCGCCTACTGTGTGTGCCAAGCAATGTGTCAGGAGCTTCTCTTAATTTGTGTTTTTCCATCCTAACATTTGGGTATGTACTATCATTAAATCCATCGGATAGATGTTAAAACTTGCAAAGAAACAGCAAAGGAGGTGCTCGGACTGGCATCTACCTGACTCTAAACTCTATGCAATAGCC
>NW_011494644.1:6859760-6862154 GCF_000754665.1 Bison bison bison
GCCTTCTGGGTCACACTTCTCAAATCTCTTGCTCCACCGCTGAGGTCCCCCCCATTTCCTTCACCACAATGCAGCTCCTTTCCCAGTCCTCTCATTTATGGACCAGCAACATCCTACGGCCGATTTCAAGAGCAGAACACTGGGGCTTCTCTGTCTTGTATCTCTATTCTGCAGCCCTCAGGGCCAAGTTTTGTCTCTACCTTTCAAGAGAGCATAACATTCAAGCAAGCAGATGCTGTAGCTGCACTGCCCA
Source organism: Bison bison bison (assembly GCF_000754665.1). NCBI lineage: Eukaryota > Metazoa > Chordata > Mammalia > Artiodactyla > Bovidae > Bison > Bison bison. Next base: position 6,860,014 of record NW_011494644.1, read on the forward strand.
GATTTGAATCCCAGCTCTGCATTCATCAGCCATGATGACTTTAACAAGATGATCTCCCTGTGCCTCAGCGTTCCCTGCTGTAAAAGGGAAGCAAAAGTAGTCCTTACTTCATAGGTTTGTGGTGAGGATTCAATGAGCTTATTTTCATAAAGCACTTAGAAATATACTTGAAAGAAAATATGTACCGTATAAATGTTGCTATTTTGTGTCAGTTGCTCACTCATGTCCATCTCTTTCTGACCCTATGCACGGTAGCCCACCAGGCTCCTTTGTCCATGGGGATTCTCCAGGCAAAAATACTAGAGTGGGTTGCCACTCTCTCCTCCAGGGGATCTTCCCAACCCAGGAATCAAACCAGGGTCTCCTGCATTGTAGGCAGATTCTTTACCAGCTGAGCTATCAGGTTAGCTAATATTTATTATTGTTCTCAGATTTACATTGTTCCTACTGGATCATTTCCCACCAATCCAATCTTATTTTCCAGATTGTGTCAACACACACTTCTAATCAAGCCAGCATCTACATGCAAGCCTGCATGCTAAGTCGCTTCAGTTGTGTCCAACTCTGTGTGACCCCATGGACTATAGCCCCCCAGGCTCCTCTGTTTATGGGGATTCTCCAGGCAAGACTACTGGAGTGGGTTGCCATGCCTTCCTCCGGGGGATCTTCCCGAGTCAAAGATCAAACCTCTTATGTCTCCTGCACAGGCAGGTGGGTTCTTTACCACTAGCGCCACCTGGGAAGCGCCCACATCTACATACCTATTCCCAGCTCTCTGCCATTGCCGATGAGTGTTATTCCTGCCTACAACGTTTCCCCTTGCCCTCTCCACGTTTGTCCATTCTTCAAGAGCAAAATCAAGCCTCGTCTACCTCCATGAAGTCTTTAGTGGCTTCTTGGGCTACATAACCTCTCACTTCATAACATTCATTCCTTCATTCATTTATCTAGCACTTATTACCAAGTACCTACTATGCTACTGTGTGTCAGAAACAACTACAATCCCCACAGATACAACCGCTCTCAGTCCAGTGTGGGAGACAAGTACTAAACAACTAGACACACGAATCAGCATCATTTACAATCGTGTCATAAGGGGAAAACAGAGAGCAAAAAGTACATAGGCCTGTAAATGGGGAGCTCTAATTTTGTTGGAGGGTCAAGTCTCAGGAGTTGGCATTTACAATTATACCTAAAAGTAGAGTTTGTGTTATCCAAGTGAAAGAAGGACACAGGGAGGGAAAAATTAACCTCAGCATATGCAAAGGCCCTGAGACTGGAGAGACCCCGCCTCCAACTCCTAAAAAGTCAGTAAAACTGGAATGCATACAGGTTACAGGAAGGGCGGCATCAGACAAACCCAAAGGAAAAGCTGGATCCAGAGGATAGAGAATTACAACCATGTAAAAGATTTGGAATTTTGACCCTGAGTACATTCAGAGGCCACTTATCAGCCATAAAAAAAAAGAAAAGAAAAGAAAAGAAATAAGGCCATTTGCAGCAACATGGATGCAACTAGAGATTATCATACTAAGTGAAGGAAGTCAGAAAAAGAAAGACAAATACCAGATGATACCACTTATATGTGGAATCTAAAATATGGCACAAACGAACCTATTTACAAAACAGAAACAGATTCTCAGACATAGAGAACAGATTTGTGGTTGCCAAGGGGAAGGGGGGGCGGGTGGGGAAGGGCTGGGAGTTTGGGATTCCTAGATGTAAACTATTATATCTAGGATGGACAAACAAAAGGTCCTGCTGTACAACAGAGGGAATTATATTCAGTATCCTGTGATTAAACCATAATGGAAAAGAATATGAAAAAAAGAATGTCTGTATGTGTACAATTGAGTCACTTTGCTGTATAGCAGCGATAGGCATAATGTTGTAAATCGACTATACTTCAATTTAAAAACAAAAAAAATGTTTAGAAAAATTTTTAAAGACTTTGAAACATAAAAAAAAAAAGGAATTTTAATTTTAGGTATACGTTCAGTTCAGTTGAGTTCAGTCGCTCAGTCGTGTCTGACTCTTTGTGACCCCATAAATTGCAGCACGCCAGGCCTCCCTGTCCATCACCAACTCCCGGAGTTCACCCAAACTCATGTCCATCGAGTCAGTGATGCCATCCAGCCATC
>NW_011494644.1:6862421-6912022 GCF_000754665.1 Bison bison bison
CTGACACTGTTTCCCCATCTATTTCCCATGAAGTGATGGAACCAGATGCCATGATCTTAGTTTTCTGAATGTTGAGCTTTAAGCCAACTATTTCATTCTCCTCTTTCACTTTCACCAAGAGGCTTTTGAGTTCCACTTCACTTTCTGCCATAAGGGTGGTGTCGTCCGCATATCTGAGGTTATTGATATTTCTCCCAGCAATCTTGATTCCAGCCTGTGCTTCTTCCAGCCCACCGTTTCTCATGATGTACTCTGCATAGAAGTTAAATAAACAGGGTGACAATATACAGCCTTGACATACTCCTTTTCCTATTTGGAGCCAGTCTGTTGTTCCATGTCCAGTTCTAACTGTTGCTTCCTGACCTGCATAGAGGTTTCTCAAGAGGCAGGTCAGGTATATGTTAGAGACAATCTATTTGTCTTTTCAGAAATTTTATGTTAGGCACCTAGTGAAATATTAGTTCCTAAATCTCATCTTTAGAAATAAATACTTCTTCAATAGTTTTTGTATTACTTGCTTTATCCACAGTCTCTGGTGGATGGGGGCTTCCCAGGTGGTATAGTTAATAAAGAATCCCCGCCATTGCAGGAGATGCAGAGGAGCTCGGCAGGCTACAGCCCATGGGGTGGCGAAGAGTTAGACACGACTGAGTGACTCACACAAACATACACACACTTACACACACACACACACACACACACACACACACACACTTACACACTTGCTGCCAGACACAGCTGATTGGATCACAGTTTGTACCTGATTGAAGGCTAGCCAACTCATTCATAGGGAGGCCGGTAACCTGGAACTTGTGACTTGACTTTAAAAGGTCAACTGAGCCAATCAGATGATCTCTGCTGGAACTTTTAACCAACAGCCACAGAAATCAGTTGCTAGTTGGCTAGGGACAGCGAAACAGAAAAGATACAAGGAAGCCTTGGGACTAGGGTGGCAACAATGGGGCAAAGGCAAGCTGAAGTTATTTTTTAAAATAAGACAAAACTGTTTGGTCATGAAGAGACAACCCTGCAAAGCCTTCCCATTACACTTAAATAAAATCCAAAATTTTGCCATAATCTCCAAAGTCTTGCATTATTAAGACCATACGAACCTATCCATCTTTATTCCATGCCACCTTTCATGTTGCGGCCTACACTCCAGTCACATGTCCTCCCTTTTCAGTCCCTTGATCCAGCCGAACATATTTCTGCCTCAGGGCCTTCACATCCAATGCTCCCACTGCTTGAAATCTCTCTCTTTATATGGTTGTCTTCTTCCCATTCTTCAGGTCTGAGCTGACAAGTCACCTCTTTGTTTGCCAACTGTCAAAAGCAGATCCCCTGTTATTCTCTATTATAGTCCATACTTATTCCCTTGATCATTCAGAAGGGCGTAATATTTTATCTTTTGTGTATTTGTTTACTTACTAGAAGATAAGTTCTGTGAGACCAGTGTCCTTGACTGTCTTGTTCTAGCTTTTCATCTGGTAAGTGCTCAACTATGTGAAGGGAAGAAAGAGAACGCATGGAGTATTACTTAGGGGAAAACAAGTAGCACAGGGAGAGGAAAAGCGTGGCCTTCTTGGATTCTAATGGCTTCTAAAGGAAATGTCCCATTTCCTTCTGGCCCAGTCGTATTGCAGGGGATCTCTGGGAGACTTTTTCTGAATTCCTTCAACAATCTCCTCTTTCCTCGAGCAAGCTTGAGTGGGTCTCTGTTCCTAGTCACCAAGTGAACAGTGACAAGAACTTCTGAAGCTTCCAGAGCTGGAGAACACCCAGCCATATGGGAGCAGCTGAGAGTCCCTCTTGGGGACAGCAGGATAGCTGGACCAGAATAGTATTTAGCCAGGATGTTTCTAGAAGGGGGGTCAGAACTTCAAAGCCAGTTCAGTTCAGAAAGAGCCAAGACTGAGACAGAACCGGGGACCGAAAACCAAGGGGCAGTGTCTGAGGGCCAGTAAATCGTGAGCCTAAAATCAAAGCCAGCATAAAGCCAATGGCAAGGCCATGTTATTGGCTGAAAGCAAGCACCTCCTGGGTGTCAGGTAAAATTTGTGGGCTGCTGATTCCTTCTTTGCAAATAATAGCAAAACCAACCAAACAAAACCCAGTTTTAAGACGGTGGCCTGTGGGGACTTCCCCTATGCTCCCGCCGTTAGGACCCAGCACATTCACTGCCACAGGTTTGCTCCCTGGTCGGGGAACTAAGAACCTGCAAGCCTCACGACACAGCAAAAAAAAAAAAAGATGGGCATCTGGACTTTAGAGGGCCTTCTCTGATGCCTTCAGTAAAAACCTCTTGACTGCAAGTAATACTCCGTTCTAACTTAACTAGATTGTATTGATCAGGTAAACTAAGTTATCATAACAACCTCCCAAGTTTCTAGGGTTTAACCAAATAAACCTTTACTTCTTGCTCACACAAAGTCCAATGCAGGTGTTTTTGGCTGAGCCATGCTCCTGGATGACTCTACTCAAGTTGTAACTCAGGAGACAAAGCTGCTTCTGTCCTGCAGTTGTGCCATCTTGTGGCTTCAGGGTGGCCTGATCTCATCCACCTGGGTAGATGGGGGAGGGAGAGTGGTAGTGGTGAGAAAGCGAAGGGTCATGCCCCTAAACTCAATCACCTTGACCCAGAAGCAACCCATTCATTTCATTAGTAAGAAGAGTCACGTGGCTCCAGATTCCAGGGGAAGTGATGTTGAAAACATCATCCACGGCTGGAGAGTTGGTTCCCAGTAATAACTCTACATGACGTAAGGTAGGCATTGATCTTTAACAAGTGACTGCTCATTTCTGTCATTCAACTTAAGCAAGAAAAAATGTTGCCTTTGTAAAAAGAAATCTCAAGATAAAGGGACCCGCAGGTTAGTTAATGGTTTCCCTGGTGGTTCAGCAGTAAAGAATTCACTTGCAACACAGGAGACACGGGAGACGTGGATTCCATCCCTGGGTCAGAAAGATCCCCTGGAGGAGGGCGTGGCAACCCACTCCAGTATTCTTGCTAGGAAAATCCCATGGTCAGAGGAGCCTAGCAGGCCACGGTCCAAGTGGTCACAAAGCGGAAAAGATGACTGCAGCTGTTGAGCACACACACAGGTTAGTTAATTCAGCAGCTCAAAGATATATCCAAGGACCCAAAGACTTTCCATCTTTCCACAGCTCCATCCTTGGGCCAGTATCCATCATGCCCAGGTATAATATCCCATCATAGACAGATGCAACATCTGTGCAAGATGCTGCCTCTTTACTGTGCGTCTTTAAGAGGGAAGAAATCTTTATTAGAAGCTACTCCATTACATTTCCCCCTATTCTCTTTGGCCAGAATTGGGGCATATGTCCACCCATAAGCCAGTCACCAATAAAGGGAATAACATTACCATGAGGGACCCAGACCAGTGGTTCTTAGCCTTGGATGTCCATTAGCACCATCTGCAGGACACTTTTTAAAATACAAATGTTCAGACACTCTTGCAGCTGACTCTCAACTTAACTGATCAAAAGGGGGCCTGAGCTTCAGTAGTCGCCAATGACAGATTAAGGAACAAAGTTTATTTACATTCTTGTTTAGCTTAATCCATGAGATGCTCGTAAAATTTGGGAACTTGAAGTGATAAAGCAAATGGGGAAAATGATAGCAACCGGTGCATCTGGATAAAGGATAGGGGAAGAAGCTCTTTCTTCATTCTTGTGATTTTTTTTTTCTATAGGCTTGAGATTATATCAAAATTTAAAGTTACAAAAGAGGGGGGTGATGGGAACTTACATATAAAAGCCAGGATTTTGAAATTCTTTTGAAAATCAGAAAATCTGGAAAAGTGGAGTCTGTGTTCCTGCAGAAAATAAAAAGTAGATCTGATAATAGAGCCCAGAACTCTGAGCAAATACATCCAAGCCAAGGGCCTTGGCATAGTATCATTATCTGGAGCTCAGGTGAGTCTTAGAATCAGTCTTGGGACTCAGTGTCTGGAATCCTTTCCATTTCTATTCATTCTCTTCTATCCTGCTCCATTCTCTTCCAGCCTCTAAGTATAGCTTGGATTATTTTCTGCCAAATGCAGCACCTTGCACTTGCCCACACTGAAAGCTCATCCCTGGCAACTCCTCTGCCCACTCGCACAGCCTGGTGAGCTCTTCCTGCGACGACGTGTCGCCAGCGGCTTGGCATTTCACTCCCTGGCACAGCGAAGTGTCACCGACGCATGTGGCTCTCTCACCACTCACTCCTCCGGATCAGTCAGGCAAATGTCAGCGAAGACCCAGCCCAGCACTGACACACTGCTGTTTTCAATTAATTGATTAACTAACTCATCACAACCCAACCAAGCCTCTGGTGGCAAGCAAAAGTGGCCAGCTGCGGTTAATGTAAGCAACAGAGCGATTTTGTGTAAGGCAGAACTTCTCAAAGGTGGTGCAAGTGACATTGGGGTCTGGATAACTCTGCTCTGGGGCTGCGCTGAGTATTGTAGGATGTTTAGCGGCAGCCCTGGCTTCCACCCACCGGATGACAGGAGCACAACTGCCCTGCCCCACCCCCAACGTTGTGACAACCAAAAATGTCTCCAGACAATGGCAGAAGTTTTTGGTGGGGATGGGGGAATTAAAAGCTGCTCCCAACAGAAAGGATTAAGGATTAAACCTAAAAAAAGACGGCAATCTTGAAACAGAGCAGGACCCTGTGGGGCTCCTGGGCCTGGAAGCATTTCTGTGTCCCCCATTCTTTCCTTGTTTATAGGGAGTAGACTCCAGTCTCCATGATCTTCCTTGAGTTCCAGAGGGCAGATTCAAGTTGTTGCTACTCAGGGAATGGAGGGGGGCTGCAGAGATAAGGAAGGAAGAGTGTGGAAACAGTGGTGAAGCCTTGGAGCAGGGTCCTGGTTCCCCCTCAAGGGTACCCATAAAGAGCTCATCTTTGAGCTCTTTATAGAACTCAGTCATTTAAGGGCATATAAGGGTATATAAAATCATTTAAGGGTGCCCATAAAGAGCTCATCTTTGAGCTCTTTATAGAACTAAAGCCCCCAACAAATGGAAGATGTTAGCATTTGTCATTCCAGAGAAGACCACCTGAAGCCAGATTAAAGGAGTTCCAGCCCCGCACACACTTAATTCTTATCAGCAACCCCAGGCTTGAACCATTGCTATAAAACTCCTCACCAAATCCTCCCAGGTTGAGATACACAGTTCTTTAGGACACAAGCCCACTGGGTTCCGCTTTGCCTGGCAAAAAAATAAAGCTCTTCTTTTCTACTTCACCCAAAGCTTTGTCTCTATTCTATTCAGCACCAGTGCGTAGGGGCTGAGTTTTTGGCATCATACTGAGACATTGTAGGGTTGTAGACAGCAGGGACTGTTAGATGGTTGGATGTGAATCCTGGCTCCATCATTTTTATTTGTGTGACTTAATCTCTCCATGCCTCAGTTCCCTTATCTTTAAAGGGAGATAATCAGGTTAAATTAGGTTATACGGTGGAAACAAATAAGCCCCAAATATTAGTAGTTTAAAATACAGGCTATGTGTCCACTGGGGGTCAGCTGGGGTTTTGTTCATCTTGCTCAGTAGAGGGTCCACTATCTGGATATTGCTGGTCAAAATGACAAGGAGAAAACAAAGAGATGCTAAACTGGCCCTTAAAAGTTTCTGTCTGGAAATGATACATATCATTCCTGTTCATAATTCATTGATCAAATAAGTTATGTGGCTATACTGAATTTAAAGGGGACAACAAAGTGAAAACCTACCACAAGCCCAGAGAAAGAAGAAGGGGAAATATTGATTGACAAACAGCACTAAAGTCGAACATGAGTAATAACAATACTGACCTTATAAGTTTGCTGGGAATAGTAAACAAATTAATCGTACAAAGTTCTCAGAACAGTGCCTGGCATCTATTAACTACTCTATAAATATTGGCTTATTATTACTGGTCAATTCGCCCAGCATTTACTGAGCACTGTGATGGTCCATTTTATGTGAATATCCCAGTAGTCTCATCAAACACTCATCTTGGTGTTGCTTTGAAGGATTTTACAGATGTGATTAACATCTGTAGTTGACATTACGTAAAAGGAATTATTTTCAACAATCTGGGCCACCCGATGCAATCAGTTGAAGGACCTTAAGAGCAGAGCCAAGGTTACCCTAAAGAAGAAGAAATTCTGGGGAATCTTCTGGTGGTCCAGTGGTTAGGACTCAGTGATTTCACTGCCAGGGACTGGGTTCACTGGGTTCACTCCCTGATCAGGGAACTAAGATAATGCAGGATGTGTGGCATGACCAAAAAAAAAAAAAGAAAAGAAATTCTTCCTGAGGACAGTAGCATCAGCTCCTACCCAGGTTTCCAGGCTGCCCTTCCTAACAGCCTGTGCTACAGATTTCAGATTTGCCCAGCCTGCCCCACAATCATATAAGCCAATTCCAGGCAATAAATCTCTTTACAAGTACTTTCCGGGTGGTCCAATGGTTAAGACTCTGCACTTTCAATGCAGGGATCTCAGGTTTGATCCCTGCTTGGGGAACTAAGATCCCATATGCTGTGCTGTGTGGCCAAGAATAAAATAATAATAATAATAAATTTTTAAAGGAATAATAAAAGTAATAACTGATAATAAAAACTCTTTACAGCCTTACCTGTCAATATCTTCCCTCTCCCCGCTTTCCCTCTTCTTCCTACCTCTTGTTAAAGACGTAAGTTCTAGGTTTTATTCCCCACTCCTGTGATGACTCATTTCTGACTTCTGACCCTTTAGTACTGACCACCCCCCCGACCCTGCCCCCTGGCGGACCTTTCCTGGTTTGGCCCCATCCCCCTGGATCTTTCTGTTTACAGCCACCACCTACCTCCTTAGACGTCTAGCAGTTTCTTCCCCCGTGTTGGGCATCCTTAAGGCTAAAGAGCTTGAGAGAGCAGAAATTTTGAGCCACGTGACTTCAGGACCAACTGCCCCCAAAGTAGGCCTCAATTATGTACTGATTATGTTGAATTAAAGTTAAGAAACAATTGATGTAACAGGACACTTTGACCCTCCTCTGTGTCTCTCTGGAAGCAGGAAATAAACTTCCCATGTGATACACACAGCTATATATGAAATAAATAACCAACAAGGGCCTACTGTAGAGAACAGGGAACTACACTCAGTATTATGTAATAACCAGTAAGGGAAAAGAATCTGGAAAAAATGGATATTTATGTATATATGTATAGCTGAAATACTTTGCTACACACTTGAAACTAATGTAACATTGTAGATCAACTATACTTCATTAAAAATAAATAAATGAATCTTTTTTAAAAAGAAAGAAGAGGGCAGAGAATCCCCAGGTCAAAGAAAATCAGTCAATCAATAAATAATCAATCATTAAATTTCTCTTGGGAAAGGTCCATTCTCTGCATCTGGAGGTAAAAAGGACACCCTTCTCATCTGAGGTGAGAAAACTGTATAAACAAGTCTTGTTACCTCTTTACTTTCCCCAAGCCCAAACTCTGTTTAGGTAATTCACTAAGAAAAGTGAAGCGTTAGCCGCTCAGTCGTGTCTGACTCTTTGCAACCCCATGGATTGTGGTCCACCAGGCTCCTCTGTCCATGGGATTCTCCAGGCAAGAATACTGGACTGGGTTGCCATTCCGTTCTCCAGGGGACTTTCCCAACCCAGGGATTGAAGCTGGGTCTTCCCCATTGCAGGCAGATTCTTTACCACTGAGCCACCAGGGAAGCCCCCACAGCCTGATTTTCTTTGTCCTATCAATTCCTCATACCTTTATTTCTTTGTCTAAAAAGTATACAAGCTGCCGGATTTGGCCACTTCTTAGATTCCATTTCTATAAGACCTCTGTCCATACAAATTAAAATTTGTCTCTTTTTCTCCAGTTAATCTGTCTTGTGTCCATTTTATTATGAGTCCAGCTGCAAGAACTCAAGAGGGGAAGGAGGTAAGTTTGCCCCTCCTCAACAATGACCATGACTGCTATGCCTTGCAAAGCTCCATCTGCTGCCCTGACCCCACCTTCCCTATCAAGTTCAAGTTTGTGCTCTGTGACTTTAAGTAAGTGACTTTCCGTGCTTCAGTTTAACTCAGCTGCTGGAGGGGATCAGGATATACCATCTTGAAATATGCCACTTTGGCAGAGGATTATTTTGAGCTGAAGGCAAGCAAGAAACAACAAATGCAGAGAAAGTTCTTTATCCTCCTCTTTACTGCCTCAAGGCAAGGCATAAATTTACCTCCGTGAAGGTGTGCCCCCTCCTCAATCCTGTACCAAAAAGAGGAAACAACTCTTGTCACACTGGCGATGGCGCCAACTTGAATTTGCACAAAGATATTGAATTGAAATAACCCTTATCGTGCATCATTTCTCCCATATATTTGCCTTCCCACAATCTACTGCCCCTAGAAGCCCAAACCCTTTTCCTGCCTCTTGTCACCTCTCTAACTAAATGTATTGTACTTTGTTAAAATGGTATATAACCTCTCAGACTAAACCATGCAATCAAATTGGGACTCGAACCCATGGTCTTTTAGCTGAGACCACACACTTGACCTCAGGATTTAATGATGCTCAGATTCTTGCAGTCTCTTCCCAGAAAGAATTCAGTGAGAGACAGAGTGATAGGTAAGAAGTAGATTTATTTAGGGAGAAATACACTCCACAGACAGAGTATAGGCCATCTTAGAAAGCAAGAGGCCCCAAAATATGGGATATTAGTTTTAATGTGCTGGGGAATTTCATAGGCTAATGAGTGGGAGGATTATCCAACTGTTTTGAGGAATTGGTAGGGATTTTCAGGAACTGGGCCACCAGTCACTTTTGGCCTTTATGATTAGCCTCAGAACTGTCATGGTGTATCATTTGGCTAAGGTATTACAATGAGGAATTAGACACATGAGCATCTAATGAGGCTCAAGGTCTACTGGAAGTTGAATCTTCTGCCATCCTGGGCTTGGTTGGTTCTAACCAGTTTTTGTCATGACTTGTGGCTATGTCATTCTTTTAAAGGTTATGTCCTGTCCCCTTCCCTCCCATTTCAGAAACACTTCTTTGAGCTTTCACTTCCTCTTCCATGAGATCCCCTTGTTTGTATAAAAAAATAAGTAAAATATCAACGTCATATACAATTTGTATACCTTATAGGGGAACAAAATTTGCCACTCCAAAATCTGTCTCTGGGGCATGAGGATCATGATTGATTATTTAGGTTAGTTATTTTTAAGAAACAGAAGATTCAGCAAGAAACTTTGACCTCCTCCTTAGCTGCCTAAAGAATGTAGATAGAGGACATGTTATAACAAGGGAACATCACCAAAGACTATAGTAAGACATTAGGTGTGTAGACCCGGAGGAGCCTAACAAGGCCTGTTTGTTAAAACTCCTCTGTGTCCCACTGCCTTTGCCTGGACCAGCAAACATTTATTTACCAAATATTTGCTTTTCCATATCCATGTGAATTGCCTGCCTTACCTTTGAAGTCCCAGATCCCTACCCCTAACATCTTCTTCTATCTTAAGCTGAAGATGGTATTTAAGGTGAAGGTTTTAGTCATTTTAGTAAATTACTCCATTTTCCTGGGCTCTCCCATGTATGCTTGTTACTAAACTTTTGTTTGATTTTCTCCTCTTAATCTGTCTTGTGTCAGTTTAATTCTTAGGCCAGCCAGAAGAACCTACAAGGGAAGAGGAAAATGTCTTCCTCCCCGACAGCCTCTTTTTCTGTTACCTAGCTTTTCTTAATTTAGTTTGCATGGCCCCATTCACTCAATTAAACAGTGTAAGAGGGAAAGTATTCTCCTCCCCTATACTGCAAAGTGGGAATCACAAGAGAACCCATCTTCTATTTGTGCAGTGAGGACTTAATGAGGCAAATGCTTGTGTAGTACTTAACACATGACCAGCTCATAGTCAGTGCTTAGTAACTGAGAACTTGTTAAATAATTACCAATACTACTATTGATGAAAAATTAATCAATCTAGGAAAGAAATGGAATATTTTATTCAAGCCAAATGGAGATTTTAAGCATGGTCACATAATCTTTTGAGACAGAGGGAGGGATGTACATTAAATGATGTGTTTTTGACAGTTTACAGAATCCAGATCTACAAGTACAGAGTGAGTAGTGGGTCATGAGTCATCATGGCCCCTTACAAGATTGAGAAAAGTTATCTCCTCAGTTCAGTTCAGTCACTCAGTCATGTCCAACTCTTTGAGACCTCATGAATCACAGCACGCCAGGCCTCCCTGTCCATCACCAACTCCCGGAGTTCACTCAGGCTCATGTCCATTGAGTCAGTGATGCCATCCAGCCATCTCATCCTCTGTCATCCCCTTCTCCTCCTGCCCCCAATCCCTCCCAGTATCAGAGTCTTTTCCAAGGAGTCAACTTTTCGTATGAGGTAGCCAAAGTACTGGAGTTTCAGCTTTAGCATCCTTCCAAAGAAATCCCAGGGCTGGTCTCCTTCAGAATGGACTGGTTGGATCTCTTTGCAGTCCAAGGGACTTGCAAGAGTCTTCTCCAACACCACAGTTCAAAAGCATCAATTCTTTGGTGCTCAGCTTTCTTCACAGTCCAACTCTCACATCCATACATGACTACTGGAAAAACCATAGCCTTGACTAGATGGACCTTTGTTGGCAAAGTTATCTCCTAAGGAGTAATGAATCTTGATGAGATTAAGGAGGATTAATCAGATCTCCTAAGGAGGTCTGATTAATGCAGATACACGTGCCTGCTAAGTCGCTTCAGTCATGTCTGACTCTGCAACCCTGTGGACTGTAGCCTACCAGGCTCCTCCATCCATGGGATTCTCCAGGCAAGAATACTGGCGTAGGTTGCCATGCCCTTCTCCAGGGGATCTTCTCAACCCAGGGATCAAAGCCACATCTCTTATGTCTCCTGCACTGGCGGGAGGGTTCTTTACCACTTGCGCCACCCGGAAAGTCCCCATGCAGATGCACACAACACACTAAAGGGACTTCCCTGGTAGTCCAGTGGTTAAGACTCTGTACTTTCATTGCAGGGAGCATGGGTTTGATCCCTGGTTGGGGAACTAAGATCCCACAAGCTACATGGTCAAAAAACAAAACAAAGAAACAAAAGATACAATAAATACTAAATGGGGAGGGAGGAAGCCCAAACAGGCAAAGAAACACTTTATCAAAATTTTTCCCATCTTGCCATAAATTATGAATTTTATTTCATCACTAGCCCTCTCCATCTTCATCCCCAGCCCTGGTATTTTTGCCCCTTGTGGTCTCAGGACAATTTGGTGAACAGCTGAGTCACAGAAACATAACCAGTTTTATTAAACACAACCAAGCTGGTGTTGACAAAATTAATCAGTCCATGTAAGAAAGCAATGGAAAATTTTATTTGAGCCAAACCAAGAATTATAACCTGGGAAAAGGATCTCAGAAAACTCCAAGAACTGTTTCACCCATTAGAAGTCAAGGCATAGTTTTATAAGTTTTTTGAGATAGAGGCCTGTACGTTAAATGACATATTATTGACAGTTTATACAATCCAGATCTGTAGGTACAAGGTGGTAGATCATCGTGACCCCTTACAAGATCAAGAAGGAATGTTAGTTACCTTTTAAGGTGTTGTGTTCTTGGTGCTAGGAGAATGCTGCTGTTTTTCCTGATAAAGTTTGGTCGATGCATAACACAGGCACACAATGCACAGTGAGGGGAGAGAGGGGACCAAAGGGCAGAGGACATGCTCTAGTTTACTTTTTTCTAATCTTGCCATAAAATATGAATTTTATATCACACTGGCATCCCCACTATAAGTCTCTCTTGAGAAGGGAAACTTCTACAATGTAAATCTATTCATCTTTTCTTCAAACCCACCCTCTCCCATAACATAAAGAGCTGCTTCCTTTTAGCAGGGAGCCCCAGGGAGCTGGCTTCTGTCTCCCTACTTCGATCCACGCTCAGGCACCCCATGGTCAATGTGTCCATATTGGCATCTCAGCTGTAGGGGACTCACAAGAAGTCTTGTGCTTTGAAGTATCGCACTTACCTACATTTTACATATCAAGAGGGAAGAGGATGGCAAATCATTATTGGCAAGAAAGATAGGGGAAATAGCAGAGGTCGTGTATTCAAAAGCAATTAGTTCGGACAACAGAAGGAACAAAAAGAAAGACATTATGCAAGTGGAGGCCATTCCATCCCTCAGAAGATAATGTCCTCTTTGAACACAAAAGGAAGGCTTTTAAAGCAGCCCAGTTCTTTCCAGTTCTGTTCAAATATTAAGCTTCCTCATGATTAATATTAGGCCTGGGTAGCGTCAGGGCTCTGAAACATTAACACTTTCATATTCCTCAGTAATGATGTTAGTATTCACTGTATTAGATTTTAAATATTTCACAACATTGGGCAGGAGTCAGTACAGTCATAAATCTTTAACTTCTACCAAATAACTCAAAACTGGCATGAGCCCATACCGCTCTTCCTTTTTTAATATTTCCTCTATGTAGTCTTTTGAGGGCTACTAAATTGGGGATGATCTTCAATAGGAAGTCCATTCTCTGGGAAGCAAGTAGTGTCTGATTTCAGTTACTTTAGGAGGAGAAAGCAAGGTGTTACCAAACTCTGAGTGCCATTCAAAGGCCAAATTATTGAGAGTCAATTGGAAAGAAAAAGCTACTTTTTTTCAGGAGGCTAGCAACCTGGAGAGAAGGCTGACTTGTGTCCAAAAACCAATTCCGAAGATTCTGCTCAACCATGAAGTCTTCCCAGGTGTCTCAGACGATAAAGAATCTGCCCTCAGTGCTGGAGACCCAGGTTTGACTCTTAGGTCAGGAAGATACCCTGGAGAAGGGGATGAAAACCCACTCCAGTATTCTTGCCTGGAGAATTCCATGGACAGAGAAGCCTGGTGGGCTACAGTCCATGGGGGTCGCAAAGGGTCAGATATGGCTGAGTGACTAGCGCAACACACACAAGCTTTTAAAGGGAGAATCATTTGTGGAGCAGGTCAAAGTCTTCATATCTTCTGCTGTGTGCTGGCTTTCTTCTGATTGGTTGGTGGTGAGGTAACAGGGCAGTGCTCCAGGAATCTCGTGCTCAGCCTGAAGTCACCGTCCTCCACCTGGGTGGGGGCCTTAGTTCCCGCAGAAGAACTAAAAGGTATTTTGCTGTGCATTTTCCGTGAGGAGGAACCAGGGCCCTGAAATGTTGTTTCTTTTCCCTTTGGCCACACTTCATGACCTGCGGGATTTTAGTTCCCTGACCAGAGGAACCCGGGAAGTGGAAGTGTAGAGTCAACCAGTGAACTGCCAGGGAAGCCCCCACCCTATTGCTTCTTTTTTTTCTCTCTCTTTTTATTTTTTAAATTAAATTTATTTATTTTAATTAGAGGCTAATTACTTTACAATATTGCATTGCACTATTGCTTCCTGACTCTTCCTCCTAAGTCTCTGCATTCCCTCCCTTCCCTGGTAAGCAACTGTTTGAATATGCCCTTTGGAACTCAGGGAAGTTCAAGGAGGCTGAACGAAGCTTATTTCCTACAAACAGAAATCGGGAAACACTGAAAGGATCTGTACCCAGAAGAACCCCACAGGGTCCTGCTCTGTTTCAAAGGTAAGCAGAATTGGAAAATATCCCCTTTACCTTTCACCCCTTCTTCGTGGAACCAGGATTCTTCTTTCTCTCCACATGGAGAAACTGTGACCAAGTCCAAGCTTGCTCTGCTCACCTCACAATGAATCTGAGAGACAAAGAGGCAAGGAGTATAACTTTATTCAGAAAGCCGGCTGATGAAGAAGATGGCAGACTAATGTTTCAGAGTAACCATCTCATCAGAGTCTGGATGCCAGGTCAGGGAGAGAAGCAATGAGAAGCTAAAATCAAAAGGCAGAATAGAGAGGGTCAGGCAGTGGGGAAATAAATGAAAGAGAGGAAGAGGTGATGGGGGAGTAAAGTGAAAGGGTCTTGAGCCTTCCAAACATCTCTGGGAACGGCCAGATTTTGAAAGGGGTGTGTTCATGTCTTCCTTTTGTTGTAGCTATTCACAAGTGGCAGGGTCAGAGTATGTCTCTATGAGCTGAAAAAAGGTACTTTAGTTTACAGTAGGCAGATAGGCAGGGTCCTCTGAGGCAGGCTATTATGTGTGATTATAATAACAAAAGTAATGAAAAGCAAGTCAAAGAAACAGTTTCCAACATGGAGTCAGAATTAGCTCCTTCTCTGCAACAAAACCAGGAGAAATGGAGATTCAAGTTCATCCCTCCCATGAGCAAAAGAGAGCATGAAGACAGTAGAGGTATTATCAGAAGGGGGACCCCTTCCAGGGCCCGAGATTGGGTTCCTGTCTAACACTCAGAAATGAATTGTCCAAGGAGACATACATGCTGACAAAGCAAGGGAATATATTGGGAGGGGGTGCCCAGGCAGAGGGCAGTATGGTAAAGGAACCCAGGAGAACTTCTCTGCCACGTGGCTTGTAGTCTCAGAGTTCATGGTGGTGGAGTTCATCCTTCAGGTTTTCTCTGGCCAGTCATCTTGCATAAAACTGAGCAGGACACTGTGGGGCTTTGGGCATGGAAGCCTTTCTTTGTCCCCCACTTTTTGTTTGTAGAAAACAGGTTTAAGCCCCCATGACCTTCACTGAGTTCCAAAGGGAAGGTTCAAATCATTGCTAATCAAGGAAGGAAGAGATGCATGACAAGGGAAAAACAGTCAAGAAATAATAGAGCAGCTCGGGGACAGTGTCCTGGTTCTGCCTCAAGGAATACACAGAACAATCTTTGAGCTCTTCTGCAGAACTAAAACCCACCACAAATGGAAGATGTTAACTACTTATGAAGCATTCTTCATTCCAGAGAACCACAGTTTGATAACCCTGAGAACCTCATCAGGAGAAGCTCATTAGGAGATACCACCTGAGGCCAGATTAAAGGAATGCAGGCCCTGGACACACCCTGGTCCTTATCAAACTTATAAAACTCCTCGCCCAACCTCCCCCAGGTTGGAACACAAAGTTTTGAGGGCAGTAGCCCTCTGTGTTCCCCTTTCCTGGCAAAGCAATAAAACTACTGTGCCCAAAGCTCTGTCTTTGAGATTCGGTTCAGCACCAGGGTACACAGGCCAAGTTTCAGAACTACCCGTGCCTGTATTTGATCTGATTCAAGGTCTGTCCTAACAATATGTGTATATCAAGATGTGTGTAGTCAAGATGTTTTCCAGCATGAGAGTTTCTGGGAGTTTGACAGGTCATATTATATCTTGGCATCTCCCTCCCTCCTTTTGGCCCCTCCCGAATTCTTCTGGCTGACAGTAGCTTGTCAGTTACATATTCTTTATCAGAACCTCCTGTTGTGAGATAATTCAGGCAGATGGTTATTATCCTGCATGGCCAGAGCAGGTCATTTTAGTCAATGGTTCCCTAATGGACGGATAGCAAATTTAAAGAAAAGGATACTTGATGACATTACCAGTCTTCAGACTGGGGAGGAAAATAGGAGAAATTTAGGGGACAGAAAACGTCCACGTCTTGGTGTACCACCCATCCATTGTTGACACCCCTCCTTGAAAGCCCACATTGCTATCCATTCAGTGTAGAATTCATTGTGACCTCAGTTGTCACAATGCAAAGTCAAGGCAGCCCTTCAAGCAGTGACAGCTTCAAGGGAGTGCTTCCAGTTAGAGACCCACCAACCACCCCAAGGAACCAAGCACCTGAGAAGTTCTGCTTTTATCCATCCCAGGGATTTACCCAAGAGTTGTTTTCCTCCTTTGAGCCCATGAGAGCTCTTCTTTCACTTTTCCAGGAAGATGGGGTGATTCACCCTTTAAAGGTACTTGGATTGTTCCTAGGAGATCCCACAGTCACCTGGAAGCTTCTCCTTAAAGATTGTGAGTCCTTCCACTTCCCACAGAATAGAGCTTGATTTCCCCCAGAGGGGCCCAGAGCATCACAACACAAAGACTCATGAGAGATAGCATGGCCTTCTAAGGCATGTTAGGGCAGAGAAAATGACCTTAATTTCTGGCATGGCCCCATATGCTGCATGCATCAAAGCTGGGTTCTCATCAGAGACAGTCATGGTGTGTTAGGATTTCAGTTAGGGCTTCCGGGGCGATCCAGTGGTTAAAAAATCCACCTGTCAATGCATTGGACTTGAGTTTGATCCCTGGTCCAGGAAGGCCTCACGTGCCATGGAGCACTAAGCCCATGCACCACAACTGCTGAGCCGGTTCCTTAGAGCCCATCCTCTGCAACAAGAGAAGCCACCGCAATAAGAAAACCAAGCATTGCAACAAAGAGTAGTCCCCACCTGCTCCAACTAGACAAAGCCCAGTAGTAGTTCAGTCCCCCAGTCGTGTCCAACTCCTTGCCACCCCATGGACTGCAGCCAAAATGAATAAATAAATAAAACTTTAAAAAAAAATTTCAGTTGCCTGGCAGGGACTTTCCCTCACAGAATCCATCCTCTCTGTCCTTCTAATAGTATGGAAATTGTTTCATTTGCCAACAGGAGATAAACAACTAATACAGAAACCAGACTAGGAGAGGGGAACAGATGTAATTTTTTTTTTTAAGTCCAAACACAAATGCTTAAATCTCAAGAAAGTATTCCTCTCCTTTGTCCATGAATACTCCCTTTATTTTATTATTATATTATGTATTATTACTCTAAAGCTTTCAACTGTGTGGATCACAACAACCTGTGGAAAATTCTTAAACACATGGGAATACCAGACCACTTTACCTGTCTTCTGAAAAACCTGTATGCAGACCAAGAAGCAATAGTTAGAACCGGACATGGTACAACAGACTGGTTCAAAATTGGGTCAAGGCTGTATATTGCCACCTTGCTTTTTTAACTTCTATGCAGAGTACATCAAGTGAAATGCTGGGCTAGATGAAGCACAAGTGGAATCAAGACTGCTGGGAGAAATATCAATAACCTCAGATATGTAGATGCATTGCCCTTATGGCAGAAAGTGAAGAACTAAAGAGCCTCTTTTTTTTTTTTTTAAGAGCCTCTTGATGAGGGTGAAAGAGGAGTGAAAGGCTGACTTAAAACTCAACATTCAAAAAACTAAGATCATGGCATCCAGTCCCGTCACTTCATGGCAAATAGATGGGAAGAATGTAGAGACAGTGACACACTTTCTTTTCTTGGGCTCCAAAATCACGGTGGATGGTGACAGCAGCCATGAAATTAAAAGACACTTGCTCCTTGGAAGAAAAGCTATGACCAAACTAGACAGCATATTAAAAAGCAGAGACATCATTTTGCTGACAAAGGTCCACATAGTCAAAGCTATGGTTTTTCCAGTAGTCTTGTACAAATGTGAAAGTTGGACAATAAAGAAGGCTGAGCACCAAAGAATTGATGCTTTTGAACTGTGGTGTTGGAGAAGACTCTTGAGAGTCCCTTGGACAGCAAGAAGATCAAACCAGTCAGTCCTAAAGGAAATCAGTCCTGAATATTCATTGGAAGGACTGAGGCTGAAGCTGTAGCTCCAACACTTTGGTGACCTGATGCAAAGACCCAACTCATTGGAAAAGACGCTAATGCTGGGAAAGATTGAAAGCAAAAGAAGAGGGCGACAGAAGATAAGATGGTTGAATAACATCACCGATTCAATGGACATGAGTTTGAGCATACTCTGGGAGACAGTGAAGCACAGAGAAGCCTGGCATGATGCCGTCCATGGGGTTGCAAAGAATTGGACATGACTTAGCAAATGAACAATAACAATCATTATACATTAATTATATTAGTTACAATTACATTAGGTTTTAACTATAACATTGTATAGTATTTTTCACATGCCCCTGCCTCAAGCCAAGCTACCCATCTCCCAGCCCCTCATAATAATAAAGCCCCATGAGATCCAGGCTGGTCTCACATGTTACAAAATGAGCCATCTCAAACGTCTCCTGAATATAAAGAGATGTCTCCTTGGCACTTTCTGCTGGTGGAGAAGGTAAGCTTTGATACTTTCTTCTAGTTTTCCAAGTGGTAAGAAGGAAGAGTCCTGGTCCACGGATGAGAGGCGCAGGTAAAGGAGGCTTGTGGGTATCTCCACCTCAGGCAATGACTTATTATCTCCTAAGGTTATTGAAATCAGATGTGAGGTTAATTTCTCTTTTGTAAACCACTCCCATTTAGGCTACCTGAGAAATCTACTTGTCTCTTAAGAATTGACCTTGACCTTATCCCATGAGAAGTAACAAACTTGGCCTTATTATGTTAAAGGCATAGCAAACCCTCTTTTGTCTTAGGTTTTATTACAACGAAGACCCATGTTTACTGAAAATGCTTCTACTTACCCTCCAGAACAGTTATTCTTAATCCTGGCTAAGCATTAGGCCCAGTTTAAGAGCTTAAAAAAAAAAGAAACAAAACAAAACCCTATTCCCTATGTATAAATTCTAAACATACACCTGCCCTATGTCCCAGTAATTCTACTCCTAATTATATGCTTAAGAAAAATGAGTGCACTGATGGAAATTTTTGGTGTGTATACCAAAAGTATGTAAAAAATGTTCATCATATTTCATTATGTTAGCCAAAAATTGAAAACAAGCAAATTTCTATCAGAAATAGGATGGATGCACATATTGTGGCATAGTCATTCGATGGAATAAATAACTGCTGACCCTCACAACGTGGATGAATCTCACAGACCTGTTAAGGGAAAGAAGCTAAGCTCCAAAAGACTGCATGCTACATGGCCCCATTTCTATGAAGTTCAAGAACAGGCAGAATGAACCTCAGGTGTTAGAAGTCAGGATAGTAGTGCCCTATCCTAGGACAGAGAGCTTTCCAGGTGGCTCAGTGGTAAAGAATCTGCCAGCCAACGCAGGAGGTGCAAGAGATGCTGGTTCAACCCCTTCGTCAGGAAGATCCCTTGGAGTAGGACGTGGCAAACCACTCCAGTATTCTTGCCAGGAGAATCCTACAACTGAGCACACACACAGACATCCTGGGGTGGTGGGAGGAGTTACTGCATGGAAGAAGAATGATGGAGTTTTCAGCAGTAGCCGGAAAGTTCTACAGCTTCATGGAGGTGTTAGTATAATACATGGGTATATATTTATGTAAAAATTCATTGGGCTGAAAACAAGATTTGTAAATTCTACTTTAATATTCTATATGTATATATGTTAGTCACTCAGTCGTGTCTGACTCTTTGCAATCCCATGGACTGTAGCCCACCAGGCTCCTCTCTGTCCATGAAATTTTCCAGGCAAGAATACTAGAGTGGGTTGCCATTCCATTTTCCAGGAGATGGATCTTCCTGACCCAAGAATGGAACCTGGGTGCATTTCAGGCAGATTCTTTACCATCTGAGCTACCAGGGGAAGCCTTGTGATACACCATAACTCAACAGAATTTTTTATAAAATAAGCAAATTTACATAAAATACAAAATACCTAAGCCAGTACCCACTTTCCCTGAGAGTCTGATTCAGTTGAATTTTTGAGTAGGACCAAGACAAGGGGATATTTTAAGAGTCCCATGGGGATTATTTTTCTAGCTTTATTAGGATATAACCAGCATAGAACATTGTATAAGTTTAAGGCTTACACCCTTATAGCAGAAGGTGAAGAGGAACTAAAAAGCCTCTTGATGAAAATGAAGGAGGAGAATGAAAAAGTTGGCTTAAAGCTCAACATTCAGAAAACTAAGATCATGGCATCTGGTCCCATCACATCATGGGAAATAGATGGGGAAACAGTGGAAACAGTGTCAGACTTTATTTTGGGGGGGCTCCAAAATCACTGCAGATGGTGATTGCAGCCATGAAATTAAAAGATGCTTACTCCTTGGAAGGAAAGTTATGACCAACCTGGATAGCATATTCAAAAGCAAAGACATTACTTTGCCAACAAAGGTCCGTCTAGTCAAGGCTATGGTTTTTCCAGTAGTCATGAATAGATGTGAGAGTTGGACTGTGAAGAAAGCTGAGCACCAAAGAATTGATGCTTTTGAACTGTGGTGTTGGAGAAGACTCTTGGTAGTCCCTTGGACTGCAAGGAGATCCAACCAGTCCATCTTAAAGGAGACCAATCCTGGGTGTTCATTGGAAGAACTGATGCTGAGGCTGAAACTCCAATACTTTGGCTACCTCACGCGAAGAGTTGACTCATTGGAAAAGACTCTGATGCTGGGAGGGATTGGGGTCAGGAGGAGAAGGGGACGACAGAGGATGAGATGGCTGGATGGCATCACCGGCTCGATGCACATGAATTTGGGTGAACTCCGGGAGTTGGTGATGGACAGGGAGGACTGGGGTCACAGAGTTGGACACGACTGAGCAACTGAACTGAACTGAACTAAAGGCTTACATAATGTTTATATATATTTATATATGCATATATATGTTGCAAAATGATTGCCTCAATAAGGTTAATGAACACATCCATCACCTTGTGAAATAAAATTCATATTTTATGGCAAGACAAGAAAAATTTGAACATAAAAAATGTTCTCTGCCCTTTGATTTCCTCTCTACTGCCCTACAGGGCACTGTGCGCCTGCATTACACATCGATCAAAACTTGCCATCAACAGAAATACCTGCTCAACCATAAAGAGCAGCATTCTTCCAGCACCAACAAGACAACTCCTTAAAAGACAGCATTCCTTCCCAATCTTGTAAGGAGTCACATGATGCTTAGATTGTGTAAACTGCCAATAATATGTCATTTAACACACAGCCTTCTGTCTCAAAAAACTTATATAACTGTGCTTTGACTTCTAACAGGGAGAATAAAACTTCCTGAGAAGCTCTTTCTAGGTTATAATCCTCAGTTTGACTTGAATAAGATTTCCCATTTCTTTCTTAGATTGATTAATTTTTCACCAACAACCTCATGCAGTTACGATTGTGTAATAGGGAAAAACCTTTGTATTCTATTACAAGGTAATCACTAACTTGTTGCCCATAAGCTTAAATTATACATAATAGCCCACCTGTGGGAACCCTGCATCCCAGACAATGAGCATTAAGCTAAAATACCTTTATTTACCTCACAGGAAACATCCTGGCAAGGTTCACCTGTGAATGACTGCAGGAAGGAGGAAATTAACACATTCCCTCTGAAGGCTGGTTGGAATCAGGAAAAGTTTGACTTTACTCCCTCCCCTTTTGAGGCAGGAGTTAGATGCTCCTCCCCGCCCCACCCCCACCCCCCTCCACCGCCCACCCCAACACAGTAGATACTCCAAGAGGAGAATAGCAGGACAATCAAGGGAGGAGGTAGGGTCCTGCCCAGATAGAAAATAAGAGACCACATATTTCTCATTCCCAAAGTTAGGAAACCTCCCCAACTACACATGCAGAGGAAGACTCCTTGGAGGTAAAAAGGGAGGGTGATGTAAGTGATGCTAACTTCCATAGGCCTCTTCAGTAGAATTCATCTTGGCTAAGAGGTGTGTGCACACACATGGGAGCATCCTGAGATATACCAAATATGGACTCTGAACTAGGCAAATCAAAATGATTGGCCAAAGGAAACCAGGAAGAAATGCCCTATATAGGTGATTTAAACTGCCATGAAAGCATGACTCTACCTCTCTGAGTATGCCCGTGTGTCTGTCCACACTACTGTACTCTTTTTTCCTCCTAATAAACACTTGACTTATTTTGCTACTTTCTGTCATCGTGGGAATTCTTTTTTGCAAAGCTAAAGAGCGGGGGCCTTGTCACTGACCATGTCTAGTGGCTAGGATTCAGCGCTCTCTCTGCTGTGACCTGGCCTCATTCTCTGGTCAGGAATCAAAACCCTGCTTCAAGCTGCTGCCAACCAAGGCCACCTGAGATCAACTTTTAGAATAAAAGAAACCTAAATTCTAACTTAGGCAAGATGATTCTTTGGGACACTAGTCTACCATCTTAGTCTGCTGGCTTTCTGAATAAAGTTGCTATTCTTCACCCCAGCAACTCGAATTTCAATTCACTGGCCTGTTCTTCATTGAGCAGGATGAACTTGGACTCAGTAAGATGGGCGTGTGTGTGTTTGAGAATTATTAAGATCTCGCTTAGCATCTTTCAAATAGACAATACAGCATTGTTAACCATAGTGACATACTGAACATTATGCCAGTCTTTTATACAAAGACTGCTTTGAGAATACTGTCCCAGAAGAGTGGACCTATGCTCCTCTAGCTTCTCTCTGACCCTGTGGATAACCCTCACAATTATGGGGAAAAGGGGAGAATATACTGGCACAAGAAATCTGGTTTACTGGACTGAAGCAGACGACAAGGCCGTAAGGCCTAAGGAGAGCCTCTTACTCCTCCATGTTCCAAATCTAATTATTTAGGCAATGTAATGCATGAGGAGGAAACCTATCCCAGGAGGCCAACCCCAGAGCTGAAATCTTGTGTCTCAGATTGAACCCAGACAAAGCCCATGTCAGGTCTGGAACCCACGGTCTTTTAGCTGAGATCACATACCTGGTCTCAGGACGTAATGAAGCTCAGGTTCTTGATGTTGCATTACAAAAAGATATCAGTGAGACACACAGTGGTAGGTAAGAAGTGGATTTATTTAAAGAGAAACACCCTCCACAGACAGAGAGTAGGCCATTTTAGAAGGCAAGAACAGCCTTGAAATATGGCATGGTTCGTTTTTACAGGGTAGGTAATTTCATAGGCTAATAAAGGAAGGATTATTCCAATGATTTGGGGGCAGGAACAGAGATTTCCAGGAATTGGACCACTGCCTATCTTTTGGTCTTTGATGGTCAGCCTTGTAACCATTGTGGTGGGTGTGTCACTTAGATTATGCTAATATATTACAGTGAGTGTATAATGAGGCTTGAAGTCCACTGGAAGTTGAATATTTCACCATCTTGGACCTAGTTGATTCTAACCAGTTTTTGTCATGTCCTATGCCTACGGGGGTCCAGCCCCGGTTGGATCCAGGGATTCCCTTGGGAGGACGGCATTGGTGAAAAGGATAGATAAAAAGAGAAAGAGACAGGGAAAGAATTTTGCAGTTAAGAAAATAGAGGAGAGAAAAGAGGCTGATATTCCTTGGTTTACGCAGAAAGCCAATAAAGCCCCAGCATGGGACTTGCTCTGTTCACATAGGCCGCAGATGCCCTCTCGAATAGCTGAAGGTGCCCCACCCTGGGCACCTTCTCAAGTGGGTCTTAGAAGCCCAGGCAGGAAAGTGAACGCAGAGGGCCCCTGCGCTCCATGGAATCAGCCTGAATAGGAAAATGAAAGAGAAAGAACGCATGGGGAGACCAAGCTTTGGTGAGCAAGGCCCGCACTTTATTTTCCAAAGTAGTTTTTATACCTTAAGTTGTGCACAGAGGATAATGGGGGTGGGGTGTGGAGTCATGCAAGGTCAGCAGTCCTTAATCCTTATGGAAGCCAGGCTTTCTTTCTGCAAACTAATCATATGCAAAAGTTTTAGGTGATTTACATCATCTTCTGGCCAGGAGGCCTGTTAACATTTTATGACCCTTTCTTCAGAAAACTTATTTTTCTCTAAAGGTGATTATTCTAAAGTCAGGCACCACCCTCCAAAAGCATTAGACAAAGTTGCATTTCTATAGGGCAAAAGTGTGGTGGGCTATAACAAGAAAAGAATTAACTCAAGGGTCCAAGGTTACAAACATTAAAGCTACTACTTACATTTCTATACACCAACTATATTAATCAATATACTCTCAGGGACACAGTAGGTAAGGGATATGGAAATTTGGCAGCAAGCATTAGCTCAACAAAGAAATCCTCTACTAGTTCTATTTTAACAATTTTAACTCTCTGAGAAGCTCTGCATTGTTAGAATATCTTAAGCTTCCCATGCCTCTCGGGGTTGGGAGGCTGTGAATCTGAACAAACCTGTCAGGCAAGCTAGAAAGTCATCAGAGGGGTTTAAATTGAAACACTCTTATTATGCCCAGGAGACTTATTAACTAGAGTTTTAAGTTGATTTTCTTCAGAGAAAGGTGGTCGGGGATAGCCCCCATTAATGTCAGAAGAGTTGGTGAAAGTCGTGAAATAGTAAAATAGACAGATTCTGGTTTGGGGGTAGATGCTCAGGCAGGCCCAGAGGGCACCTCTTGAGTTCTGGCTTGCCTTGCCCACCAGAACTCTCCCACATGACCTTGTCATGGGTGGGGACTCCCGTGCTGGCTCCCGGCATATGCCTATGTTGAAGATGGTGAAGGACAGGGAAGCCTGGCATGCTGCAGTCCATGGGGTTGCAAAGGGTCAGATACAACTGAGCGACTGAACAACAAGATGGCTATGTTGGGCTTCTCAGGTGACGCTAGCAGTAAAGAACCCGCCTGCCAATGCAGGAGACATAAGAGACTCAGGCTCAATCCTTGGGTCAGGATGATCCCTGGAGAAGGGCAAGGCAACCCACTCCAGTATTCTTGCCTGAAGAATCCCATGGACACAGGAGCTTGGCAGGCTACAGTCCACAGGGTCACAAAGAGCCGGACAGGACTGAAACGACTTGGCACGCATGCACACTTGGCTATGTCATTCTTTTAAATAAGACTGTGCTGTGCCCCCTTCCCTTGTTCTGGAGTTATTGCATGGGAAAGTAGAAAGGCCCTGAAAGAGAAGAACCAGCCTACCAAGCTGTAGTTCTTGCTTCTCCAGCGGTTCCCAACCTTGACTGTCCAATCAAATCATGTGGGGAGCTTTTTAAAATCCCCATGCCAATGCTGCATTCCAGATTCTCTAGGGGTAGCCCAGGCACCAGTATTTTATAAGGCTTCCCAGATGATTCCATTGGGAGGCCAAGGTTGAGAACCACTATTCATAGCCGTAGGCCACACCCAGGCACTGAAGCACAGTGATCTTGGCCACCATCCGAGAATCTGACTCAATTCCGTTAGCACTGCCTTCTCCTAAAGGGAGATGGGGGCTGGAATAAGGGGGGATTGGAGACCTCCTCCCCTCACTGGCTCTGGGGAAGGCACTATTCTGGGTGTCCTGCAGCTTGAATATAAAGACTTTGTCAAGGACCTGCAGTCTCTCAGCTGGAGGACACAAACCCCACCAGCCACTTAGTGGACACAAAACTTCTTCCTCTGTGCCTGATTGTTCTAACAGTCAGCCTGGTTGTGCTGGGATCCACGTTTTCCAGAATCGCCTTCCCTGAATGGTTCCAAGTTAGAGTTCCCATTTTATTGAATGTTCACCGTGGTGAGAGAGAGATGTCGCCAGGTTTCTGGCTCTGCTCTGTATGCTGCATCCAGCCCTTCTCCTGAATGCCCCCCGGACCTGCTGACCCACAGTGACCCCCATCACTGCCACATGCTTCACTGAGCACGCGCAGAGGCAGCAGCTAAAGAACCAACAGCTTCCCTCGGGTTTCTGCACCAGCTCTTCTGTGGTCTCACTACTACAGCCGGATGTGGCCAGCTTCCGGGCTTTCTGACAATCTCTGACTCATTCACCCGTGTCCTTGCTTCGAGTGAGCGCCTTTGCTGATTCCCCCATGCCCTGTTTTGAACTCTTAATTCCCCAGTTCCTCCCACAGTTGGCTAAAGTCAAATTCTTTTAATCCCTGGTAACCTAACATTCATCATGGTTCTGCTTTTCTGATTCGACCCTGATGGATACAGCACAGAAGGGCAGGGGGCACTGTCCAGGATGTTGGAAATGTTCTAAATCTTGATCTGGGCAGTGATTACATGAATACTGTACGTATACATGTTTTTAATTAATTAAACCTTATTCTTAAGACATTCACATTTTACCATTCAAATGTGCAGCTAAATGCGTGTGTGCGTACGTGCTCAGTCGAGTCCAACTCTTTTTGACTCCCTGGACTGTAGCCTGCCAGGCTCCTCTGTCCATGGGATTTCCCAAGCAAGAATTCCGGAGTGAGTTGCCATTTCCTCCTCCAGGGGATCTTCCTGGCCCAGTGATCAAACCCAAGTCTCCTGCATCTTCTGCATTGACAGGCAGATTCTTCACCACTGAGCCACTTTGGGGAAGCTATGCATCTCAATAATTTTTTTTAAAGCATGGCTTAAGACAGTAGTCCCCAACCTTTTGGGGCACCAGAGACAAGTTTCATGAAAGATAATTATCCCATGGACCAGTGGAGGAGGGATGGTTTCAAGATGATTTGAGCACATTACATTTATTGTGCCTTTGTTTCTATCTTTATTACAATAGCTCCACCTGAGGTCATCAGGCATTTGATCCCGGAGGCTGGGGACCCTTGGCTTAAGAGACTTTATCAGCCAAATAAAGCAATTAAAGCAGAAAGATAGATTGAGGGCAAACCCATTCAGACACCCGCCTGGGCCACAGACGCCCAGCCCCAAGCTTGCCTGCTCACCTCCTCCCAGGCCCCAGCCCATCTCCCTCTCTGCTGCCACTGCTGAATATGCAACAGTCCTTCTAAGGACTCCTCTGCCTGCTGGCTTTGACAATAACAGATCGTGATTACAAATGGCTTTAGACTGAAGAAAGAGCTTTGGTCTTCATTAAGGTTTATTTGTGACTGTTCCAATGGTGGTTTCTGAGGCAGAGAAAGAATGCCGATGTAATTAGGCCCTCCTAATTGCAGTCGTCGCTGATTGCCTGTATTAAAAACATTTGAGGAAGTGTAGCAATTAGAGCTTCGGGAAATATTGTAAAACAAAGTGAAAAGAGGCCTCCAAGTGAAAGGACGCAGAGAGGCAGCCATGAGCCCCCTGCCCGGTTGGAGTGGACCCCGAGTGACCCTGGATGGCTGAGCCTGTCACCCCCAGGCAATGACCGCAGGAGTCTAGGGAGATAAAGGCATGTTTCCTCCAGTCACCCTCTACACGTGGCTGAATTAACCTGTGGAGAGATAGTTTCGCAAACAGGATAATAATGCCAGGCACATATTAATATACATATATAGGCATTTGCTGGCTAAATCCACACAAGAAGCTACAGCATTGTTTCCATTGAAGTTGAAGATACCGAGGTCCCAGGGACTTGCCTGGTGATCCAGTGGTTAAGGGCTTCCCAGGTGGCTCTGTAAAGAGTCTGCTGCCAATGTAGTAGACACAGGAGTCACAGTTTGGATCTCTGGGTCAGGAAGATCCCCTCAAGAAGGAAACAGCAATCCACTCCAGTATTCTTGCCTGGGAAATCCCATGGACAGAGGCGCCTGGCAGGCTACACGCACATCAGTGGTTAAGACTCTATGCTTCCACTGCCAGGGCTGTGAGTTCAATCCTTGCTCAAGGAATTAAGATCCTGCATGCTGCTCGATACAGCCAAAAGAAAAAACACCACCAAAAACAAACCAAAAAATGCTCCTGAGGTCGTCACTGAAGAAGAAAATAGAAAACTTTTCAAGGTCATGTACACAGGTGTCAGACCCCGATTCAATGCACACGCCCATAGCTAATACATAATTCTGTGTCTTTCTCATTCCCAATGAACTGGTTCCTCTCACCATCAGCACCCCAGCAAGGCAGGCTTGCTTATGAGTTCACACCATCCCCTCCCAACAACCCTTTATCACGTCTCCTTCAAGAATCTCTTCCAACCATCAAACCAGCCAACAAGTCCTCTTGCTCTGCTAGACCTCCTTCATGCTCCCTGAGAATGAGCTCTTGGAATTTTCTAAACTCCTCTTCCCAGGAAGATGAGAGGTCTTTCATCTGTCCCTGCATTTCTACCTCAGAGAATTCAAATCGTGCTCGTAGATCATCTCCAAAAGTCTCCAATCACCAACTAAAGTTTCCTTTTGCTCTGGCCCCAGGGTGCCCCACTATGCTTTAACGGGAATGTAAGTAACATGAGAGAAGAGATTTGGGGCCTGTTTTCTTTCCTGCTGTAAACCTGGCACTTAGAAGAGTAACTAGCATATAGTAGGTGCTCAATACATGTATGCGTGCCTGCTGAGTCGCTGCAGTGGTGTCTCACTCTTTGCAACCCTATGGACTGTAGCCTACCAGGCTCCTCTGTCTATGGGATTCTCCAGGCAAGAATACTGGCATGGTTTACCATGCCCTCTTCCAGGGGTTCTTCCTGACCCAGGGATCAAACCCACATCTCTTAGCATCTCCTGCATTGGCAGATAGATTCTTTACCACTAGAGAAGCCCAATAAACAATCATCAAATGAATGGACACTTTCTTTTATCCAACCAGAAATACATCCTCTACATGGCTAAGCATCCCTTGGTACGTGGTACTGTCTCAATTGCCAGAAATGCCTTCTCTGTGTTCCTTTGTATCCAACACTTTTCCTAGAATCATACCTTCATGCCTTTCAGCCTAGCCCAGACGGATTCATATGGCTGCTCCTTTAGCCCAGAAAGCATTTTTATTTCTCAAGCCTGACATATAAGAAGATTACCTCTATGTCACAGGTCCAGTGCCACCCTAGACAAAGTTGTTCTCAAGCTCACTTGTGTGGAGCCTTAAAGAGGAGGCATTTCACCTCACCTTGTACTATGTCCATCGGGAAACAAGATTAAAACTTTACATCCATCTCCTAACTGGTACTGTCACCACCCCTCACCCCCGCAAGAAATACTGGTCCATTAAGTGAGGAATGCTAATTGCTTACTCATCTCCTACTGACACTGATGACAGACTTAGTTAAGGGTTCTTATTAAGGCCCATTAAAGGGAAGCCTGTGTGGCAGGCTTCTGCGTTGCTTGGAGAGACTGCACATAGATGCTTAGGGGGTGGAATAGGGTGAAAAGCAGAAGAAGGTGCAGGTGAATGAGGACACAGATGATTCGGGGAGGAGGGTGGGCTGCTGATAAAAGTGCAAGTAACAGAGACCAAGTGACTCAGAGACGGTTTTGCTTTTTAAGTCTCCCACTAATTATTTATGTATTTATTTAAAGATTTTTTTCACATGGGCCATTTTTAAAGCCTTTGTTGAATTTGTTACAGTATGTTAATTTATTTAATTGGAGGATAATTGCTTTACAATATTGTGTTGGTTTCTGCCATATATCAACATGAATCGGCCAGATGTAGAGAACACATCTGGCTTGTGGACACAGCGGGGCGGCGGGAAGGAGAGGGTACAATGAATTGGGAGAATACCATTGAAACATATACATTACCATATGCAAAACAGATAGCCAGTGGGAATTTGCCGTATGACGCACGCAGCTCAAAGCCAGTGCTCTTGCACTACAGTATTGTTTCTGTTTTATGTTCTGATTTTTTGGCTGTGAGGCATGTGGGATCTTGGTTCTCCAATCAGGAATCCAATCTGCATCCCCTGGGAGCCTAAGTGCTCGGTTCAGTTCAGTTCAGTCGCTCAGTAGTATCCGACTCTTTGCGACCCCATGAATAGCAGCATGCCAGGCCTCCCTGTCCATCACCAATTCCTGGAGCTTGCTCAGACTCAGGTCAATCGAGTTGGTGATGTCATCCAACCATCTCATCCTCTGTCATCTCCTTTTCCTCCTGCCTTCAATCTTTCCCATCATCAGGGGCTTTCTAATGATTTGGCTCTTTCCATTCAGGTGGCCAAAGTATCGGAGCTTCAGCTTCAGCATCAGTCCTTCCAATGAATATTCAGGACTGATTTCCTTCATGATTGATTGGTTTGATCTCCTTGCAGACTCCTCTCAAGGGTCTTCTCCAACATCACGGTTCCAAAGCATCAATTCTTTGGTGCTCAACTTTATGGTCCAACTCTCACATCCATACATGATTACTGGAAAAACCAACTAAATGGACCTTTGTCAGCAAAGTAATTTCTCTGCTTTTTAATATGTTGTCTAGGTTGGTCACAGCTTTTCTTCCAAGGACCAAGCGTCTTTTGATTTCATGGCTGAAGTCACCATCTGCAGTGATTTTGGAGCCCAAGAAAATAAAGTCTGTCACTGTTTCCATTGTTTCCCTATCTATTTGCCATGAAGTGATGGCACTTATGTACTCATTATATAAATAGCATATTAGAAAATTCCTCTGGAGATTGGCTATTATGACACACAGAATATAAACACCTCTATCTGTTACCCCTAAACCCATGAAACAAATTCATAATGGCACAGGAAAGCAAGAAAGTTACCATCATCAGATGGTCAGAAATTTCAAGTCAAAGATAAAGCTTAGAAGGGACTTCTCTGGTAGTCCAATGGTTAAGACTCCATACTTCCAAAGCAGGGGGTGCAGTTTTGATCCCTCAGAGAACTAAGATCCCATATGCAGCATGGTACAGCCAATAAATAAATACATTTTTTTAAAAAAGCAGAAGTTGGGAAATAGACAACATATACACTACAGATAAACAAAACTAGAGGATTATCATCACAGCATTTGCAAGAGAATCGCTAGAGAAGGAAGGAATATATGGAGATAAACTCTAAGCTCAGAGGCAAGGGAAAGAAGCGTGGCCCCAGGAGTACTTGTCAAGATGATTAACTGGAGAGATACAACTATGTCAGGTCTCTGAGAAGATAACCAGGTAAGAACACTGAGAAGTAAGATGAATTTTAAAAGTCCCATATGTGGATATAAAGTATCAAGAATAAAGAGAAAAATCCTAAAATTTTCCAGAAAGAAGAAAAAGGTCACTTAAAATCACTGTCCTTTGTCTTCCTCCCACCTGTTTTTATTTTTAAACGAAGAAACTTTAGATTTTTGAATATGTATGAGTACAGGATGAAGGTGTAACAGATATGGGAGGGCATAATTCATATAGCAAGAACCTGCTGAGATGGATTACATTGAGAAATTCTTCTTGCCCTCTAAAATAAGGAAAAAAATCCTAAGGATGGGTGGAGAAGAACTCAGTTTCAGGATAGATGGTCAGAAAATTGAGGAAGGTTATGCTCTGGTAGCTTCTGTTCTTTTTATTTTGAACAGTTACTGTGCGTCAACCACTGTTCTTAACGTACCATTCCTCATTTGAATCTCAAAACAATCTGCACACAGATTGGGGAAAACCATAGTATATATATCAAAGGAAGAGTGTATGCAATATAGTTTAAACATCTATCAATTAACAATAAAAATCAAACAACTCAATTTTTAAATTTATTTATTTATTTTATTTATTTTCGCTATCTTGGATCTTTGTTGCTGCATATGGGCTTTCTCTAGCTGTGGTGAGCAGGGGCTACTCTCTAGTTGCCGTGCACAGACTTCTCATTGCAGTGGCTTCTCTTGTTGCAGACCATGGGCTCTAAACACGCAGGCTTCAATAGCTGTGGTGTATGGATTTAGTTAACTCCACGGCACATGGGATCTTCCTGGACCAGGGATTGAACCCCTGTCCCTGGCATTGGCAGGCAGATTCTTAACCACTGGGCAGCAGGGAAGCCCCTAAACAACTCCGTTTTTTTTAAATGAGCAAATGTCATGAACAAAATTCACAGGAGGAAATATATAATAACCAACAAGCACATGAAATGATGCTCAGGATTGTTAGCCATCAGGCCAATGCCAAAGCACAGTGAGATACCGCTTCAAACCTATGAGAATGGTAAAAATCATATGCCAACAAGAATATGGAGCAACTGGAATTCTCATACATTGCTGTGAAAATGCAGAGTCATGCAACCATTTTGAACTATTTGGAAATTTTTTATAAAGTTGAAGATATATTTATACATGCATGTGTGTTCAGTTGTGTTCAACTCTTTTGTAACCCCATGGACTGTAGCCACCAAGTTCCTCCGTCCATGTAATTTTCCAGGCAAGAATACTTTCTTGCCATTTTGTTCTCCAGGGGATCTTCCCAATCCAGGGATTGAACCCACATCCCCTACATTGACAGGTGGATTCTTTGCCACTGAGCCACCTGGGAAGCTCAAAGATACATCTATATGACCCAGAAATTCCATGCCTAGGTATTTATCCATGACAAATGAAAACATACTTCTATTAAAAGGCAAGTACACAATTGTTCATAGTAACCTGGATCATAATAGTGGCCCAAACTGGAGACAATTCAAAATGCCCATCAAGTGGAAGACATATTACAAATTGTAGTATGTTCACACAATGGGATACTACCCAACAATACAAAGTAATAAACCACTGACACCCACAGTAGCATGGGTGAATCTCAAAAACACCTTGCTGAATACAAGAAAGTAGTTACAAAAGAAAACATGCTGCATAGTTGTATTTACATGAAATCTAAGAACAGGCTAAACAAATATATAACGACAGAAAAAACAGATTCACTTAGAAAGAGGTACAAGTGAGTTTTCTGGGGTGATGGTCATGCTTCATTTCTTATTTTCAGATGTTTGTTACACAAATGTATTCAATAGTTAAAATTCATCAAAGTAAACACTTAACAAGTACATCTTAGTGCCAGGAACCAGCACGGGAGTCCCCACCCATGACAAGGTCATGTGGGAGAGTTCTGGTGGGCAAGGCGAGCCAGAACTCGAGGGGTGCCCCTCTGGGCCTGCCTGAGCATCTACCCCAAAACCTGAGCCTGTCTGTTTTACTATTTCACGACTTTCACCAACTCTTCTGACATTAACGGGGACTATCCCCGACCACTTTTCTCTGTAAGAAAATCAACTTAAAACTCTAGTTAATAAGTCTCCTGGGCATAATAGGAGTGTTTCAATTCAAACCCCTCTGATGACTTTCTAGCTTGCCTGACAGGTTTGTTCAGATTCACAGCCTCCCAACCACGAGAGACATGGGAAGCTTAAGATATTCTAACAATGCAGAGCTTCTCAGAGTTAAAATTGTTAAAATAGAACTAGTAGAGGATTTCTTTGTTGAGCTAATGCTTGCTGCCAAATTTCCATATCCCTTACCTACTGTGTCCTTGGGAGTGATTGATTAATATAGTTGGTGTATAGAAATGTAAGTAGTAGCTTTAATGTTTATAACCTTGGACACTTGAGTTAATTCTTTTCTTGTTATAGCCCACCACACTTTTGCCCTATAGGAATGCAACTTTGTCTAATGCTTTTGGAGAGTGGCGCCTGACTTTAGAATAATCACCTTTAGAGAAAAATAAGTTTTCTGAAGAAAGGGTCATAAAATGTTAACAGGCCTCCTGGCCAGAAGATGATGTAAATCACCTAAAACTTTTGCATATGATAAGTTTGCAGAAAGAAAGCCTGGCTTCGATAAGGATCAAGGACTGCTGACCTTACATGACTCCACACCCCCCACCCCATTATCCTCTATGCACAACTTAAGGTATAAAAACTACTTTGGAAAATAAAGTGCAGGCCCCGCTCACCGAAGCTTGGTCTCCCCATGTGTTCTTTCTCTTTACTTTTCCTTTTCAGGCTAACCCCCTGGAGCACAGGGGCCCTCTGCGTTCACTTTCCTGCCTGGGCTTCTAAGACCCATTGGAGAAGGTGCCTAAGGTGGGGCACCTTCCGCAATTCGAGAGGGCGCCTTCGGCCTACGTGAACAGAGCAAATCCCGTGCAGGGGCTTTATTGGCTTTCTGCGTAAACCAAGGAATATCAGCCTCTTTTCTCTCCTCTATTTTCTTTACTGCAAAAGTTTTTCCTTATCTCTTTATCTATCCCTTTAATCGCCGACGCCGTCCTCCTGAGGGAATCCCTGGATCCAACCAGGTCTGGACCCCAGTATCTTAGTTTATATATATTGTGCTTTACTTTAAAATTAAATATTTTAAAACACTGCAAGTTGGGTTTTACAGGTGAAACACAAAAGTTCAAAGAAATCAAGATACCAGCCTACAATCACAGAGTGAGTGAGTGGAATGGTGGAGTTATAATTCAAAGACATATCTGACTGATTCCAAAGGCCATGAACCATCCTAAAACCACTATATTAAACCATTCCAAAACTCTTCTGCTAAGGCAATTAGGCAAGAAAAAATTAAAGGAATCCAACTTGGTAAGGAAGATGTGCAGCTATTTTTATTTGCAGAAAATATAGAAAATTCTTAGGAATACACACACACAAACTCTTAGAACTAACAGATACAACAGCATTGTGTAATATGAGTAATACATAAAATAATCAATTGTATTCCTATATAGTAGCAATGAACAGTACAAAAATTAAGAAAAATCACAAAAATTAAAATAGCCTCAAAAAGAATAAAGTACTTAGAAATAAACTGAACAAAAGAAGTGCAAAACTTGTACAGTGTAGAACATTGCTCAAAAAAAGAAGATCTAAAGAAAAGGAGAGACATCCTATATTCACAGATCAGAAGACTTGATATAGTTAAGATGGCAATATTCACCAAACTGATCTATGGATTTGGCAGAATCCGTATCAAAATCCCAGCAGTCTTTTTGCAGAAATTGTCAGAATGACCTTAAAATTCATATAGAAATTCAAGGAACTCAGAATAGTCAAACAATCTAAAAGAAGAAGAACAAAGCTAGAAGACTCAGAACTCCTGGTTTCACACCTGCAACAAAGTTCCACTAAGAAGACAGTGTGGTACTGGTAAGAGGGTAAGTAGATCAATGCAACAGAACTGAAAGGCTAGAGAAAAATCCTTACATTTGTAGCTGATTGATTTTCAACAAGATTGCCAACACAATTCACTGAGGAAAGACTTTCAACACATGATGCTGTGACCGAATGGATATCTACATGCAAAAGAATCAAGTTGGACCCAATTCACACCACATATGAAAATAAACTCAAAATGGATCATACCTAAACGCAAGAGCTGAAACTATAAAACTTATAAAGAAAACACTGGAGTTAATCTTCAATACCTCAGGTTAGGCAGTGGTTTCTTAGCTATGACACGAAAAGCCAAAGTGATAAGAAAGAAGTAGATACATTAGACATCATCAAAATTAAAAATTGTGTGCTTCAAAGGACACCAAAAAGAAAACAAAAAGACAGGAATTCCCTAGTGCTCCAGTGGTTAGGACTCGGCACTTTCATTGTTAAGGGTCCAGGTTCAGTTCCTTGTCAGGGAACTAAGATCCTACAAGCTGCATGGTACGGACAAAAAGAAAAAAATAAATAAATAAAACACTCACACACACACACACACACACAAAGACAACCCTTAGATTGGGAGATACTTGGAAACATCTGATAAAAAAACTTGTACCCAAATGATATAAAAAAACTATTACTACTTAAAAAAAAACCCCAAATAACCTAATTTTAAAGTGGACAAGGGTATAAGTTTGACAGGAAAAGATTAGTCACTAGGTTTTGCCAATCAAAAACCACAGTGAGATATCACAAAATATAAAAGAGAGAGAATCACAAATGTTAGCAAGAATGTGGAAAACCTGGAACACTTATACATTGCTGATAGGATTGCAAAGTGGAGCAGCCACTTTGAAAAACTGTTTCTCAAAAGTGACCATATGACATAGCAATTCAACAGTTGTTCAGTCACTCAGTCGTGTCCAGCTCTTTGCTACCCCATGGACTGCAGCACCCCAGGCTTCCCTGCGCTTCACCATCTCCCCGAGCTTGCTCAAACTCATGTCCACTGAGTCAGTAATGCCATCCAGCCATCTCATCCTCTGTCGTCCCTTTCTCCTCCTGCCTTCAATCTTTCCCAGCTTCAGGGGCTTTTCTAATCAGTCGACTCTTCGCATCAGGTGGCCAAAGTATTGGAGCTTCGACTTCAGCGTCAGTCCTTCCAATGAATATTCAGGACTGATTTCCTTTAGGATGGACTCGTTGAATCTCCTTGCAGTCCAAGGGACTCTCCAGAGTTCTCCAACACCACAGTTCAAAAGCATCAATTCTTCAGCACTCAGCTTTCTTTATGGTCCAATTCTCATATCCATACACAATTACTGGAAAAACCATAGCTTTGACCACATGGACCTTTGTTGGCAAAGTAATGTTTCTGTTTTTAATATGCTGTCTAGATTTGTCACAGCTTTTCTTCCAAGGAGCAAGCATAGTTTAATTTCATGGCTGCAGTCACCACCTGCAGTGATTTTGGAGCCCAAGAAAATAAAGTCTCTCACTGTTTCCATTGTTTCCCCATCTATTTGCCATGAAGTGATGGGACCAAACGCCATGATCTTAGTTTTTTCAAGTTGAGTTTTGAGCCAGCTTTTTCACTCTCCTCTTTTACCTTCATTAAGAAGTCCCTCTTCACTTTCTGCTATAAGGGTGGTTTCATCTGCATATCTGAGGTTATTGCTATTTCTCCCGGCAATCTTGATTCCAGCTTGTGCTTCATCCAACCCAACATTTTACATGATGTACTCTGCATAGAAGTTAAATAAGCTGGATGACAATATACAGCCTTGATGTACTCCTCTCCCAATTTTGAACCAGTCTGTTGTTCCATGTCTGTTTCTAACTGTTGCTTCTTAACCTGCATTCAGGTTTCATAGGTGGCAGGTAAGGTGGTCCGGTATTCCCATCTCTTTAAGAAGAGACTCTTAAGAGAGTCTTTTCCACAGTTTGTTGTAGTAGTCATGTCTCCAGTAGTCATGAATGGATGTGAGAGTTGGACCATAAAGAAAGATGAGCACGGAAGAACTGATGCTTTTGAACTGTGGTGTTGGAGAAGACTCTGGAGAGTCCCTTTGACTGCAAGGAGATCCAACTAGTCTATCCTAAAGGAAATCATTCCTGAATATTCACTGGAAGGACTGATGCTGAAGCTGAAACTCCAATACTTTGGCTACCTGATGTGAAGAACTGACTCGCTAGAAAAGACCCTGATGCTGGGAAAGATTGAAGTTGAGAGGAAAAGGGGAATTACAGAAGATGAGATGGTTGGATGGCATCACTGACTCGATGGACATGAGTTTGAGTAATCTCTAGGAGTTGGTGATAGACAGGGAAGCCTGGGGTGCTGCAGTCCATGGGGTCGCAAAGAGTTGTACATGACTGAGTGATTGAACTGAACTGCACTGAACTTTATTTGGCTGTGCTGGGTCTCAGTTGTGGCCCATGGGATCTTTAACTGTAGCATGTGACATCTAATTCCGGGACCAGGGATCGAACCTGGGACTCCTACATTAGAAGCATGAAGTCTCAGCCACTGGACCACCAGGGAAGTCCCTGGGACTTCTTTTTGGAGTTATAAAAACATTCCAAAATTAGATAGTGGTGATGATTATGCAACTTTGTGAATACATGAAAAATCATTGGGAACTTCCCTGATGGTCCAATGGCTGAGACTACACACTCCCAATGCAGGGGGCCAGGGTTGGACTGCTGGTCAGAGAACTAGATCCCACATGCTACAACTAAGATCCAGTGCAGGCAAATAAAAAATAAGTAAATATTTTTAAAAAGTCATTGAATTGTATACTTTAAAGGGGTGAATTTTATAGTATATGAATTATATCTCAATAGAGCTGTTATTTTAAAAATTCATCTTCTGGAGAGGAGGGGAGAATTGGGCATGGGATAGAGTACAGAGGGCCCCAAGTGAGTAATGGGGTTTTAAATCAATGGCAATAGGCGTGTAATGGGATTTCTGAGCAGTGATGAGGCCAGGTAGGTGATGCAATACCACAAAATTGTCATGGCACCCATCTGCATGGCTGGGAGAATTTCACACCCATGCCTTCAGCCACAAGCACAGAGACCCCAGGCATTGGATCGCGACCCCCACAGTGGGTACCACGCCAGCACCATCCAGTTGGAAGAGGCAGGGGGTACCTGAGACTCCTTCCTGCCCACATCCAAACACCCGGTTTTCACACCCAACAAGGAGAAAGCTGAGGACTTGGCTCACTATTTCTCAAGGAGAATTTCTGGAACGAAAATACCTCCTAAACCTGCTGCCTAAGCATCAGGCAGGAGAAAGAATAAAAAGAGAAAAAGAAAAGGAAGGCATTTTCCTAGTAATTAAATCTGAATTATTCACAACCTGTTAGACACTTTTTTTTTTCCCCTCTGATTTAGAAGAATACATTTTCATTTTCCCCCTAAGTCCTAAACGCCTTTGCAATTCAGTTGAATTTTTGGCTAAGAGTTTTCATTTTAGATGGGCGCCCAAGGCTATACCCTCACCTGTGTCATCAACCAATTCAGCCTTCCCCCAATTCAACCCCTGCTTTCAAAGGGGCTGGTTTTACCTAATGCCTTAATCCTCCTCCTCGACTAATTCCTCCATGGATTGTGTGTTGTGAAGGTTCTTTAAATTGTTTCAAGTGACCTAGTTTCAACTAACTGAGGCTTAGTAGGGGATTTACTGACCAAGGTAACTCCACCTGAGAAAGATGAGGAAGCAGCTGCCTTCATTGATAATAAAACTGGGAACTCAGGTACTTCCTGCTCCTGTGATCTGCCCGTCCAGCCCACATCCCCACCACACATACACCACTCCCTGTTGGGTAGGCAGTACTTTCTTTTCTTCACATCTGTTTCCTCCATGAAGCCGAAAGCGTGGCAATCAGTGGTGGCCAAGCTCATACCTCCTGGGCTTCATGCTACTTCCCCTAGTTTGAATTCAGAAACCTGTAGGGAGCTTCTGATTTTCTTGTTTCAGGCCTGATGGCCAAAGGACCAGGGTATGTCGTGGTTGGCAAACCCCACTAAAAACCATTTTTGTTGGGACTTCCCTGGTGGCCCAGTGGTAAAGAATCCGTATGGCAATGCAGGGTATGTGGGTTCAATCCCTGATGGGGGAACTAAGATCCCACATGCTGTGGAGCAACTAACCTTGTGCTACTGAGCAACTACTGAGCCCCCATGCCGCAACTAGAGAGTCCGCATCAATGTGCCCCAGTCAAAAGATCCTACATGATGTAACAAAGATTCTGTATGCAGCAACTATGACCCAACACAGCCAAAATAAATGAATTTATTCTGCCATGCTAATTCACCAAATCCTATGGTGCAGCCTTTCCATCAAGAAGTGGAAGTTTTTCTCTGCTTTCTTGAATACTTAGCTATAAGGTAAGTATTATGTCCACTTTATAAGGAAACTGAGCCCCAGATCAATAAAGCCGTGCCTGAATTTCTTGTCTGGCCTCTAGTCAATTTCTATTGATCAGGGACTCCAGTGTTCTCACCTGGAGAATCCCAGGGACGGGGGAGCCTGGTGGGCTGCAATCTACGGGGTCACACAGAGTCGGACACGACTGACGCCACTTAGCAGCAGCAGCAGCAGGGAAGGCCAAGAACCCTGGTGGGTATCAATTTGGGAGACTGCAAATAGGCATTCAAGCTAATGGGGGCAGCCTGAAGTGGGACAGTGAATGGAAAGAAGCAGACCCATCCTAACAATATTTAGGAGGGAACACAATAGGATTTGGTGAAGTAGAGTGATAGAAAGCCAAGGAGACAAAAGATTTGAGGACTGGTCATTAAGAGTCTGAGTGTGCAATCCAGGCGGGAAGGGAAGTTTGGGAAGGACTGAAGAATGGGGAGGTCAAACTGAAGGTCTATTGGGACTGATTGGGTAGAACAGGGGATATCATCAAAACAGACTATTGGAGTTTGAGTTTTCAGAGTTAGAACAGGGTGCAGTAGAAGGAAGGTGATGGGAGTTTTCCAAGTGCCAAGGTTCACTTGATTTATTTTTGGCTGTACCGGATCTTCATTGCTGCCTGCGGGCTTTCTACAGCGGTGAGCGGGGGCTACTCTCTAGTTGTGGTATGTAGGCTTCCCATTGCAGTGGTTTCTCTTGCTGCGTGCAGGCTGTAGAGCGCACAGGCTTCAGTAGCTGTGGCACACCAGCTTAGCTGCTCCTCGGCATGTGGACGCTTCCTGGTGTGCGCATGCCTGCTCAGTCACTAAGTCATGTCCGACTCT
The DNA here is from genome assembly GCF_000754665.1 of Bison bison bison. Lineage (NCBI taxonomy): Eukaryota > Metazoa > Chordata > Mammalia > Artiodactyla > Bovidae > Bison > Bison bison. Next base: position 6,902,011 of record NW_011494644.1, read on the forward strand.
TTGTGACCCCATAGACTGTAGCTCTCCAGGCTCCTCTATCCATGGGATTTTAGGGATCAAGCCCATATCCGTTGCATTGGCAGGCAGATTCTTAACCACTGGACCACCAGGGGAGTCCCCTTGATCAACTCTTAATTTACAGTGCCTTCTAAGACAGAGTGAGAGTCCTGAGGGTGAAGAGATACCTGGTTCATCTTTGTAATTCTCTCTCCTCCATGTTCATCATCTAGTTCAGTGGATGGATGAGGACAGTATCCAGGGTTGGTCTTAAGCTTGACAGATTTACCTGGGGAGCTTTTTAAACTCCGCAGGCCGAACTGCACCCAGACCACTTTACACAGTACCTCTGTGGGTGAGACCCAGGCAGCAATACTTTTTAAAGCTCCCTGGTTTATTCCAATGTGCAGCCTAGGTTGATGCAGCTCATGTGTCACAGTGGCTCTCAATTCTCCCTGCTTACTAGAATCACCCGGAAAGCTTTATAAATATGCAGAGGCCTGGGCCTCATCCCCAGAGATCTGGTGTTCACTGGCCTGGAGTAGGGCTCTTGTAGATATATTTTTTAAAAGCTCTCCAGACACTTTGAATGTGCAGTCAGTGTTGAGAAGCACCAGCTTAGCACGTAGAATGCAGTCTGACAAATGCTTATATTGAATCCAATCACTGCTTCCATCCGTACCATCTCTTCTGAGCCAGAGGGTGATCAGCCCAATGACCTGCTGTGCGTGGCCTCCTTTGGGCATTCCAGATGCCTCAAGCTCAATGTCCAAGAGTAAACTCAATCTCCCAACATCCCTTGCAGGCCAGTGAGGGACCTGAGCCTTTTTGCTGGGACAGGGAGGTTCTGGGAGCTGGACCCAGGTTTGGGGAACTAATGTTATCCTGTGGTCACAAGCAGAGAATAAAGGGTAACTGCAGAGTTTGGGAGATGGCAGTAGGCTCGAACCTTAGAGTTCAAGAAACTGAAGAATGAAATCCAGTTGGAGTCAGAGGGTGTTGGATGGACAGGCAAAGACTCCAGAAAATGATTACAAGTGAAGGACTTTCAGCCTCATAAGGCAGGCACTTCATAAGTGCTCAATAAATGTTTAGTGAAAGAAATAAACGGTGGAGAAAGAGTCTGGAAACACCAGTGTGGAGAGGATGACAGACTTCACATGAAAAAGTTAGGGACTTCACTGGAGGTTCAGGGACTTAGACTCTGTGCTCCCAATGCAGGGGGCCCAGGTTCAATCCCTGTCCAGGGAACTAGATCCCACATGCCGCAACTAAGAGTTAACGTGTTGCAACTAAATATCTTGCATGCTGCAACAAAGATCAAAGATCTTGGGTGCTGCAACTAAAGGCCTGGCACAGCCAAATAAATAAATATTTTTTAAAAAGAAAGAAAAGGTTAGTGGCATTTGCTCTGCTAGGGAGTTCTCCATTTTTGTGTGCAAAAGAATCTTCTGGAAATTCTCCAACCATCCTGGCTTCCTCCTAATCTCTGGTGACTTCAAGCAAATTCCTTCCTCGGGGCTGTTGTATTTGCTGTTCCCTCTGCCTGGAGCACTGTTCCAACCAGATAGTCACATGGCTCACTAGCTTCTTTCAGATCTTTACTCCTCTTCCCCTTCATACTTCCTACCCCCTATCCTGGCTTTATTCTTCTCCCTAGCACTGATGACTAACTAATATACCCTATATTTTCCATACATATCTATTTGGTGTTTCTTCATTAGTATAGTGTGAAAGTGTTCATGTCCAAAAAAAAAAAAAAAAAAACCAACAACAGGGATTCCCTGGTGGTTCAGATGGTAAAGAGTCTGCCTGTAATGCAGGAGACACGGGTTCAATTCCTGGGTCAGGAAGATCCCCTGGAGAAGGAAATAGCAACCCACTCCAGTATTCTTGCCTGGGAAATCCCATGGACAGAGGAGCCTGGCCAACTACAGTCCATGGGTCACAAAGAGTCGGACACAACTGAGTGACTTCATTCTCTTTTCAAAGTGTTCATGACTCTGCTGCTGCTGCTGCTAAGTCGCTTCAGTCGTGTCCAACTCTGTGCGACCCCATAGACGGCAATTGTGTCCAATTCCTTGTGACTCCACGGACTGTAGCCTGCCAGGCTCCTCTGTCCATGGAATTCTCCAGGTGAGAATACTGGAGTGGGCAGCCATTCCCTTCTCTAGGGGACCTTCTCAACCCAGGGATTGAACCCAAGTCTCCTGCATTTCGGGCAGATTCTTTACTGTTTGAGCCACCAGGGATGCCCTACCTCTGTGCAAACGGGGATTTTTGTCTGCTTTGTTCTCTGGCATATCCAGAGCCTACAACAACGCCTGGCAGACAGCAGGCACTCAGCAGATGAATGAATGAATAGAGCAGTTAAAAGCACAGACACTGCCCCCGGAGATGATGACCCAGCGGGCCTGGATAGGATCCAAGACAGTACATGTGTACCAGGCAGTTCTAAAGGAGACGATTGGAGGCCACACAGGAAGAAGTATCTGTGAGAGAAAGAACACCTTGGGTTTTGTCTGTATACAAGTCCCTTGACATCTGGGTAGAGAGCAGGAGGCAGAGGACCAAGGGGATCAGGATCCCTGCCATCTTTCCTTGTTTCTTCCCTGGGCTGAGCCACATCTCACATCTGGTAATTTGGCAGAGGGAAGCGACTGTGCGCGCAGAAGGCAGGGATGTGGGTGGCCAGCGCCTCAGAGGACGCCTCACTGTCAGTGCCAAACTGCACTTCTGGGCTGAGTCCCAGGTGGAGGAAGCATAGCTCCTGCCATGGGACAGAGCTGTCAGGATGCGGGAATCTGAGCTTGGCAGGGACTGAGCTGGAACCACTCAGCAGCACTCCTTTTACCAAAGTCCTGCTTGGACAGCCAGCTTTGGGAGCGCTGGTAAATGTTTAACAACCAGCTCTGGGGGAGTAGTGGGGAGAATGCTTGTGTGTCTATACAAACATAAGTTTATTATAAATTTTGCAGCTCTAAAGAAAGTGCATCACATAATTTGCAAATGATAAAATATAAAAGACTCTTTGTTGTAAATTACACAAAGCTGATTAATTCTTCCTCAATATTTTATTGTGCTTAAAAAGTTAACATGAGATGTATCCTCTTAGATTTTTTAGTTAACACATTGTTATCTATGAACACAATATTATACAGCTGATTTCTAGAACGTATTCCTCCTGCATAACTGAAATCTTATACTTGATTAAAAACCCCCACTTCCCTTCCCACCAGCTGCTGGCAACCACAGTTCTGTACCTGCATGACTTTATTTTAGATACCTGGTATAAATGAGATCATTTCCCAGGTGTTGCTAGTGGTAAAGAACCTGCATGCCAATGGAGGAGATGAAGGAGATGAGGGATCGATTTCTGGGTCTAGAAGATCCCCTGGAGTAGCAAATGGCAACCTACTCCAGTATTCTTGCCTGGACAATTTCATGGACAGAGGAGCCTGGTGGGCTACAGTCCATGGGGTGGCAAAGAGTCAGACACAATGAGCATGCATACACGTGTGTGCACATGCACACGCACACACACACACAAGTGAGATCATGGGCTTCCCAGATGGCCCTAGTGGTAAAGAACCAGTCTGCCAATGCAGGAGAGGTAAGTATTCTTGCCTGGAGAATCCCATGGAGAGAGAAGCCTGGCAAGCTATGATCCATAGGGTGACAAAGAGTTGGACACGACTGAAGTGACTTAGCACCCACACACACATGAGATCATGCAGTAACTGTCCTTCTGTGACTGGTTTATTTCACTTAGCATGATGTCCTCCAGGCTTATGTGTGTTATTGCACACAGTGGCATTTGCTCCTTCTTTAAGGCTGATGATATTCCATTGTATGTATATTTCGCATTTTTTTATTCATTCATCCACTGATGTACATTTCGGTTGTTCACGCATCTTGGCTATGGTGACCAACACTGCAGCGAAATGGGAGTGCAGATAATCTCCTTGAGATCCTGATTTCAGTTCTTTGGGATAAATACTAGAAATGGGGTTGCTGGATCCTATGGTAAGCAAATGATGTGATATATGATACATATATCGTATGATACATATATCATATCCATCATGATACATATATCATATGGTAGTTCTAGTTTTAATTTTTTTGAGGTATTTTCATACTGTTTTCCATAGCAGCTGAACCATTTACATTCCCACCAAAAGTATATGAGTTGCAATTTCTCTATATCCTCAATCACACTAAACTGTCTTTTGACTTTTTGATCATAGCCACCCTAACAGGAATGAGGTAATATCTTTTTGTGATTTTTATTTGCATTTAGGCACATGATTATTGATATTGGGCATCTTTTCATATACCTACTGGCCATCTGAATGCCTTCTTTGGAAAAAATGTGTATTCAAATTCTTAATCCATTTTTTAATCAAGTTATTAGTTATTTTCTATTAAGTTGTAAGGGTTCCTTATATATTTTGGATATTATCCCTAAGATACATGGTTTGTGAATATTTTCTCCCATTCCATAGGCTGCCTTTTCACTCCGTTGATTGTTTCCTTTATCGTGCAGTTAGTTCTTTCTTTATTTTATTCTATTTTATTTTATTTTGGCTGTGCACGGGCTTCTCACAGCAGTGGCTTCTCTCGTTGTCGACCACAGACTCTAGGGTACTCGGGCTTCAGTAGTTGTGGTGCCCAGGCTCTAGAGCACAGGCTTAATACTTGCGGCACACAGGCTTAGTTGCTCCTTGGCATGTGGAATCTTCCTGGATCAGAGATTTAACCCTTGTCCCCTGAAGTGCTATGAAGTTCATTCTTATGGAATGCTTTCGTTGAATTTTGCTGAACTCTTGTTCCCTAGAGTCAACCTACAGCTACAATTCAGTCATGATTTCAAAATATTTTGTAGTATTCACAATGTAACCACCGTAGACACACTTTTATGTTTAGTCTGCATTATTAAAATTTGTATCGCTTTCTAAAGTCTAGACATTTAATCAAGGAAAGAAATCAATCCTTGATTTGAAGCCCTGGCTGATTTCCGTGGTGTGAATACTCAACAGCAGCTGATTTCAAGCTATCACTGTGATGTCACTGAACACAGAGCTGGGAGCTGGCTGCCTGCTATGTAGTATTTTCACAGTATTTCTGTGACCATAGGCTAAGCACTATATAGCATATTGGTTATAGACAGATATACACATACGTATGTACGCATTTTTATACTCCAAGAGTATAGGAAATGTAAAACTATCTGGAAGCAATGAGCTGTGAATATTTATGACCTTTTAAAATATAATTTAGTTAATAAGTTTATGTAACTTAATTTTTTATATTTTTTACTGAGGGGCTCAGTCGTGTCCAACTCTTTGCAGCCCCATGGACTGTAGCCCACCAGGCTCCTCTGCCCATGGAATTTTCCAGGCCAGAATACTGGAGTGGGTAGCTGTTTCCTACTCCACAGGGTCTTCCCAACCCAGGGATCAAACCCACCACATTCTTGTGTCTCCTGCATTGGTAGGCAGATTCTTTACCACTAGTTCCACCTGGGAAGCCCTGGTGGCTCAAATGGTAAAGAATCCACCTGGCAATGTGGAAGACCTGGGTTTGATCCCTGGGTTGGGAAGATCCCCTGGAGAAGGGAACAGCTACCCACTCCAGTATTCTGGCCTGGAGAATTAGCAAAGAGTAGGACACGACTGACACAACTGAGTGACTTTCACACGTATCACTTGTTTTATTGAGGTAGCATTGGTTTATAACACTATGTAATTTTCATGGGTACAACATGATATTTCCACTTCTGTATATTGTATCACGTGCTCATCAGAAGTTTAGTTTCCATCTGTCACCATATAGTGATCCCCTTTTACCTATTTTGCCCTCCTTCTCCCCTGCCCCCTGCCCTTTCTCCTCTGGTAACCACTATTAAGTACAACTTCTTTTTTTTTTTTTAATATTTTTGATGTTATATATAACATTTTCACATTTTTAAATTATATGTAACATTTTATAATTATATAACATTTTAATATGACTGTATAACATTTTTAAAGTCTTTATTGAATTTGTTACAATATTGCTTCTGTTTTATGGTTTTGTTTATTTATTTATTTTTTCTTTGGTTGCAAGGCATGCAGGATCTTAGTTCCACAACCAGGGATTGAACCCACATCTCCTGCATGTGGAAGTCTTAACCACTGGACAGCCAGAGAAGTCCATAACTTCTTTTTTAATAAAGGTTGTACATAACAGTCAGCTTGCAAAAGTCCTGGAAATGTCACCCTCATGTCTTGGGAGCTCCAGTGCACACTAGTCAAGCACCGGGATGAAACCCCAGTTGCATCGTGAGAGGCTCCAGATCGTACTCACTTATAGGACCAACTGAGGCTCTCCTCAAAGCAGGCTAAGAGCCAGACTGCAGATTTGGGGGGTGGGAAATGGTGTGGTCTGCAATATCCATACTCTTTCCATGCTATTTCTCACCCAGAGCTGACCATTCCTAAACCAAGATAATGGGCATGGAGTTAGGGACCCCTGGACTGGGTTCAAATATCAATGACATAAGGAAGCAGGGAGATCTTACACTATCAGAGATGTGCCGTTTCCTTCAGGGGGAGTGAAAGGAAAAGGTAATAAAACGGTTGCACACCCACGAGTTTCTTTTAGGGATTTAAAGTAGCATTTTGGACTTCCCTGGTGGTCCAGCTGCAGCTACTGAAACCTGCACGCTCTGGAGCCTGTGCTCTGCGATGAAAGAGTAGCCGCTGCTCGCTGCAACTAAAGTCCACGTGCAGCAACAAAGATCCAGCATAGCCAAAAACAAATAAATAAATATAAAATAAAAAATAGAAAACCATTTTGTTCTAAAATTCATGTTTTCTCAGGTTAAGACTTCGCCTTCCAATGCAGGGGGTGCAGTCCTCTCCCTAGTCAAGGACCTAAGATCCCCAGTGGCCAAAACACCAAAACATAAAACAGAAGCAATATTGTAACAAATTCAAAACAGACTTTTAAAATGATCCACATCAAAAAAAAAAAAAATCTTTAAAAGACAACAACAACCACATAGGTAAGGTGGCTTCAGATTTTGGTATCTGGAGAACAAATGATTGCTGGGGATTTGAAAGGAGAATGTCAGAAATTCAAGGATGAACGGAATGACTTTGAAAAACAGGTTTTCATCTTGCAGTCAAGACAGGAATGGTGGGCATGAAAGAGGAAGGAGAAAGATGCCACCTGAATCTGCAGAGTTATCAGACCTATCCTGGTTAAAGAGAAAGGAACCAAGGTACTCACTTGAAAAAGCTTAGTGGGAACTTCCCTAGTTAAGATGCTGTACTACCTCTGTGGGAGGTGAAGGTTTGATCCTTGGTCAGAGAACTAAGATCCCACATGTGCTGTGCTTAGTCATTCAGTCGTGTCTGACTCTTTGCAACCCCATGGGCCCCAGCGCACCTGTCTATGGGAATTCTCCAGGCAAGAATACTGGAGTGGGTTGCCATGCCCTCTTCTAGGGGATCTTCCCATCCCAGGGATTGAACCCAGATCTCCCACATTGCAGGTGGATTCTTTACCATCTGAGATACCAGGGAAACCCAAAAATACTGAAGTGGGTAGCCTATCCCTTCTCCAGGGGAACTTCCCAACCCAGGAAATGAACCAGGATCTCCTGCATTGCAGTCAGATTCTTTACCAGCTGAAATCCCACATGCTGAGGGGCAAATAAGCCTGCTACAGCTCTAGAGCCTTTGCACCCCAACTAGAGAGAAACCCTCATGCCCCAACCAAAAGCCCATGGGCCATGACTAAGACCCAATGCAGTCAAATAAATACATAAATATTTGTTAAATAAAATTTTTAAAATGTAAAGCTAAGGAAAAGTAGGGTAGAAAGATACACTGTTCTTCCTGGGCTCCTGAGAGTACAGCAGCTTTAGGCTGGAGAATTGTGTTGTGGGGGAGGTGGATGGGAGGGGGGAGAATATCGTTTGGACCACTATGGGGATACAAGGTGCCTTTGGAACAGAATGCATACGCCCAAGGAATTCTAGAATAAGAAACAGCTGCATCAGGCATACTGGGGATCCTGCTGAGGATGGACAATACCTTTCAAAGGGACACAGGTTTAAGATTGGGACTTTGGTGAGAGCAGAGCCATGACATTTTATGGAAATATTACCTTTTAGTCAATACAAGGCGTGGAAATTCCCAGTGGTCCAGTGGTTAGGGAGCTTCCCTGGTGGCTCAGATGGTAAAGAATCTGCCTGCGATGTGAGAGACCTGGGTTCGATTCCTGGGTTGGGAAGATCCCTTGGAGGAGGAAATGGCAACCCACTCCAGTATTCTTGCTTGGAGAATCCCCACAGGCAGAGGAGCCTGGCGGGCTATAGTCCATGGGGTCACAAAGAGTCGGACATGACTGAGAAACTAAGCACCAGTGGTTAGGACTCTGTGCTTTCACTGCTGTGGACACAGTTTCCATCCTTGATCAGGGAAATAAGATCCTGCAAGCCATGAGGCATGGCCAAAAAATAAAAATAAAAACGTATAAATGCGAGGGGCTCTGGTTATAAGAGAGGGTAAGGAGTATGTTTCAAGCATCCCCCCGGTGAAGTCAATCACATGGCTGGGAGATCATTTCTCCCCAAACAATGTCCTCATTACCTTCCTGTAGTGCATTTTTCCCTGGTAGGATCTTCCTTTTTCCTCTGCTCTGCTTCTTGTCTGCTCCTCCAGGGTGCACAGCTGGTGAAATGCGTTGGGTTCTGAGATGTTCTGTGAGTGAGTGGATCAGTGCTTATATTGTGAATTGCCAGGAAGCTCCCATTTGTCTCCAGAATGTTTGTGCTTTGGACCAGAGCGGGGATTGTAATAATCTTATTTGTCTTGTCCATTCTCTCAATCTGAACTGTGTATCAAAGTGATCAGCAACCACAGGTAGGTATTTAAACTGAAATGAGTTAAAATTAAATGTAACTTAAAATTCAGTTTCTCAGTCTTATTAGCTACATTCCAAGTGCTTAGTACCATTTATGCTCAGTGTTCTATATCTGTGTTTCTCCACCTTTTTTTTTTCACTATTGCTTCTTCTAGGAGTCTTTTTAGGCATTTTCCACCCTAGTTTCCACATCCCCCCACCATGAAATTTTAGTAGCACAGGTATAGTATATGTATATGTCATGGTCTGTGCACTTGTTGGAAAAGAATTTCCAGACAAGAGGCAGCATGAGAGGAGAACAGAGTTTATCAGAGCGGGAGACACTGTTAGAGGGCTTCCCTAGTAGCTTGGAGAGTAAAGAAGCTGCCTGCAATGCAGGAGACCTGGGTTTGACCCCTGGGTCAGGAATATCCCCTGGAGGAGGGTATGGCAACCCACTCCAGTATTCTTGTCTGGCAGAGGAGCCTGGCAGGCTACATAGGATCACAGTCAGACATGACTGGGCAACTAACACTTTCACTTTCACACTGTTAGAACAGTGGATGGGCTCCAGGGAGAGCCAGGCCAGATATGGGCCTTTGGTCTGTTTTTATAGCCAGGCAATAGGAATGGGCTTGCTAGTCATTTGCTGATTGCGTGAGGTATATACACATTCCCTACATAGGTTGAGAGAAGAGTAAGACAAATACATTTCCTTAGGTAGGTAGGAGGGTAGGAGGGGACAGGCCATCCCACTCAGGAGGGCTTAAATATTCTGCAACAGTTACAACATGGTGGAAAGGGAGATAAGGGTCTGGCTTTTTCTTTCCTGCATTTGAGACCATTCTCGCTCATCTTGTTCTTTTGTCCTCAGGGCACCACAGTATCTTGTGTTTCATACATAAAAACAGCAAGCTTTGTTTTGCCTCTCCCTCAACCCCCACAACCAGGAACAAATGTTTGCCCCGCTGGAGGCAGTAACATCCTCATCATGCATGGGCTGGGGCTTCCCTGGTGGCTCAGTGGGGCTGGGCAACTAAGCCCGTGCACACTATTGAGCCTGTGCTCTAGAGCCTGCAAGCCACAACTACGGAAGCCTGCGTGCCCTAGAGCCTGT
>NW_011494644.1:6912122-6915741 GCF_000754665.1 Bison bison bison
TCGCCGCAACTAGAGGAAAGCCCGCACAGCAACGAAGACCCAGCACAGCCAAAATAAACAAATAAAAAAAAAAATTTTTTTTTTCAGAAACAAGTGTGATCAAAAGCATGTAGGGTTCCCTGAGACCTGAAAAATAAAGAACGCATGTGCTATACGAACCAGGGCCAAGATTAAGGTGAGTTACCATCTGTTCAAAATTTAAGGAGGCACTGACTCCCAGAATTGTACAACTGAAGTGTCAGCATCTGAAAGCAAGAGCTTCCTTAAATTTTGCGCCCTGCATGCCTCATTTGCCTCCTTCTAGTTCCGGTCCTTATATGAGCATTTCCCATTGGAAAATTAATGAAGAGAAAGAAATCTTATTACAGTGGGGTCAGGAGGTCAGAAGGGGGAGCTCTCACAAATGTACCTTTCAACATCAATAGAGATTCCCAACAGGAAGAGACTTACCTTGCATCTCCAGCAGGAAGTGATGCTACTTTACTACCACCAGCAGGAGGAAGAGAGATCTTCTCCTTGCCTGGCAACAGCTCAGCCAATGAGAGACTGTCACATCTCAGCCAATGGAAAGCCACTATATTCAACTTCCCAGCTTCCTACAATGGATATAACAGCCCCTCCCAATTTCCCTTTCTCCTCTATAAGAGAGTTTCCCCTCCTTTTAAAATTGAATTTATTTATTTTTGGCTGGGTTGGATTTTCGTTGCTGAGTGTGGGTTTTCTCTGGTTGTGTGAGTGGGGGCTACTCTCCAGTTGCAGTGCTCGGGCTTCTCATTGCAGTGGCTTCTCTTGCTGCAGAGCGCAGGCTCTAGTGTGCGTGGGCTTCAGTAGTTGCAACTTGGGGCAGCATGTGGAATCCTCCTGAACTAAGAATCAAACCTGTGTTCCCTGCATTGGCAGGTGGATTCTTAATCACTGGACCACCAGGGAAGTCCGAGTTTCCCCTCCTTTGCTTTACGAAGCTTGCATGTGGTTTGCCATAGTCCTAAATTGCAAATCTTTGCTTTTCCCAAGTAAACTTGTTTTGCTGGTAAAATAAGTGATAGTTTTCTTGTTTTAGGTTAACACAATCATCACAGAAATTTCTATCAGATTAGAGTTTTAGAAAAGTAGAACCAAGAGAGTCAGAGGAAAGTAAGTCAGAAAGACAAATATTTTATATTAATGCATGTATATGGAATCTAGAAAGATGGTACTGATGAACACATCTGCAGGGCAGCAATGGACACACAGACATAGAGAACAGACTTGTGGGCACAGTGGGGGAAGGAGAGGGTGGGATGAATTGAGAGAGTAGCATGGAAACATACTCTGTGTGTGTGTGCATGGTAAGTCACTTCAGTCTTGTCCGACTCTTTGTGACCCTGTGGACTGTAGCCACCAGTCTCCTCTGTCCATGAGATTCTCCAGGCAAGAATACTAGAGTGGCTCTGGCATAAATCACAGCAAGATCCTCTTTGACCCACCTCCCAGAGAAATGGAAATAAAAACAAAAATAAACAATTGGGACCTAATTAAACTTAAAAGCTTTTGCACAATGAAGGAAACTGTAAGTAAGGTAAAAAGGCAACCTTCAGAATGGGAGAAAATAATAGCAAACAAAACAGCTGACTAAGAATTAAGCTCCAAAATACACAAGCAGCTCATGCAGCTCAATACCAGGAAGACATACAAGCCAATCAAAAAGTGGGCCAAAGAACTAAATAGACATTTCTCCAAAGAAGACATACAGATGGCTAACAAACACATGAAAAGATGCTCAACATCACTCATTATCAGAGAAATGCAAATCAAAACCACAATGAGGTATCATCTCACACAGGTCAGAATGACTGCCATCAAAAAGTCTACAAACAATAAATGCTGGAGAGGGTGTGGAGAAAAGGGAACCCTCTTACACTGTTGATGAGAATGGAAACTGGTACAGCCACTATGGAGAACACTGTGGGGAGTCCTTAAAAAACTGGAAATAGAACTGCCATACGTGCAGAGTATATCATGAGAAACGCTGGGCTGGAGGAAGCACAAGCTGGAATCAAGATTGCTGGGAGAAATATCAATAACCTCGGATATGCAGATGACACCACCCTCATGGCAGAAAGTGAAGAAGAACTAAAGAGCCTCTTGATGAAAGTGAAAGAAGAGAATGAAAAAGTTGGCTTAAAGCTCAGCATTCAGAAAACTAAGATCATGGCATTTGGTCCCATCACTTCATAGCAAATAGATGGGGAAACAGTGGAAACAGTGGTTGACTTTATTTTTCTGGGCTCCAAAATTACTGCAGATGGTGATTGCAGCCATGAAATTAAAAGACGCTTACTCCTTGGAAGGAAAGTTATGACCAACCTAGACAGCATATTAAAAAGCAGAGACATTACTCTGTTAACAAAGGTCCATCTAGTCAAGGCTATGGTTTTTCCAGTGGTCATGTATGGATGTGAGAGTTGGACTATGAAGAAAGCTGAGCACCAAAATGTTGATGCTTTTGAACTGTGGTGTTGGAGAAGACTCTTGAGTCTTCTTGAGAGTCCCTTGGACTGCAAGGAGATCCAACCAGTCCATCCTAAAGGAGATCAGTCCTGGCTGTTCATAGGTGGGACTGATGGTGAAGCTGAAACTTCAATACTTTGGCCACCTGATGCAAAGAGCTGACTCATTTGAAAAGACCCTGATGTTGGGAAAAATTGCGGGCAGGAGGAGAAGGGGACGACAGAGGAAGAGATGATTGGACAGCATCACCGACTCAATGGACATGGATTTGGGTGGACTCCAGGAGTTGGTGATGGACAGAGAGGCCTGGCATTCTGTGGTTCATGGGGTTGCAAAGAGTCGGACATGACTGAGCAACTGAACTAAACTGAATGACCCAGAAATCCCACTGCTGGGCATATACAGCGAGGAAACCAGAATTGATAGAGACACATGTAGCCCAATGTTCATTGCAGCACTGTTTACAATAGCCAGGACATGGAAATAACCTAGGTGTTATGGATAAGGAAGTTGTAGTACATATACACAATGAACTACTACTCAGCTATAAAAAAGAAGGCATTTGAGTCAGTTCAAATGAGGTGGATGAAACTGGAGACTATTATACAGCATGAAGTAAGTCAGAAAGAGCAACACCAATGCAGTATATTAATGCATATATATGAAATTTAGAAAAATGGTAATGATGATCCTATATGTAAGGTAGCAAAAGAGACAAAGATGTAAAGAAAAAACTTTTGAACTATGCAGGAGAAGGCGAGGGTGGGATGATTTGAGAGAATAGCATTGAAACATGTATATTATCATATGTAAAATAGATTACCGCTGCAAGTCCAATACATGAAGCAGGGCATTCAAAGCCAGTGCTCTGGGGCAACCCAGAGGGATGGGGTGGGAAGGAGGGAGGGAGGAGGGGGTTCAGGATGGGGGACACATGTGCACCCCTGGCTGATTCATGTTGATGTATGGCAAAAAACCACCACAATATTGCAAAGTTATTTGCAATTAAAATTAATTAATTTAAAAAACCAAAAGCATACTGGAGTGGGTTGCCATGCCCTCCTCCAGGGGAATTTCCCAACCCAGGGATCTCTATGTCTCCTGCATTGGCAGGTGGGTTCTTTACCAC
>NW_011494644.1:6915841-6922481 GCF_000754665.1 Bison bison bison
AGCCCAACATATACATTGCTGCTGCTGCTGCTGCTGCTAAGTCGCTTCAGTCGTGTCCAACCCTGTGCAACCCCATAGACGGCAGCCCACCAGGCTCCCCCATCCCTGGGGTTCTCCAGGCAAGAACACTGGAGTGGGTTGCCATTTCCTTCTCCAATGCATGAAAGTGAAAAGTGAAAGTCAAGTCGCTCAGTCATGTCCAACTATTCACGACCCAGTGGACTGCAGCCTACCAGGCTCCTCCGTCCATGGGATTTTCCAGGCAAGAGTACTGGAATGGGTTGCTATTTATTGCCTTCTCCTAACATATACATTTACTATATGTAAAATAGATAGAAAGTGGGAATTTTCTGTGTGACACAGGGAGCTCAACCCACTGCTCTGTGACAACCTAGAGGGATGGGATGGGGAGAGAGACAGGAGGGGAGTTCAGGAGAGAGGGGACATTTTTGTATACCTGTGGCTGACTCGATGTATGGCAGAAACCAACACAATATTGTAAAGCAACCATCCTGCAATTTTTAAAAAAGGGAAAAAGAGAGAGAGACTTTGAATTGGAGAAAATCTGTTTGGAAGAGCTGTAGTTTGCTTAGTCCATGAACCTGTCCAGGATGTAGGTGAATTGCTCTCAACGCCAACTGCACATTAGAATCATCTGATAACTTTTCAAAATCCTGATGCCTTGGACCTAACCTGAGGCCAATTAAGTCCAAATCTTTAGAAATAGGGCTTCTCAAGCTTCCAGATTATTCCAATGTGCAACCTGGCCTGAGAGTCTCTGCTGTGAGTGCAGAAGAATTCAAGTTCCAGTCAGTGAACCTGGGGGGTGGAGACTGGGTGGATATCCTGCTGCTTCTTTAAGCAGAAAAAATAGGAAAGGAGCTTTAATTGCACTGTAGAAACAAGGGATTAAGTGGATAAAGGAAGGTTTGGAGTGTGAACAATGCAGAGTGGTGGCATGTCTAGGGATTCTGTCATGAGTGGTGCATGGTTTGGACTTTGTTTAGGATGTTAACACTCTCTGGGAGGCCTGACTGGACACTGTAACTGAACACCACTGAGATGATAATTAACCGAGAGGCTCCCAGATCCAGTGAAGAATGTGGCCTTGAGGTTAATTTATTAACTTGCTTCCTGACATTTTTTCAGCAGCTTCTGGGGCCAATGCCAAAGAGATGTTTGGAAAGGGCTCTTGTTAAATTCAGTGGTCATTTTCCATTGGTCCCAGATGAATAGCTGAGAGAATTTTCATGGCTGGAGTCATGAGCATTATCTCCTCTGATAAGTGGCCGAAGAAACACCGGTCTTAAGTTGTCCACAGTCTGGTTGGCAAACTGCGTTTAAAAGTGAACAAACTGTGGAGGGGATATTTGAACCCTAAGTTCCACCCACCCTCATCTTCATCCCAGACCCACTTCAAACACACAGACACACACACCCCTAAAGAAGATTCGTTTTATTCATTAAGACCTGGGTAGAGCAAGATCCAGGGTGTTGGGGGTGGTGTGTGTGTGCGTGTGTTTTAGCATGATGCAGAGAGAGCTGTTTGTCTTTTCTCTTTGGATTCTTATTTACAGATTCCAATCTTGGTTTATTTCTCTATGATCCCAGGTCACTATGGGGTTGCAAAGGGTCCGAGAATCAAAAGGGTTCCAGAGTGGTTTGGGGGAAAAGGAAGATTGAAATAGGTTATTTCGGCTTTACCATTCCAGACAAGGCATGTGTTCAAGACACATGTGCCCACCAGCATAACTCAACAAGGGGATGACCCTGGAGTCTTTGACCAGAGCTGTCATCAGGCTTCCCTGGTGGCTCAGCTGGTAAAGAATCTGTCTGCAATGCAGGAGACCTGGGTTCTATCCCTGGGTTGGGAAGATCCCCTGCAGAAGGGAACGGCTGCCCACTCCAGTAGTCTAGCCAGGAGAATTCCATGGGGTCACAAAGAGTCAGACACGACTGAGCGACTTTCACATCATTGTAACAATAACTAATTGCTCTGGCATTTTCCTCTAGGAAGTTGTGAGGTTAATGTAGCACTATAGTCAAGAATTTAGGTGAAGGTTTATTTCTCAGCTTTCTCTTAATTATCTCCCCAGACACAGAAACCACAGATATCAGTGGCCTCATATGCCTTAAGCTTGGAAGGAATTGTTAAGGACATTTACCCCCACGCCTGCTCCCCCTAGATTTCATCCACCCCCATCACCTAACCCAAAACCTTAAATCATCCTAGACTCCTCCCTTTCTATCAGATGCTTTAAGATATCTTGGTTATTACTTCCTAAGTACCTCTCACTTCTCTGCTTTTTTCCAGCATCTCACTTAATGCTATAGTACTTTCAGGTCCCATGAGTTCTGTTCTGTACTCACCGAAGTCTGTTTCATTTATTATTTGAAAAGCATTTTTAATTGCACAAAGCATGAACATATTATCATTTTTAAAATATAAACAATATAGATAATCAACAATTCAAGATTTAACCATGGTAACCAGTTGGGAGTGTTTTTCTTTGCATATCTACACAGAAAAAAAATTTTTTTTACTACTTTTGTATGATTTTTAAAAATAATAAATGGTGGCATAAACAGTTTTGCTATTTCCTTTTCCCACTTAATATGTCTTGGAGATTTGCCATGTCAGTATATTCAGAACTACCTTATTTGGGCTGCTACTACATGGTGTGACAGGCTCCCTCTAAGATGACCTCTGTTTCCTTGTATTCACATCCTCTTATAATCTCCTCTGTGGATATGCCATATTTCATGTAACAGTGCAGCTTATCATATTTTTTTAACAGGGATATGATTCAAATTGATCACTTAAGCTCCTTCCAGAAATACTTTTTAACAGAAATCTGATCGTGTTACTCATCTGCTTCATAATTTCAGCGTGACATAATTAGAAAGTTCTAGAAAGATGACCAACTGGATGAATATCCCCAGTCCCTCCCCTTTGTGGTCTGTTTTTGGAGCAATATACATACCAAAATAAGAGCTCTGATGGAAACTGCAAGGTATGTGAGGTTAGCACTTGTTCTGAGAGTTCCAGGGGAGGGACAGTGTGGGGCTTCCTTCTTGGGCTGAGACAAAGACTTTTATGGCTTTCTGAGAAAAGATCTATGGTAGACACTGGCGTTCTCTTGGATGTCCTTAGTGGGGATTGCTCCATCTTGCTGACCCCAGGAGACAGAAGTGAAAATATCCAGTTCACCTGACTTGATCTCAGAGTGGTTTAAAAAAAAAAATCTGTCCCCTTCTCAGACTCAGAGGTATGAGAGTCTAGCCACCACCTCCTCCACCCCCAGTGTGGAGGAAAGAACATTTATGAGTTCATTTCCCACCAACACACAAAAAGCAAAGCTATTTTTAAATGATAGAAATCATTTACCAAAAACTGATAGCATGTATAATATAAGCTGAAGTCATTTCTGTCAAAGTTATCGTTCTCAACATTGCTTGGAAGACCTTAAGTAATGCAATACATTTTTTAGTATTATTAAGTAATCCACACAAAACCTGGGAGAAAAAAAGACAAAAATTACTTTATATTCATATGACATAACTGCATATTCAGGAAATCCAAAAGATTCAGCCAAAGCTATTTGAAATAATGAAACTTTGGGGCGCTTCCCTGGTGGCTCAGCGGTAAAGAATCCACCTGCCAATGCAGCAGATGCAGGTTTGATCTTGATCCGGGAAGATCCCACATGCCTCAGAGAAACTAAGCCCGGGTGCCACAACTGCGGTGCCTGTGCCCTCGAGCCCGTGCTCTGCAACAAAAGAAGCCACCACCATGAGAAGTCCTCACACTGAGACTAGAGCGTTCCACAATTAGGGGAAAGCCCTCGAAGCAGCAAGGACCCAGCACAGCCAAAAATAAAATTAACCAAAAAAATTAAACTTTGGTAAGGTGAATGATAGTAGTTAAGAATACAAAAGTAAATACAGACTTCCTTGGCTGTCCTGTGATTAACACTCTGCTTCCACTGCAGGGGGCAAGAGTTTGATCCCCGGTCAGGAAACTAAGATCTCACACACCATATGGGTGAGGGCAAATAAATAAATAAATATATGAAATTTTCTTCACGCCAGCAATAAACAGTAAGACATGAAAATCATCTCAACTGTGGTGTGTTGGGGGCCAGAGTGAGGTACTCTGCCCATGACAAAGGTCATGAGGAAGGAGGCTCGACATACGTAAAGGCGGGATCGAGCCTCAGGAGTCCCCCTGGAAATCCTCGAGCATCTACCCCCATAACCAGAGCCTGCCTACTTTACTACTTTGTGCTCTCACCTACACCTCTGACTTTACGGGGGGCTGTCCCCCACCACCTCTTTCGGAGAAGGAGTTAACCTAGAGCTCCAGTCAATAAAAACTCTTGGGCGTGACAAGAGTGTTTTAACCTACAAACTCCTCTGAAGGTTCTCTAGCCTGCCTGACAGGCTCGTCCAGCCACATGTGATTGCTCACAGCCTCCCAACCGTGAGAGGCACGAGATGCTTTAAACCCTCTAAAAACAGGTTCTTTTGAGAAGTTAGAAAACTATTAGTATAAGTATAATGGGCTGATTAGAAATTGTATTGGTGAAGGGTTTTTCATTTGTTGAGCCAATGTTTGTTGCTAAGTCTCCACATCCCCTGCCCTTACACACATTAATGAATATATAGAAGAAATAAGTATTAACCTTTGATATTAATCACGTTAGACCTTAGGCTAAGTAAATTCTTTCCTTAACTAAAACCCACTACACCTTCACCCTATAGGAATGTAACTTTATTTGGGTGGCGTCTGTTTTAAGAATAATCACCCCTGGAGAAATAAGTGTCCTGGTTGACTGACCGTTGTCACAAGGAGAGGGTCATAAATTGTCAGCAGGCCCCCTGGCCAGAAGATGATGTAACACCCCTAAGACCTCTGTATACATTTGTATGAAGCACCTGACTTTGATAAAAGTCAGGACTGCTGACCCCGCGTGACTTTTGCATAACATCTCAGTGTATAAAAGTAGACCATGGAAAATAAAGAATTGGGATCAGTTTCTCGAAATACTGGTCTCCCCATGTCTCTCTTTCACTCTGGCTGAGTCTCCATCTGGAGCGCGGAACCCGCCGTGCTTGCTAATTATGCCTGGGCTTCTAAGATCCGACCGGGGAGGCCTCAGTGTCTCCTCTCCTTCGGGAGAACGGAAGGACACCTGCGGCCTACATAAGTGGTGCAAACTTCTTATCTTGAAGTTTTATTGGTCTCCCGCGTAAACCAAGCCACTCAGCCTCTTTTCTCCACTGAATTTTCCTACTGAGCTATCCTTATTCTATTACTGTTTATATCCTTAATTAATGTTTAATTAAGCAGTTGTTTCCTGATCTTCGCCTACACCGTCTCTCCTTCGAATACCCTGGATCAGCTGGGGCTGGACCCCAGCAGTGGTGGATAGAATAACACCCTTCCCCAAAGGTATCCACAAAGTAATCTTCAAAACCTGTGAAAGTGAAAAGTGAAAGTGACTCAGTAGTGGCCAACTCTTTGTGACCCCATGGACTATAGAGTCCATGGAATTCGCCAGGCCAGAATACTGGAGTGGGTAGCCATTCCCTTCTCCAGGGCATCTTCCCAACCCAGGGATCAAACCCAGGTCTCCCACATTGCAGGCAGATTCTTTACCAGCTGAGCCACAAAAGCAGATTCTTTACCAACTGAGCTATGAGGGAAGCCCCAAAACCTGTGAGTGCATTGCATTAAATGACAGAAGGAATAATGCAGATGTGATTAAATTAAATTAACGTGACTATGAATAAATTGTCCCTAGAAGGTGCATAATCTACATGAAGAGACCTAAATTCTCATTAAAAAGTATAAAAAAGACCTGAATAGCTGAAGAGAAATATTCCATTCCTGAATAGGAAAGCTTGGTATTTTGAAATGTCCATCCTGCACAAACTAACATGTAACTTTAAGAGACTTACAATCAGGACTGTCAATCTTTCACAAACTAATATGTAACTTTAAGTTGAAATCAGAATTTTAGGGGGAAGACAAGGAGAGTGAGTGGTTAAAATTATTTTAAATTTTGAATAGAAAATATAAGAATCTGAGAATAGCCCCCAGTATAAGGAAAAAGCATGGAGTGGTGGGATTTAACTTCAGTTCAGTTCAGTCACTCATTCGTGTCCGACTCTTTGCGAACCCATGAACTGCAGCATGCCAAGCCTCCCTGTCCATCACCAACTCCTGGAGTTCACCCAAACTCATGTGCATCAAGTCGGTGATACCATTCAGCCATCTCATCCTCTGTCGTCCCCTTCTCCTCCTGCCTCCAATCCCTCCCAGCATCAGAATCTTTTCCAATGAGTCAACTCTTCGCATGAGGTGGCCAAAGTATTGGAGTTTCAGCCTCAGCATCCTCCCTTCCAATGAACACCCAGGACTGATCTCCTTTGTGACAGAGTGGTTGGATCTCCTGGCAGTCCAAGGGACTTGCAAGAGTCTTCTCCAACACCACAGTTCAAAAGCATCAATTCTTCAGCACTCAGCTTTCTTCACAGTCCAACTCTCACATCCATACATGACCACTGGAAAACCATAGCCTTGACTAGATGGACCCTTGTTGGCAAAGTAATATCTCTGCTTTTTAATATGCTA
>NW_011494644.1:6922732-6923418 GCF_000754665.1 Bison bison bison
GCATATCTGAGGTTATTGATATTTCTCCTGGCAATCTTGATTCCAGCTTGTGCTTCTTCCAGCCCACCATTTCTCATGATGTACTCTGCATAGAAGTTAAATAAGCAGGGTGACAATATACAGCTTTGACGTACTCTTTTTCCTATTTGGAACCAGTCTATTGTTCCATATCCAGTTCTAACTGTTGCTTCCTGATCTGCATATAGGTTTCTCAAGAGGAAAGTCAGGTGGTCTGGTATTCCCATCTCTTGCAGAATTTTCCACAGTTTATTGTGATCCACACAGTCAAAGGCTTTGGCATAGTCATTAAAGCAGAAATAGACGTTTTTCTGGAACTCTCTTGCTTTTTCGATGATCCAGCAAATGTTGGCAATTTGATCTCTGATTCCTCTGCCTTCTCTAAAACTAGCTTGAACATCTGGAAGTTCATGGTTCACATATTGCTGAAGCATGGCTTGGAGAATTTTGAGCATTACTTTACTAGTGTGTGAGATGAGTGCAATTGTGTGGTAGTTTGAGCATTCTTTGGCATTGCCTTTCTTTGGGATTGGAATGAAAACTGACCTTTTCCAGTCCTGTGGCCACTGCTGAGTTTTCCAAATTCGCTGGCATATTGAGTGCAGCACTTTCACAGAATCATCTTCAGGATTTGAAATAGCTCCATTGGAATTCCATCACCTCCACTA
>NW_011494644.1:6923518-6931254 GCF_000754665.1 Bison bison bison
CCACTAGCTTTGTTCGTAGTGATGCTTTCTAAGGCCCACTTGACTTCACATTCCAGGATGTCTGGCTCTAGGTGAGTGATCACACCATCGTGATTATCTGGGTCATGAAGATCTTTTTTGTACAGTTCTTCTGTGTATTCTTCTGCCACCTCTTCTTAATATCTTCTGCTTCTGTTAGGTCCATACCATTTCTGTCCTTTATCGAGCCCATCTTTGCATGAAATGTTCCCTTGGTATCTCTAATTTTCTTGAAGAGATCTCTAGTCTTTCCCATTCTGTTTTTTCCTCTATTTCTTTGCATTGATTGCTGAGGAAGGCTTTCTTATCTCTCCTTGCTATTCTTTGGAACTCTGCATTCAAATGAGAATATCTTTCTTTTTCTCCTTTGCTTTTCACTTCTCTTCTTTTCATAGCTATTTGTAAGGCCTCCTCAGACAGCCATTTTGCTTACCAGATACTAAAATTTAACTTATCAGATACTAAAATTTATAAGAAAGTTATTGAAAGCAAAATAGCATCATATGCTATATCAAGAGACAAATAGAGTTTTGATATTGTACTATAGTTATAGAAGATGCTACCCTTGGGAGAGTGGGGTGGATACATGGGACTCTTTGTACCATTTCATAACTTTGTGTTAGTCTCCGAATGTTTCCAAATAAAAAGTTAAAAACAAACAAACAAACAAATGATATTCTGAGGATAAAAGGGAACCTTTGTAAAACATATGGATGTGTGTGTGTTAGTCACTCAGTCGTGTCTGACTCTTTGCCACCCCATGGACTGCAGCCCACCAGGCTCCTCTGTCCGTGGAATTCTCCAGGTGAGAACACTGGAGTGGGTTGCCATTTCCTTCTCCAAAACATATGGATAAAGATGAACAATTACTAATATTCAAACAGCTTTCACCCAATGATAAAAAAAAGATAACTGAATAGAGAAATGAGCAGGCAATTCACATAAGGGAATGTACAAATTGTCAATAAACACAGTAAGATGTTCAATGTCTATAGAAGTCAGGGAAATGCAAATTAAACCATCGAAGCATGTTTTTCACTCATTACATTGACCAAAATTTGCAAGTGGAAGAATGATGATGTCCAGTTCCAGCTGACAGCATTGAGGAATAGGAATTCTACAACCTTTTAGAAAAGTAATCTGGATGCATCAATTAAAATTAAAAATACAAACTTCCACTGACCTAGATATCCTGCCTTTGAGAATCTATTTTACTGAAATGAAAGTCCCAATATACCCAGGTTCATCTCAAGGATACAGCAATATTTTTGTAGTTGTTGAAAATGAAAAACAACTTGTCAACTGGCAAGAGAATATTTAAATGAATAAATGAATGAAGCCTCACTCATCTGGAGGGATGTCCATATATTGTTAAGGGAAAAAAACAAGGTACAGAATAATAAGTACAGCCGGCCTTCTGCAGCCTTGCAGTCTGCATTGGCAGATTCAACCAACCTCGAATTAAAGATATTTGGGGAAAGAAATTTTCAGAAAGTACCAAAAAGCAAAACTTGAATTTGCCTCCCACAAGCAACTATTTACATAGCATTTACAGTGTATTGGTATTATTAGTAATCTAGAGATGATTTAAAGTATAAAGGAGAATGTGCATAGGTTATATGCAAATACTACACTATTTTATATAAGGGACGAGCATCTTTGGCTTTTGCCATCCACAGGAATCCTGAAACCAATCTACCATACCAAGGGACAACTCTGGATCTTCTTTTGCAATTCAGGTGAGCTCAAATAAGCAAATGAATCAACCCTCAATAAGAGAAAGATATGTCAGGATACCCTCCTGTTTACTTGCCCTGGCTACTGCCAAAATGAGAGAGGACAGAAATTGTGACTTTTTTTCTCCTTTTTTTTTTTTTTTTTTTTGTTATTGTTCAGTCGCTAAGTCATGTCCAACATTTTGCAACCCTATGGACTCTAGCTTTTCTTCCAAGGAGCAAGTATCTTTTAATTTCATGGCTGCAGTCACCATCTGCAGTGATTTTGGAGCCCAAGAAAATAAAGTCTGTCACTGTTCCCACTTTTCCCCCATCTATTTGCTATGAAATGATGGGACTGGATGACATGACCTTAATTTTCTGAATGTTGAATTTCAAGCCAGCTTTTTCACTCTCCTCTTTCACCATCATCAAGAGGTTCTTTAGTTCCTTTTCACTTTCTGCCATTAGAATGTTAACATTTGCATATCTGAGGTTGTCAATATTTCTCCTGGTAATCTTGGAGAAGGAAATGGCAACCCACTCCAATATTCTTGCCCGGAAAATTCTGTGGACAGAGGAGCCTGGCAGGCTATAGTTCATGGGGTCGTGAAGAGGTGAACATGACTGAACAGGCAATCTTGATTTCAGTTTGTGAGTCATTCAGCCCAGCATTTCTCATGATGTACTCTGCATGTAAGTTAAATGAGTAGGTTGACAATATACAGCTCTTGATGTACTCTTTCCCCAATTTTGAACCAGTATTGTTTAATGTCCAGTTCTGTAACTTCTTGGCCTGCATGCAGGTTTCTCAGGAGACATATAAGGTGGTCTAGTATTCCCATCTCTTTAAGAATTTTCCAGAGTTTGCTGTGATCCACACAGTCAAAGGCTTTAGCATAGTCAATGAAGCAGAAGTAGATGTCTTTTTGGAGTTCCCTTGCTTTTTCTATGATCCAACAGATGTTGAGAATTTGATCTCTGTTTCCTCTGCCTTTTCTAAATCCAGCTTGTACATTTAGAAGTTCAAGGTTCACACACTGTTGAAGCCTAGCTTGAAGGATTTTGACCACTACCTTGTTAGCATTTGAGATGAACGCAATTATACTGTAGTTTGAACATTTCTTTGGCATTGCCTTTCTTTGGAACTGGAATGAAAACTGACCTTTTCCAGTCCTGTGGCCACTGCTGAGTTTTCCAAATTTGCTGGCATATTGAGTGCAGCATTTTCACAGCATCATCTTTTAGGATTTGAAATAGCTCAACTGGAATTCCATCACCTCCACTAGCTTTGTTTGTAGTGATGCTTCCTTAGGCCCACTTGACTTTGCATTCCAGGATGTCTGGCTCTAGGTGAGTGATCACACCATTGTGGTTATCTGGATTATAAGACCTTTTTTGTACAGTTCTTCTGTACATTCTTGCCACCTCTTCTTAATATCTTCTGCTTCTGTTAGATTCTTGCCGTTTCTGTTCTTTATTGTCCCCATCTTTGCATGAGACATTCCCTTGATAGCTCCAGTTTTCTTAAAGAGATCTCCAGTCTTTCCCATTCTATTGTTTTCCTCTGTTTCTCTGCATTGTTCACTTAAGAAGGCATTCTTATCTCTCCTTGCTATTCTCTGGAACTCCGCATGCAGTTGGGTATATCCCTTTCTCCTTTGCCTTTCACTTCTCTTTTTACCTCAGCCATTTTTAAGGCTTCCTCAGACAGCCACTTTGCCTTCTTGCATTTCTTTTTCTTGGGGATGGTTTTGGTCACCACCTCCTGAACAGCATTATGAACCTCTGTGCATAGACCTCCAGACACTCTGTCCACCAGATCTAATCCCTTGAATCAATCCTTGTATTCTACTGAAATTGTCTGTGTCTATATGTGTGTGCATACGTGTTGTGTCACCCTTCAATTGTGCTTGACTGCCATACAAAAAGTTTTTAATGCTTGCTGGATGAACTTATATTAATCAAATTAGTTTTTTAAGGACTTTCCTGGCAGTCCACTTGTTAAGACTCTCATGCTTCCAATGCAGGGGGCATGGGTTTGATCCTTCATCAGGGAGCTAGGATCCCTTATGCTGTGTAGCCTAGCCAAAAATTTTTTTAAATAAAAAACACTTTTTTTAAATTTCGTGTTTTATAATGTCTGTGCTTTTTGACCTAACAAGAGTACCACTCAAACTGTTTTGATGATTTGTGTTTTCAATGGGCTATTGTGGGTGCAACATTTTATAAATATGCTAATACAGTCTGATGGAATATTTTGTTAAAAGTTGAGACAGTTGCAATGACAACTTTTCAACAGTTAAAGCTCATTTTTAGTTTGGGTTAAATACCTGAATCAGTTCAGTTCAGTCACTTAGTCGTGTCCGACTCTTTGCAACCCCATGGACTACAGCACCCCAGGCTTCCTTGTCCATCACCAACTCCCAGAGCTTGCTTAGTCTCAAGTCCATCGAGTCAGTGATGCCATCCAACCATCTCATCGTCTATCATCCCCTTCTCCTCCTGCCTTCAATCTTTCCCAGCATCAGGGTCTTTTCTAATGAGTCAGTTCTTTGCATCAGGTGGTCAAAGTGTTGGAGCTTCAGCATCAGTCCTTCCAATGAATATTCAGGACTGATTTCCTTCAGGATTCACTGGTTTGATCTCCTTGCAGTCCTGAATGGGGAATACAAATAAAAAAGAAGTAGTTCGACTTCTTTTTCTTTCTCCCAAAGGATGTGTAGGATCAGTCTTGGGCCTATTAGGACTTGCATCCATTCCCAGGCCTTTGCCTCCTCTGCTCTGTGTTGCAGAAGGGACTGGTCCCTGAAGCCTGCATCTCCAGGCTCCTGTCCCACCTGGCTGCCAGCCAAACTCAGCTCATAATGTCTAGCCCTGGTGGGAGACTGGAGGGCAAACAGAAGAGAGAAAGCTGGGTATTTCACTCTCTCTGCTTCAATCAGCTCTGGCTGCTCTGCACCTCTAAGCCTCCATGAGTCATCTCTGCCCTTATTCCTCTTCTGTTGGGTGTTCAGGTTACCCAGGGCCCCTCCTCCCTATGTCTCTACAGCCACCAATAGTAACAACCCCTACTGTTGCTAATTTCTGGATTACTTCATGTACTGGTTTGCTTTTGTTCTGAAACAAACTACTTTACAACTTAATGGCTAAAACAACAACCATTCTTTGTAGCTCACCAAGCATGCGGTAGCAATTTAGACTGAGATCAGCTGGGAAATTCTTCTGCTGGTCTTGGCTGGGCACACTCAGGCATCCATAGTCAGCAGCCAGATCTGCAGGGGCCTCCACTTAGGGAGCTGGCTGGCTGTCATCTGGGGTGATGGTGGGTCCATATGTCTCTCATTATCCAACAGCCTAGCCTAGATACATTCAGTTGGCAGCTGGTTCTAAGAACAAGAAGGGAAATAGGAAAGACCTCTTGAGGCCCACGCTTAAACTTACACAACATCACTTCTTTCCAAAGCAAGTCACAAGACCTGTCTCAGTTCCACAGGTAAAGATATAGGCTCCATTTCTAAACTGGGGAGAAAAAAATCTTAGGGCCATTTTTAGAATCAGCCATATCTTACCATTTTCTCCTCCATCGCCTATATAACCAAGTCCCTTCATAAATTTCCTCTGTGGTAAGTACTGGAAGTCATTATTGTTTCCCTAGTTAGACTTTGTGTGTATGCTTGAATGTACTTGAAAGATAAGAGTTAAGGAAAACAGGAAAAAACCTGTTCCTAGTGGGTTCCCCTTGAATTTGAATGTTTCTGTTTTAAAAGTTGCCTGCCCAGGCTTTTTTATAATTAATCAACATGACAATATAGATGAATCACAAATTCAGATGAGTTAAGTGTCTGCCGCGTGGCACACACGATGCTGGGCACAATGGCCCACGGCAGGTGTGGGGGATGGTACACAGAGTGAGTAAGGCATGGTGCCTGCCTTATCGGGAGTTAATATGTGGTACACACATATGAGCCAGGCACATAGCAAGTGATATATAGAGTTTGGTAAGATGAGAAAAATAACCACTATGATAGTAAAGCAGTTCATAACTTAGGAAGATAAATATTTCATGAGAGTTTTTTGGTCTGTCTCTGCAACCTAGAAAGTAAGCTCCAGAGGGACTTCCCTGGTGATCCAGTGGTTCAAACTCTGCACTGTCTATGCAGGAAGCCCAGGTTCTACCCCTGGTCAGGGAACCAGATCCTGCATGCCACAGTGGAAGATCCCTTGTGCCACAGCTAAGACCTGGTACAGCCAAATAAATTTTGTAAAAAATGAAAATAAGCTTCAGGAAGGCTAAACTCTTATATATTGTCACACATCACTATTTTTCCATCGCCTAACAAAAGACCAGCACCAGTAACCAGTGAATATGCTATGCTATGCTATACTAAGTCGCTTCAGTCGTGTCTGACTCTGTGCGACCCCATAGACGGCAGCCCACCAGGCTCCCTGGTCCCTGGGATTCTCCAGGCAAGAATACTGGAGTGGGTTGCCATTTCCTTCTCCAATGCATGAAAGTGAAAAGTGAAAGTGAAGTCACTCTGTCGTGCCCGACTCTTAGCGACCCCATGGACTGCAGCCTACCAGGCTCCTCTGTCCATGGGATTTTCCAAGCAAGAGTACTGGAGTGGGGTGCCATTGCCTTCTCCGAACTAGTGAATAACCATGCATTAAGTATCGGAGTGAAAGTTGTATGCACGATGCTAACAGAGAATAGACAAAAAAGAAGTTAATTCTGAAAACAGGGCAAACAATGCCAACAACAGGGGAAATTTTCATAAAAACAGATGATGTCTAAAATTTCTACTAAGATAGAGCTGTCAATATGTGGCAGCAGAGAAGGCGAAAGGGAAAGCAAAGGACTAGAGTGAATAATATCAAGGAGAACTGGAGGGTGGGCTAACTCCCTTGGGGGTGATGGAGGCACCCCCCTGCAGATCACCCCGTGTCATCACCAGCTGCGTGCAGACACTTGGATGGAGGTGGCTGATTGTTGATTCTCTGAACCCATCTCACTGAGTAGTCAGAAAGTGACTTGAGGCCCAAACTGCTTGGATTTGGCAAAGGACAACTCTACTGTCCTTCAGGCTGTTGTGAAAGTTCCCTGACCCAGTATAGCTGGGGGGCAGTGCTGTATGGATGGGTACAACGTGAATCTGGGCAAATTTCACCTCCTGGCTTGGGTGTTTTTGAACATGTGCCCAGAGACAGATGTAATAAATCCCTTTTTAGAATCTAAACAAACACAACGGGAAGGGAGGGGGCAGCCAGAGGCAATGGAAATGCCTCCTGGGGGGACATCTGAGTTGACAGGGAAGACATCTGGACCAGAGGAGGAGAGGAATCCTGGCAAGAGCTGGAGTGCTCAGCTTAAAGACCTTCACTGAGCCACCCTCTCTGCTTATTTCCAGCAGGAAATAAACCAAACTGCTCCTTTTTTCTGCCTGGGATTCCAGAGATGGCCTAAGAAAGCTCCATGAGGACAGCACTCTTTATCTGGGAAAGACTACAACCCCTCCACACGCAGTAAGCCAGAAGGGACATGAAGTCATTTACAGGAACAGAAACTTTAGCTGTCCTTGCT
Organism: Bison bison bison; assembly: GCF_000754665.1. Lineage (NCBI taxonomy): Eukaryota > Metazoa > Chordata > Mammalia > Artiodactyla > Bovidae > Bison > Bison bison. The sequence goes on from NW_011494644.1 coordinate 6,930,836, forward strand.
ATTATATTGGTGCTTCAAGTTCAAGGTATTTCAGAGTTTTCAGTTCTCAACCTTGGGGCTGAAATCTTAGAGTGATGCTCAACTTCTCTTCCACCTCCATACTGCCAAACTCCACAGTGTTACTAACCCATTGAACTTCAGGTTTCCTGTAGGTTAGAGGAGATTTCTGGTCTCATATCAGATTATAAATTGGAAATGGTTATAAGTGAGAGGTCAAGATGGTTATAAGAGGTCAGGAGGGGCGGCCGTGAAGAGATACCCCTCGTCCAAGGTAAGGAGCAGTGGCTGCACTTTGCTGGAGCAGCTGTGAAGAGATACCCCACATCCAAGGTAAGAGAAACCCAAGTAAGACAGTAGGTGTTGAGAGAGGGCATCAGAGGGCAGACACACTGAAACCATAATCACAGAAAACTAGCCAA
>NW_011494644.1:6931354-6932167 GCF_000754665.1 Bison bison bison
ATAGAAGCAAGGTCCGATGCTGTAAAGAGCAATATTGCATAGGAACCTGGAATGTCAGGCCCATGAATCAAGGCAAATTGGAAGTGGTCAAACAAGAGATGGCAAGAGTGATTGTCAACATTCTAGGAATCAGCGAACTCAAATGGACTGGAATGGGTGAATTTAACTCAGATGACCATTATATCTACTACTGTGGGCAGGAATCCCTTAGAAGAAATGGAGTAGCCATCATGGTCAACAAGAGAATCCAAAATGCAGTACTTGGATGCAATCTCAAAAACGACAGAATGATCTCTGTTCGTTTCCAAGGCAAACCATTCAATATCACAGTAATCCAAGCCTATGCCCCAACCAGTAAAGTGGAAGAAGCTGAAGTTGAATGGCTCTATGAAGACCTACAAGACCTTTTAGAACTAACACCCAAAAAAGATGTCCTTTTCATAGGGGACTGGAATGCAAAAGTAGGAAGTCAAGAAACAGCTGGAGTAACAGGCAAATTTGGCCTTGGAGTACGGAATAAAGCAGGGCAAAGGCTAACAGAGTTTTGCCAAGAGAAGTCACTGGTCATAGCAAACACCCTCTTCCAACAACACAAGAGAAGACTACACATGGACATCACCAGATGGTCAACATCGAAATCAGATTGATTATATTCTTTGCAGCCAAAGATGGAGAAGCTCTATACAGTTAGCAAAAACAAGACTGGGAGCTGACTGAGGCTCAGATCATGACTCCTATTTCTAAATTCAGACTTAAATTGAAGAAAGTGGGAAAACCACTTGACCATTCAGGTATGACCTAAATCAAATCCCT
>NW_011494644.1:6932267-6932639 GCF_000754665.1 Bison bison bison
GGCGGCCGTGAAGAGATACCCCTCGTCCAAGGTAAGGAGCAGTGGCTGCACTTTGCTGGAGCAGCTGTGAAGAGATACCCCACATCCAAGGTAAGAGAAACCCAAGTAAGACAGTAGGTGTTGAGAGAGGGCATCAGAGGGCAGACACACTGAAACCATAATCACAGAAAACTAGCCAATCTGATTACATGGACCACAGCCGTGTCTAACCCAATGAAACTAAGCCATGCCCTGTGGGGCCACCCAAGGTGGGAGGGTCATGGTGGAGAGATCTGACAGAATGTGGCCCACTGGAGAAGGGAATGGCAAACCACTTCAGTATTCTTGCCTTGAGAACCCCATAAACAGTACGAAAAGGCAAAATGATAGGAT
>NW_011494644.1:6932739-6934488 GCF_000754665.1 Bison bison bison
TCCAACAACACAAGAGAAGACTACACATGGACATCACCAGATGGTCAACATCGAAATCAGATTGATTATATTCTTTGCAGCCAAAGATGGAGAAGCTCTATACAGTTAGCAAAAACAAGACTGGGAGCTGACTGAGGCTCAGATCATGACCTCCTTATTTCTAAATTCAGACTTAAATTGAAGAAAGTAGGGAAAACCACTTGACCATTCAGGTATGACCTAAATCAAATCCCTTATGATTATACAGTGGAAGTGAGAAATAGATGTAAGGGACTAGATCTGATAGAGTGCCTGATGAAATATGGACGGAGATTGGTGACATTGTACAGGAGACAGGGATCAAGACCATCCCCAAGGAAAAGAAATGCAAAAAAGCAAAATGGCTGTCTGAAGGCCTTACAAATAGCTTTGAAAAGAAGAGAAGTGAAAAGCAAAAGAGAAAAGAAAAGATATAAGCATTTGAATGCAGAGTTCCAAAGAATAGCAAGGGGAGATAAGAAAGCCTTCCTCAGCGATCGATGCAAAGAAATAGAGGAAAAAACAGAATGGGAAAGACTAGAGATCTCTTCAAGAAAATTCGAGATACCAAGGGAACATTTCATGCAAAGATGGGCTCAATAAAGGACAGAAATGGTATGGACCTAACAGAAGCAGAAGATATTAAGAAGAGGTGGCAAGAATACACAGGAGGACTATACAAAAAAGATCTTCACGACCCAGATAATCACGATGGTGTGATCACTCACCTAGAGCCAGACATCCTGGAATATGAAGTCAAGTGGGCCTAAGGAAGCATCACTATGAACAAAGCTAGTGGAGGTGATGGAATTCCAATGGAGCTATTTCAAATCCTGAAAGATGATTCTGTGAAAGTGCTGCACTCAATATGCTAGCAAATTTGAAAAACTCAGCAGTGGCCACAGGACTGGGAAAGGTCAGTTTTCATTTCAATACCAAAGAAAGGCAATGCCAAAGAATGCTCAAACTACCACACAATTGCACTTGTCTCACACGCTAGTAAAGTAATGCTCAAAATTCTTCAAGCTAGGCTTCAGCGATATGTGAACCGTGAACTTCCAGATGTTCAAGCTGGTTTTAGAAAAGGCAGAGGAACCAGAGATCAAATTGCCAACATCCGCTGGATCATCGAAAAAGCAAGAGAGTTCCAGAAAAACATCTATTTCTGTTTTACTGACTATGCCAAAACCTTTGACTGTGTGAATAACATTAAACTGTGGAAAATTCTGCAAGAGATGGGAATACCAGACCACCTGACTTTCCTCTTGAGAAACCTATAGGCAGATCAGGAAGCAACAGTTAGAACTGGACATGGAACAACAGACTGGTTCCAAATAGGAAAAGGAGTCTGTCAAGGCTGTATATTGTCACCCTGCTTATTTAACTTCTATGCAGAGTACATCATGAGAAACGCTGGGCTGGAAGAAGCACAAGCTGGAATCAAGATTGCCAGGAGAAATATCAATAACCTCAGATATGCTGATGACACCACCCTTATGGCAGAAAGTGAAGAGGAACTCAAAAGCCTCTTGATGAAAGTTAGTGAAAAAGTTGGCTTAAAGCTCAGCATTCAGAAAACTAAGATCATGGTATCTGGTCCCATCACTTCATGGGAAATAGATGGGGAAACAGTGGAAACAGTGTCAGACTTTATTTTTCTGGGCTCCAAAATCACTGTAGATGGTGATTGTAGCCATGAAATTAAAAGACGCTTACTCCTTGGAAGGAAAG
>NW_011494644.1:6934685-6944943 GCF_000754665.1 Bison bison bison
GAGACCAGTCCTGGGTGTTCATTGGAAGGGCTGATGCTGAGGCTGAAACTCCAGTACTTTGGCCACCTCATGCGAAGATGACTCATTGGAAAAGACCCTGATGCTGGGAGGGATTGGGGGCAGGAGGAGAAGGGGACGACAGAGGATGAGATGGCTGGATGGCATCACCGACTTGATGGACATGAGTTTGAGTGGACTCTGGGAGTTGGTGATGAACAGTGAGGTCTGGTGTGCTGCAATTCATGGGGTCGCAAAGAGTAGGACACGAGTGAGCGACTGAACTGAACTGACAAGTGAGAGGGCTGGTACAGAGAGAGCAGTGAAGCATAGTCAAAGCTATGATTTTTCCAGTAGTCATGTACAAATGTGAGAGTTGGACCATAAAGAAGCCTGAGCACTGAAGAATTGGCACCTCAAGTTGTGGTGCTGGAGAAGACTCTTGAGAGTCCCTTGGACAGCAAGGATACCAAATCAGTCAATCCTAAAGGAAAGCAACCCTGAATATTCATTAAAGTATTGACGCTGAAGCTGAAGCTCCAAGCCTTTGTCCACCTGTTTCAAAGAGCCAACTCATCGGAAAAGACCCAGATGCTGGGAAAGATTGATGGCAAAAGAAAAGAGTGGCAGAGGATGAGATGGTTAGATAATATCACCAACTCAATGGACATGAATCTGAGCAAACTTTGGGAGGTACTGGAGGACAGGGGAGCCTAGCAAGCTGCAGTCTGTGGGGTCAAAAAGAGTTGGACATGACTTAGTGACTGAACAACAAGCCTTACCCTGAACATTGGAGTAAGGTTTCTATGGGCAGGTGGGCAGCTCCCTCAGGCAGCTCCTGTTTTATCTGTGTGTTTATTAACTTGAGTTATTAAAGCAGATGGCTTCCCCTTCCTCTCAGAAGGCATGCCTGCACGATCATTATATTTATTTCATATATAGTGCCCAACTGATATTCACTTCCTTAGAGTTCTTGCAAAAGCACAAAACGGCAACCACAGTGAAGGGACACCTTGAACAGGAAATGACCTGGGAAAACCTCATTTTGTGAATTTTTTTAAATTTATTTTTTTACTGAAGGATAATTGCTTTACAGAATTTTGTTGTTTTCTGTCAAACCTCAACATGAATCAGCCACAGGTATACATATATCCCCTCCCTTCTGAACCTCCCTCCCCTCTCCCTCCCCATCCCACTCCTCTAGGTTGATACAGAGCCCCTATTTGAGTTTCTTGAGCCATACAGCAAATTCCCATTAGCTATCTATTTTACATATGGTAATGTAAGTTTCCATGTTACTCTTTTCATACATCTCACCCTCTCCTCCCCTCTCCCCATGTCCATAAGTCTGTTCCCTATCTGTTTCTCCATTCCTGCCCTGAAAATAAATCTTTCAGTACCATTTTTCTCGATTCTGTATATATATGTTAGAAGACAATGTTTATCTTTCTCTTTCTGACTCACTTCACTCTGTATAATAGGTTCTAGGTTCATCCACCTCATCAGAACTGACTCATTTTGTGAATTTTTTTATTCAAGTAGAAGCAGGGAAGAGCAGATTGGTTATGGCAGGAAAACAAATAAAGGGCTTAAAGGCCAAATACAAGAAAATCTCCAGAATTTCTATATTTTTTTTTAAATACAGAGATAAAACTATTTGAGGACAGATAAGAGATAGGAAGGATAGATATTTGATATTCACAAAATGTATGTAGTAGCTATTTCAGATGGAGAGAACAGAAAAACCAGAATTGTAGCATTCAGCAATTTAGCACAGATTTGATGAGAGCAGACTCTAAAATCAGAGATACCCAGACTTGAATCTGAGCTCTGGCACTTTTATCTTTAAACTTTGACAATTTTCTTAAACTCTCTATTTCAGTTTTTTTTTTTTTTTAAATAAATTGAGTTACAATAGTACAGACTTCTGGCTAGGTAGGAAAATTATGTGAGATGATTGACATTTGCAAAATATTAAGCATGAGGCTAACATGCAATAAATACTCAACAAATGTCACACATTATGGATTGCATTATGTCCCCTCAAAACTTCTATGTTGAAGCCATAAGCCTGTGCCTCAAAATGTGACTGTATTTGGAGAAAGGGTCTCTGGTGAAAGACCATGTGAGTACACAGAGATGTTAGATGGGCAGTGGTCTACACGTCAAGGAGAGAGGCCTCAGGACAAACCAAACCTGCTGACACCTTGATCTTAGACCATCCACTTCCGGAACTGTGAGAAATAAAGTTTTTATTGTTTACACCACCCAGCCTGTGGTATTTTGTTATGGCAGCCTGAGCAGACTAACATATCCCCTATTGTTATTATTTTGAAATCCAGATGCAAAGTTGAGAAGCAAGGTGCCCTTGGTTTTCACTACTGATAAAGGCTCCCAGGCCAATTATGCAGAGGAAGGCAGAATCCACATTCCTTCCAGCCCTGTCACATGGGCTGACTGGCTGCAGAGACCACCACTGTATGACTCAGGCCATCTCTGGTTTCCTTGCAGGGTGCAGATCTCTAGAGACCAGCTGACAACTGCTATGAGTCAGGGGACTCAGGGGAGTCCCTGAGATTCCAAGACATGCTCCATTACCCAGCCCCCGGTTCCTTGACAGATGCTGAGAACGTGTCACCCCCAAATAGTGAGGTTCTTCCTTGGTTTCTCAGTTATCTCGATTGCCCTCCCATCACCTTCTAGAAGGTCAGAAAGTCAGATTCCACCAAAGGCTGCCACAGATGTGGTTTTAAAATAGTCCCTTCAGAAGCCCACAATTAAAGCCTAATTACACATCTTTGCCAATTAGTGAAGGAGTTGCCATATCCGATGATAGCAGAATCCCCCAAAATCCACAATTGCTCTTGCCTGCTCCCCCCAAAAACCACTGTAGCCTTTATTTGTAATCCTGGAAAAGTAACCAAACCTCTGATCTTGATGAATTATCTACAACATTGTGCCAACAATACCTCTCATTAGAAGGGTGCTAAGAAGTCATTAATTTTTTAAAAAGTCATTAATGCAGTTGATATTTTCTGACTGACCTACTGTACATTCATTCTTTCATTCAGCAAATATTTACTGAATATCTGCCACATGTCAATTGAATAATATCTAGAAAGTTGCAGTTTACCTTCTCAAAGAGAGATCAGGAACAAGTAGACAAAATGACTTCAGACAGTGATACGCTATACAGGAAACAAATGCAGTAATGAGATGGAAATTAAACAAGAGGTAGGTTAGAGATGGGATGACACAGAAGGCTTCTAAGAGGTCTGGTTGATAAGTTGGCCATGAGAGGGCCTAGAGAAAGAATATGCTCCCAGAACAATGCAAAGGAAACCACAGGTGAAGCAGCTCTGAAAAGAGAGAAGTATTTTATGAACAGAAAAACAGACAGAAGGGCAGTAGGAGGAGGGAGAGAATGTCCAGGAGAGATGGGACAGGTGGCCAGGTCACATAGGGTCTCCCAGAACATGGAAATTATGATCTTCCCATGATGACAAGTATGGAAAAGTCTTTGATCCACACAGACCCAAGATCTGCAAGACTACTAACTTAAGCTGAGTTAAGACAGGAGGGACCATATCAGTCAGGGCCTCCCTGGTTATGGTCAGTCATTTGGATTTAATTCAGAATCTAATGTTGGAGAAGGCAATGGCACCCCACTCCAGTACTCTTGCCTGAAAAATCTCATGGACGGAGGAGCCTGGTAGGCTGCAGTCCATGGGGTTGCAAACAGTCAGACACGACTGAGCGATTTAACTTTCACTTTTTCACTTTCATGCATTGGAGAAGGATTTGGCAACCCACTCCAGTGTTCTTGCCTGGAGAATCCCAGGAAGAGGGGAGCCTGGTGGGCTGCCGTCTATGGGGTTGCACAGGGTCGGACACGACTGAAGCGACTTAGCAGCAGCAGCAGCAGCAACAGCAGCAGAATCTAATGCAGTGGTTCTTAATGTTGACCACAAGTGGGAACTATTGTAGGGAAGAGTCAATTGTGACTCCATGGTGGATCTATGTCACTGACTTTAACCTTTGTTTTTCATTGCTTTTGTTATTATGGCACTATTATTTAGTCACTAATTCGTGTCCAACTCTTTGTGACCCCATGGACGGCAGCACGCCTCAGTCCTCCACTGTCTCCCAGAGTCTGCTTGAACTCGTGTCCATTGAGTCAGTGGTGCCTTCCAACTGTCTCATCCTGTTACCCCCTTCTTCTCCTGCCCTCAGTCTTTCCCAGCGTCAGAGTCTTTTCTAATAACTTGGTTTTTCTTCCCTAATAGCTCACCTGTTAAAGAATCCACCTGCAATGCGGGAGACCCGGGTTCAATCCCTGGGTTGGGAAGATCCCCTGGAGAAGGGAACAGCTACCCACTTCGGTATTCTGGCCTGGAGAATTCTTGGGTCACAAACAATTGGACATGATTGAGTGACTTTCACTTCACTATCCCATCAGGTGGCCAAATTATTGGAGCTTCGGCTTCAGCATCAGTCCCTCCAATGAATATTTAGAGTTGATTTCCTTAAGATTGACTGGTTTGTTATTATAATCATTCATAATGTCCTACCTCAGGGAAACCTGCCCCTCTGCCTAAAGAGATTAACACGTTCCCTCCCTGAGGTTGGCCATTCCAGGAGATATTTATAAGATACTGGTTTTTACTTTCTCAACTCCTCTCCCTCTTTGTCCTATGAAAGAACCTGGCAGCCAAACCCCAACAATTAGATATTTTGAAACATCAGTCTGCCATCTTCTCAGTCAGCTGGCTTGCCAAACAAAGTCATATTCCTTGCCTCAACACCTCATCTCTCTGATTTATTGGCCTGTCATGTGGTGAGCAGACCAAGCTTGGACTCAGTAACAGAACAACCTAGAAAGCTTTAAACAAATGCTTATGTCTGAGTCCCACCCCACTAATGCTGATATGGTTTGTCTGGGGTGCAGCCTAGTCAGTGGGGTTTTTTTTTAAGCTCTCCAATTATTCTTATGGGCAGCCAAGGTGGAATTGTTGCTGTTTAGTAGCTAAATTGTGTCAGATTCTTTTGATATCCCAAGGACTATAGCCTGCCAGGCTCTTCTGTCCATGAAATTTTCCAGGCAAGAATACTGGAGTGGGTTGCCATTTCCTTCTCCAAGGGATCTTTCTGACCCAGAGATCATACCCGCATCTCCAGGCGAATTCTTTACCACTGAGCCACCAGGAAAGCCAACCCAGGTGGAGACTGTTGGACAAAGATGCCACTGGGGGTGAGTTTCAAGCAAGAGAATGACATGGTCTGAATTCTCTTTAAGAGAGATCATGCTGGCAGCCTTATAAATATATAAAGCTCCCATGACAGTGCCTTGATGCTTCCTTCCTTCCTTCCCATATGCTTTCAATCTTTTAGAAGCATGGAATCGCTGAACATTGCAGAGAGAAAGCCCAACCAGATACTAAGAGGGAAGACTCTCACTGGCTCTGCCTCCAGCTAGAGACTCTTTTCCTTTCTCTGTCTCTGAAATTGTCCATCCATTTCCTCCACGTCCCCCTCTCCCAGCCTGAGACCTCATCTCCTGTGTTTTTCATATCCAGTCTATGCTTCTTCTTTGACAGCCCTGAGGGCCCCCCAGCCCCCAGCAGAGCAGCTCCAAGGAACAGTCAGAAGCAACTTAGTGAGTTTATTTTGATGAAATACAATAATTATCATGCTTAGCAGCTGTTGCTATTTAAAATAAGAAAAACCTGGGCTTGAATTTAAACTGTTTGGTAAAGCATGTGCCCCACCAATCTGGTCCAACGAAATCAGACATTATGAAATCTACAGAAGAACTGGAGCTTGTTACAGGAAGTTAAGATGCAAATCATATTTTGTTTCAAATGAGCCCGATGAATGCGTAATTTTCCACAAAGAAATACTTTTGTGTTGGGATCCTTTTGCCAGGAACCGAAGTTCTTGGGCTGCAGCTGTTAGCAGCGTCTGATTGTCCATTTCAAACCGCAGGCAGTTCTGCTTTTCTAAGGAGGATTTGGAGCAAAGACAGGAAGAGGGCAGAGATGCTCTTGTCAATTGTCTTCCAGAATATTCTCTATGAGATCTGCTTGTGCTTCCCCAACAACCAGACTTGTCCTTAGACTTTCAGGGACTATACACCACAGTGAACCAATAGCTACTCCCAACATAATATCCATTCAGAAGGGATATCCTTTCTCCCAGAATCTTCTCTTAGCTTGGGTCATTCATTCTATTTGTCTGGAGTCTTTTGATTTCAAGTGGAAGAAACCCAATTCAAATTCAATAAACACTCCAATTAGACGGGAGAGAAATTGTTTGTTCTTCTAACTGCAAAGTCCAAACATGACTTGGCTTCAGGCCCGCTGAACGCAGGTTGAGGGAAACCAGAGAAGAAATTAGTTGCAGACAAGTGAAAGGATTTATGAGCAGCTCTGGGGGACCAGCATCTGTTGCCATGGATTTGCAAGGCACCAGTGTTCAAGTCGTGTGATTTTCTCCAGGGGTAGATGCAGAGATGTCCCACTGAGGAATTCGGATTGAATTTGGCTTGACAGGTATGATAAAAAGACAGACATGGGTAAGTACAAGGGAAATAATCCTTCAGAGGACCACCCCTGAGATGGGTCACAGCTGTGAAGGGATGAAGAGACATCAGACAGGGGCCAGGGGATTGGAGAGAATGGAGCTCTGGAAGTCACTCTAAGTTGGAAGAATAGGTGTTGTGGGAGGGATGGAAACAAAAGCCCTGCACAGATGGGAGATGATGGAGCCCGAGGGGTGTGATGAGGACAAATCATATGATGAATGGTTATAATTTCCCACCCACACGCACATCCATTTCTCAAGGAGAGGAGGGTTCTTTGATTGCCTGATCTGCTGATGAGGCAATGGATGAAGATGCAGAACACACGAAGAATCCTACACAAGGGTGTTTTTAAAAGATATAGACAAATATCATATGATGTTGCTTATATTTGGAATCTAAAACATGGTACAAATGAGCTTATTTACAAAAGAGAAATAAGAGTACAGATGAAGAAAACTAACTTATGGTTACCAGGGGGAAAGAGGCAGGGAGGGATAACTTGGGAGGTTGGGATTGACATATATACACTACTATATGTAAAATAGATAACTATTAAGGACCTGGGCTTCCCAGCTGGCACAGTGGTAAAGAATCTGCCTGCCAAAGCAGGAGATGCAAGAGATGCAGGTTTGATCCCTGGATTGAGAAGATCCCCTGAGTAGAAACTGGGAACCCACTCCAGTATTCTTGCCTGGAAAATTCCATGGACAGAAGAGGCTGGGGTTACAGTTCATGGGGTTGCAAAGAGTTGGACATGACTGACGGACTGAGCACACAATAAGGACCTGTATAGCACAGCGGAGAAGGCAATGGCAACCCCACTCCAGTACTCTTGCCTGGAAAATCCCATGGATGGAGGAGCCTGGTAGGCTGCAGTCCATGGGGTCACTAAGAGTCGGACACAACTGAGCGACTCACTTTCACCTTTCACTTTCATGCATTGGAGAAGGAAATGGCAACCCACTCCAGTGTTCTTGCCTGGAGAATCCCAGGGATGGGGGAGCCAGGTGGGCTGCCATCTATGGGGTCGCACAGAGTCAGACACAACTTAGAGCAGCAGCAGCAGCAGGGGACCCTACTCAATACTCTGTAATGGCCTATATGGGGAAAGAATCTATAAAAGAGTGGATACATGTATAACTGATTCACTTTGGTGTTCGCCTGAGACTAACGCCGTATTGTAAATCAACTATACCTCAATTTTTAAAAAAGACATAGATCTGAGTTAAGGAGGAGTTGCAAAGAGGGGGCGAGGAGAGGAAAGAACGAGTGAGACAGGAGAACTAAGTGGACTTGGGGGTTGAACAGAAGGAAGGAGATAAGGAACTGCCATAAGATGTGGGACTTTGTGGGGAGAGGTGAACAGAGGTGATTTTTAGAAAGTCTTCTTGTATATTATGTGAGGTACCTCACCCCTCTGCCACTGTCTCAAGATCCTTTCAGGAAGAACTAGTAACATTTTCCACGGCTCTCTCCAGAAGAATAGTCGTTTGTTTTTTTAACCTGTGAAATCAAGCTGAGAAACAGTCTTGAGGAAACCTGGTTTTGCCCTGTTTAGAGTGATACATTGAGCTTTAAGACTTTTCTTTTTGGCCACACTGGGCAGAATGCAGAACTTCCCTGACCAGGAATCGAACCTGAGTCCTCTGCAGTGGAAGCATGGAGTCTTAACCCCTGGACTACCAGGGAAGTCCTGGAACTTTTAAGATTGTTAAGGTGGAGCCCACACAAGTCCAAGTGGCTGAAGTGGGTTGAAGGTGAAAGTCAAAAGGATTAAAGCCAAAGAATGTCTAAGGGTCTAAGCATCAGGCAAACAGTGCAGCTGATGGTCAGTATTTGGCTTGAAAAAGCAGACAGTGGACCAAGTCCTAAAGTCTTCAATGAATGGAACGGGGGGTATGAGTGAACGACAGCAGTGAGAGGGAGGAAGTGAGGTAATCAGGTGGCGGGAGTCTCAAAGGACTGGGGACATTGATGTGCCAGTGGAAAGAGCACTAGGAATGAGGGTTCCAACACCCTGTTTCTGACCTGGAATCAATGGGGTGTGGAGAATGAGCAACTACTATATTGAAGCTGAAACTCCAATACTTGGGGCACCTGATGAAAAGAGCTGACTCATTGAAAAGACCCTGATGCTGGGAAAGATCGAAGGCAGGAGGAGAAGGGGACGACAGAGGATGAGACGGTTGGATGGCATCACCGACTCAATGGACATGAGTTTGGGTAAACTCCAGGAGTTGGTGATGAACGGAGAGGCCCGGCATGTCGAGTCAGACACGACAGAGGGACTGAACTGAACTGAACTATTTGCAAGAGCAGCAGGGGGAATCAATATCCTGAAAGAAGAATCAAGTGTCAGTTAAAACAATTTCCAAAAGCAGTGGAAATGGGCACAGGAAGAAGAGTCAGGAGGGAGGGAACCAGTGGGGGATTTGGGTCAGGGACTTGGCTTTTCCTATGCCTGGGTCCTTCTCAGCTCACAATTTCCTTGACTTCATCATCCAAAGTTCCCTGTCACCCTAGGAAATTATATATCATTTCTCCCTGTACATTTCTTACAAGTTACCTAATATTGAATACATAAATACAGTAATTTACTGCATTGTTCCCCAATCAGCAGCCACCATGTCCACTAGAAAATAAACTCCATGTTTACATTCAGAAAACATGAACAGAAAATGAACTGAAACTGGTCTGTTCATTCACAGACTTATTATCGTCAGTGCCTGGCACATAGTGAGCACTCCATAAATGTATGTCGAATGACTTAGCGAACAGATGAATAAAAGTAGCCCTATGAAATTGGAAACAGAGTTCAATGGAAGAGCATAGATATTCATGAAGCTTCCACATTTGATGAGATGCCCTGGGATAAAAGGATGTGTTACCTCATTTACCTGGAGAATCCTAATCTGACACCTGTGGACAGATCCCTCTGGACTTGCTGTGCCCTGGGAGGTAAATCTTAAGGAGAGATGCTTAAATCTGGGCTTTCCCAGGGGCTCAGTGATAAAGAATCTGCCTGCAGTGCAGGAGATGTGGGTTTGATTCCTAGGTTGGAAAGATCCCCTGGAGGAGGGCATGGCAACCCACTCCAATATTCTTGCCAGGAAAATCTCGTGGACAGAGGAGCCTGGCAGGCTGCGGCCCATGGGATTGCAAAGAGTTGAACACGCCTGAAGCAACTGAGCATGCATGCATGCTTGAATCTACACTCCTGCATTTGCGATGTGTTAGTTCCAAGTTCTAGCCTAAAAATACTCCTCTCTGATATCAAGGACAAAATTTATAAACATGAAAGTGGTTATTATGGTTTAATCACAGGCTTGGTGTAGTGACTCTTGGCAATCTCTCTGGGGTATTAACAAGAACAGAGTAAATATGTCACATAGGTGGTATTTTTAGTCTCACCCACCCTTCCAGCCCAAAAGGAAACATCCCTGCAGAAGGTCCTTATGACTCCCTGGGCCCCACCCCAGCCCTTGCTGCCCAGAAACCAGAGTCATGGGGGCCATGGTGGCAGCCGCTAAGCCAAGGAGAGTGAGGAGGGCAGTGGTGCCACCTGGACCCACTTCTTTTTTTTTTTTTTTTCACAATCCTTGTTGGATGGGCACCAAGTCCTGGTCCCAGGGTTAACCACCCAACAAATGCCTCCCAGTTCCTGTGGCCCCCCCATCC
>NW_011494644.1:6945043-6951458 GCF_000754665.1 Bison bison bison
GTGGCCCACTCATGCACCCCTTCCCCAGGATGCGGCTGAAAGTTAAAGGCAACTAGTGGGAATGAAAAGACCCATCCCTGAAAACCCTCTTTCTGTGACCCTCTCCCCAAGATCATCAGCTTAAAAAAAAAAAAGGAAAAAAACAAATAATCCATGACTGAGCCCTAGAGCCCTGAGCCCAACCAAGAGTTTCCCAGACTACCAATTCGTCTTTGCTTTTCAGTGCTAGAAGGGTTTAAACCTGAAATTCACACTCCAGTGTCAAGGGGTGACCTATGACAGGAGCTATGTATTGTGTGCGTGTGTACTCGGTTGCTCAGTCGTGTCCGACTCTTTGAGACCCCATAGATTGTAGCCCACCAGGCTCCTCTGTCCATGGGATTCTCCAGGCAAGAGGAGTGGAGTGAGTTACCATTTCCTCCTCCAGGGGATCTTCTCAACCCAGGGATCGAACCTGAGTCTCCTGTATTGGCAGATGGATGCTTTACCGCTGAGCCACCTGAGAAGCCAGGCACTGCTGCTGCTGCTGCTAAGTCGCTTCAGTCGTGTCCGACTCTGTGTGACCCCATGGACTGCAGCCCACCAGGCTCCTCCCTCCATGGGATTTTCCAGGCAAGAGTACTGGAGTGGGGTGCCATTGCCTTCTCCTCACCAGGCACTATGCAGAGCCTTATGCTGTTAGGTACTGGGATCAAGGATTAGACTGCCTCTCCCACACATCTTCCACAGCATGCCTCCAGAGCCTGGCTCTTATATACGATGAGGCTTTATTTCAATAGCTCATTGCACCCTGCCCAGTAATTTATGGTCTACAGAACATATTGTTTCAGGCCCTACTGAAAGCACTTACCTTACTTCCATCTGGGGAACAAAGTTCCTTCACTTTAAGAACATACACTTAAGACTTAACCTGGTGGTCCATGGTTAAGAATCTGCCTGCCAATGCAGGGGACACAGGTTCGATCCCTGGTCCAGAAAGATCCCATATGCCAAGGGACAATTAACTCTACATGCTCTAGGGCCTGAGCACTGCAACAAGAGAAACCATGGCTCAATGCAGAGAGACAAAGCCCATCGGCAGCCGTAAAAATATACACGCAAAAAAAAAAAAAAATTGTGATTTTATTTTGGATCTTAGTTACCCAAGTGGCTGAACCTACACCCTCAGCAGTGAAAGTGTGAAGTCCTAACCAGTGGACCCCCAGGGAACTGCCAAGAATGTGTTGTTCTGATGGAGTTCACACTACCCCTCACTGAAAAGGTGACCGGGGACCCAGGCCCAGCCATTCACAACCTCCCATCTGCCCTGACCCCTGAGGGGTCAATGGGGTTGATCCAGGTATGAGTGTATGGTATTAGGTTGGTGCAAACGTAATTACAGTTTATGACCCTGAATTTTAAATCAGTATAACTAGGCTCAAACACATCTTTATTAATCAAAATAGAAACCTTTACAATCAACACATTTGTTGATTTCACATTGCCAATGAGAAATAAGTTTATTTATTCCTGTAGCGTAAAAATCCATGTTTTGGAATTCAACAAACCCTTGAATAGCATTTTCTGTGTCCTGCTGGTTGTGGAAGCATTTTCCCTGCAAAAAGTTGTCAAGATGCTTGAAGAAGTGGTAGTCAGTTGGCGAGAGGTCAGGTGAATATGGCAGATGAGGCAAAACTTTGTAACCCAATTCATTCAACTTTTGATGCATCGGTTGTTCGATGTGTGGTCAGGTGTTGTGGAGAACTGGGCCCTTTCTGTTGACCAATGCTGGCTGCAGGCATTCTAGTTTTCTGTACATCTCATTGATTTACTAAGCATACTGCTCAGCTGTAATGGTTTTGCCTCGATTCAGAAAGCTGTCGTGGATCAGACCAACAGCATACCACCAAACAATGACCATGACCTTGATTTGGTGCAAATTTGGCTTTGGGAAGTCCTTTGGAGCTTCTTCTCAGTCCAGCCACTGAACTGCTTGTCACCGGTTGTCATATAAAATCTACTTTTCATCACATGTCACAATCTGATCAAGAAATGGTTTGTTGTGGAGAATAAGAGAAGATGATACTTTAGATTGACGATATTTTTTTGATTTGTGGTCAGCTCATGAGGCATCCACTTACTGAGCTTTTTCACATTTCCAATTTGCTTCAGATGCCAAATGACCATAGAATGGTCGACTTCAAGTTCTTGGGCAACTTCTCATTTTGGTTGTAAGAGGATCAGTCAGTGATCCCATCAGTTGATCAGTTGTCAGTTCAATGATCCTCTCAGTTGGTTGTTGTCAACTTCTGATGGCCACCCACCGTGCTCCTTATCTTCAAGACTCTCATCTCCTTTGCAAAACTCCTTGAACCACCACTGCACTGTATGTTCATTAGCCGTTCTTGGGCCAAATGCATTGTTGATGTTGCAAGTTGTCTCCACTGCTTTATGACACATTTTGAACTCAAATAAGAAAATCCCTCAAGTTTGCTTTTCACTTAACATCATTTCCATAGTCTAAAATACATATAAAATAAACAGCAAGTAATAATTCATTAGCAAAAAGCACAAAGCAAGAAATGCGTGTTAAAATGAAGTGTAACATAACCACATTTATTTAAGAATATATTCTAATATCAAAAGGCAAAACTCAACAAGGCAAGACCAAAATTACTTTTGCACCAATTTAATATAAGCGTTGTTGACAAAAAGTGAATCAGTTGATCTAAGAAGAGATGGAAACTTTTATTCCAGTCAAATTGAGGATTATAAACCTGGGAACAACATCACAGAAAGCTCCAAGAACTCTTCCACCTGTTTGAAGTCAAGGCACAGTTATAAAAGGATTTTTGAGATAAAAGGCTGTACGTTAAATGGCATATTATGGACAGTTTATACAATCCATATCTAAGCAGCATCATGACCTCTTACAAGATCATGAAGGAATGTTATCCATTTAAGGAGTTGTCTTGATGGGCTTCCCCGGTGGCTCAGAGGGTAAAGCGTCTGCCCGCAATGCAGGAGACCCGGGTTCAATCCCTGGGTCGAGAAGATCCCCTGGAGAAGGAAATGGCAACCCACTCCAGTATTCTTGCCTGGAGAATCCCATGGACAGAGAAGCCTGGTGGGCTACAGTCCACGGGGTCACAAAGAGTCGGACACGACTGCGCAACTTCAATTTCGCTTTCACGTTCACTTGTTGGTGCTAGGAGAATGCTGGTCTTTACGGTTGAGCAGGTATTTCTGCTGCCCAGGGAGGTTTGATTAACACAAAATGCAGATGCACAATGTACAGTAGCGGTAAGTAAGTGAGTGAAAGCTGATCAGTCGTGTCCAACTCTTTGTGACCCCATGGACTGCAGCACACCAGACTCCTGTGTCCGTGGAATTCTCCAGGCAAGTATACTGGAGTGCTTTACCATTTCCTTCTCCAGGGGATCTTCCCGACCCAGGAATTAAACCCAGGTCTCCCGCGTTGCAGACAGATTATGATCTCAGCCACCAGGGAAGGAAAGAGGCCAAAAGGCGGGGAAAATTTATGTTTAATTTTTCTTGTCATGTCACAAAATGTGCATTTGATTTCACAGAGCCAATACAGATCCTTGAGCCATCCATCTTATACAGTAAGTCTATTGACTTACTGTATAACCTTAAGAGAATCACTTATATCTGTGGGTGCCATTTTTCAAAATGTTACATTAGGGGATTTTCCTGGTGGTGCAGTGTTTAGGACTCTGTGCTTCCACTACATGGGCGTGGGTTTGATCCCTGGTCAAGGAACTAAGATCCCACATGTTACAAGGCCTGGCCAAAAAAAAATTTTTTTCCAATAAAAAAATTGTTTTTGATAAAATATTAGATTAGATTAGAGCTACACACACCATGGGCAAGGGCTTTGGCATCACCTACAGAGATACAAATTTTGGGGCCCTACCCAAAATTTCTATATCAGAAATTCTGGAAGAAGGGACCAGAAATTTCATGCTGCAACAAACCATCTGGAAAATTCTGATGCACAAAGAAGTTTGAGAAGCCTTGGATGAACTGGTCTCTAAGTCTATGAGTCTATCAATCACTGTGTCAAGAAAATCAGTAAAAACAAACAGGGACCATCTAGCACTGACTATTCTTTTTCCTTTTTGTTTTCCTTTCCATTCTCACTTAACTACTACCTGCTACTTTCATTTCAGGGGCTCTCTAGGCCACTCGAGGGCAACAGGAAATGTGTGGAGAGTCTTATGCCCTTTCTGCTTTGCCACCATCAAACAGTTCCTAGGTTCTGGCTGTTACACTGTGGGGGTACAATGTTATATAATGCAAGCAGGAGCTGTGTCTCTTGGTTCACAGTTATATCCTTGGCTCCCAGATTGCCCCTCATTAAGATTTGTTGAATGGGACTTCCCTGGAAGCCCAGTGAGCATGGGGTTTGATCCCTGGTTAGAGTATTAGATCCCACACGCCACAACTAAGAGCTCGAATGCTGCAACTAAGACCCAGTGCAGCTAAGAAAATAGTTTTTAAAAATAATTTATTTATTTATTTTGGCTGTGCTTGGTCTTTGTAGCTGCATGCTGGCTTGTTCTCGTTGCAGTGAGCAGGGGCTACTCTCTAGTTGCAGTGCTTGGGCTTCTCATGGCCGTGGCTTCTCCTGTTGCAGAGCAAAGGCTCCAAGGCTCCCAAGCTTCAGTAGTTGTGGTTCCCAGGCTCTGGAACACAGGCTCAATAGTTGTGGTGCAAGGGCTGTGTTGCTCAATGGCGTGTCCGATCTTCTGGGGCCAGGGATTGATGAGAGATATCCCCAAACCTGTCCTAGAGTTTATGTGGGCTGCCGTAACAAGACATGACTTAAACAATAGAAATTTGTCTTCTCAAAGTTCTGGAGGCTGAAAAGTCTAAGATCAAGGTCCAATGGGCCCAATATCTCTCTTCCTGGCTTGCACACAAGCCCCTTCTCTCTGTGTCCTCACATGCACGTGGAGGGGTGAGGGAGCAGCAGCTCTCTTGTGTCTTCTTATAAAGACACTAATCCTATTGGGTCAGGGCTCCACCCTTATGACCTCATTTAACCTTTGTTGTTGTTCAGTCCCTAAATCATGTCTGACTCCTTGTGACCTTAATTGCTTCCTTATTCCAAACAAAGCCACACTGGAGTTTAGGCATTCAACACAGGAGTTTGGGGAGATGCAAACATTTGATCTATAATAGAGTCCCATTAATTTTCCCTTCCCACCTCTATCTCATTCTTATACTCTTTTCTTCACCTCTCCCCTAGTCCAGGGAATTTTTATCTCCTCTATCATCTTCTAAATCTAGGGCATAGACCATGACCTCAACTTTAGAGGCTCAAAAGCACTTCTGTTGTGACACTCTCCCTTCAGGCAACAGATGATTGATTTCCAGTTGTCCAAATGGAAGAGGGTCATTGGGTAAAGAGAAACTACAAGGGGAAAAACTCATCAGTTGATACAGCAGATTATTTTCCCTCTATGTAAATAATCAAAATATAATACATGGAATAAATCATGAAGGTGCTGATTTTTATTCCATTTAAGTGCAGAAAGAAAAAATAAAATAAATAAGGTTGAAAGTGAGAACAATCATGACATGTGAAAAGCAACAGCAAAAAAAAAGTAAACAAAGGTAAGATCAATAATGTTCAGGATAGTGTGATCTCGTTTCTAATAAAGAAATGAATGTGAGTGGTAACATGTTTATATAATATATCAGTTTACAGAAAACAAACAAACAAAACACCCGAATGGGGCAGACACCTAACCATTAACAGCAGTTACCTCTAGGAGTTACCCTTGAGTAAGTAATGCATGCTGAGTTGCTTCAGTTCAGTTCAGTTCAGTCTCTCAGTTGTGTCCAACTCTTTGCAACCCCATGAATTGCAGCACGCCAGGCCTGCCTGTCCATCACCAACTCCCGGAATTTACCCAAACTCACGTCCATCGAGTTGGTGATGCCATCCAGCCATCTCATCCTCTGTCATCCCCTTCTCCTCCTGCCCCCAATCCCTCCCAGCATCAGAGTCTTTTCCAATGAGTCAACTCTTCGCATGAGGTGGCCAAAGTACTGCAGTTTCAGCTTTAGCATCATTCCTTCCAAAGAAATCCCAGGGCTGATCTCCTTCAGAATGGACTGGTTGGATCTCCTTGCAGTCCAAGGGACTCGCAAGAGTCTTCTCCAACACCACAGTTCAAAAGCATCAATTCTTCGGTGCTCAGCCTTTTTCACAGTCCAACTCTCACATCCATACATGACCACAGGAAAAACCATAGCCTTGACTAGACGAACCTTTGTTGGCAAAGTAATGTCTCTGCTTTTGAATACGCTATCTAGGTTGGTCATAACTTTCCTTCCAAGGAGTAAGTGTCTTTTAATTTCATGGCTGCAGTCACCATGTGCAGTGATTTTGGAGCCCCAAAAA
>NW_011494644.1:6951558-6954652 GCF_000754665.1 Bison bison bison
CTATTTGCCATGAAATGATGGGACCAGATGCCATGATCTTCGTTTTCTGAATGTTGAGCTTTAAGCCAAGTTTTTCACTCTCTACTTTCACTTTCATCAAGAGGCTTTTTGGTTCCTCTTCACTTTGTGCCATAAGGGTGGTGTCATCTGCATATCTGAGGTTATTGATATTTCTCCCAGCAATCTTGATTCCAGTTGCTTCAGTTGTGTCCAAGACTCTTTGTGACTCTATGGACTGTAGTCCACCAGGTTCCTCTGTCAAGAACACTGGAGTGGGTTGCCATGCCCTCCTCCAGGGTATCTTCCAGACCCAGGGACTGAACCCACTTCTTTAACATCTCCTGCAGTGGCAGGCAGGTTCTTTACCGCTAGCGCTACTTAGGAAGCCTAGGAGTTACCTCTAGGGAATGCATTGGGAAAGGAGAACTTTTACTTTTTGTTCATACACATCTGCATTTAAATATATCTGTTAAAATTTCCAGGTGAATAATAAAATGCTAAAATGTGATGAGGGAGAAAATGAAAAGACTAGATTCTTAAGATACAATGATTATTTCATGAAGATTTCAATAAAACACAGCTGAGATTTATAAAAAGACAAAAATAGACATGACTTGAAATAAAAGAAGGGAAATCAATACAAAGTTACAATAATCCTACATTCAAAGCTTAAAGAGAAAAAAACACCCTATGAAAAATTAAAGATCAAAAGGTAAAGCTGTTTTTTCAAAAAAAGTTAAAGATGTAACAATAAGGGTGTATAATCTACATTTTTTTAAAAAGTTGTAGGAGAAAATAAGAAAGCAAAGACAAAAGTTTAGAAACATAAAAGAAGGCAGAGAAAACAGCTGCCAGAAGCAGTTAAGGGTTAAAGCTTTGGTCACAGGATTTTTGTCTGGCTTCCCTAGTGAAAAGTCTCTCATTGGAAAGACTGTGTCTGCAAACACCCTCATCCCCTTTCACGGTCAACTCAGTCCCCACCGTGGCTTCAGTTTCTTTCTGCAGTTGACTTTCTTGAACATGTACTTGTGAACATGGAGAAAGAAAGTGAAGTAGCTCAATCGTGTCCGACTCTTTGCAACCCCATGGACTGAAGCCTATCAGGCTCCTGGGTCCATGGGATTCTCCAGGCAGGAATACTGGAGTGGGTTGCCATTTCCTTCTCCAGGAGATCTTCCCAACCCAGGGATTGAATCTGGGTCTCCTGCATTGTAGGCAGACACTTTACCATCTGAGCCACCAGGGAAGTCGTGAACATGGAGAGTGTCTCCTCAAATTAAAAAAGAAAAACCAGAAGTCAACAAAAAATGATTAAGCTGGTGGATTCTGAACCACAGAGGTACAATTTTGTTCTTTTCAGTGGCATCAGCTTTGTAGAGCTTTTCTGAAATCTTTGATCTCAGAAGGAATCCACACTCACCCTCGCAGAAGCAGAACAGAACTGAGTACAAATCCCAGGCAAGATACCTCTCTACACCTCCGTTTCCTCTTTTATAAAGTAGGATATAGAATAAAATTCATATTTTATTGCAAGACAAAAAAATGTAAAACATCTGCTCTGCCCTTTGTTCTCCTCTCTCCCCACACTGTGCATTGTGTACCTGCGTTATGCATGGACCAAACTTCCCCATTGGCAGAAACCTGCTCAGCCACAAAGAACAGCATTCTTCAAGCACCAGTAAGACAACTCTTTAAAAGATGACACACGTTCTTGATTTTGTAAAGGGTCACAATGACCCACTACTTTGTACTTGCAGAGCTGGATTGCACAAACTATCTACATCATTTATCAAAGACCTGCATAACTGTGCTTTGATCTCAATGGACAGAACAGTCCTTGGAACTTTCTGAGAGGCTGTTCCTGCGTTATAATCCTCAGTTTGCCTTAAGTTAAATTTTCCATTTCTCTCTTTTTTTTGGCCCCATTGCACAGCATGTGGGATCTTAGTTCCCTGACTAGGGATTGAACCCGGGCTACCTGCAGTGGAAGCATGGAGTCTTAACCACCAGACTGCTAGGGAAGTCCTGAAATCTTCTATTTCTTAAAAAAAAATTTTTTTTCATCTCTTCCTTAGATCTACTGGTTAATTTTTTTTTTATTGACAAGGGGAATTAAGAACCCACCTCATGGAATTTTTATGAGGACTGAATACACAGAAAGAGCAGTAGAAAACACTCAAATAAGTCCAATTCTATCCTTTGTGAAGAAGTAGAATACAATTTGAAGATTTCTTCAATATCACAGAGTAAATATGCAGAGGGATTTACATTGAACTCAATGGCCTCTCTCTCCCAGGGCCACTTTTCATTATGCCAGGCTTGCTTTGGGGATTATATTCTTTGTTTGTTCATTGCCTTTGAGGGCCATTTCTGGTTGTGTGCCTTTAAAGTTTCCAAGGAGTAGAGATTTTCCCTGCCCTCCAAAACTATTTTAGGATCAGCTGCATCCCCTGAAGCTGGGATAGAAGTTCAGCGTTCACCTGAAAGGACTTCTCGAGTGATAAGAGGAAGACTCACATGTCCTTCCCCAAAGTAGGGGTGGACAGGCACCCTCGCCTTTCATTTGTCCGTCATTACAGACTAGAAGTTTAAAAGGGCAGTGTAATGGAGCCCTATTTTGTAAAATGAATTAAAATGATATCAGGTCAGTCGCTCAGTCATGTCCGACTCTTTGCGACCCCATGAATCGAAGCACGCCAGGCCTCCCTGTCCATCACCAACTCCCGGAGTTCACAGAGACTCACTTCCACTGAGTCAGTGATGCCATCCAGCCATCTCATCCTCTGTCATCCCCTTCTCCTCCTGCCCCCAATCCCTCCCAGCATCAGAGTCTTTTCTAATGAGTCAGTCAACTCTTCGCATGAGGTGGCCAAAGTACTGGAGTTTCAGCTTTAGCATCATTCCTTCCAAAGAAATCTCAGGGCTGATCTCCTTCAGAATGGACTGGTTGGATCTCCTTGCAGTCTGAGGGACTCGCAAGAGTCTTCTCCAACACCACAGTTCAAAAGCATCAATTCTTCGGCGCTCAGCCTTTTTCACAGTCCAACTCTCACATCCATACATGACCACAGGAAAAACCATAGCCTTGACTAGA
>NW_011494644.1:6954752-6959490 GCF_000754665.1 Bison bison bison
ATTTCATGGCTGCAATCACCATCTGCAGTGATTTTGGAGCCCCAAAAAATAAAGTCTGACACTGTTTCCACTGTTTCCCCATCTATTTTCCATGAAGTGATGGGACCAGATGCTATAATCTTTGTTTTCTGAATGTTGAGCTTTAAGCCAACTTAAATGGACCAAATAGTAGCTAAGCAGTCAAAGGAACTGCCATCTCCCAACCTGCAACCCAAGGCTGCTTTACATCCTCTTATGCCTGGCCTCAAAGCCAAGAGTGGAATTAACATGAAGAAAGCAGCACCAAGAGCTGGAGAGTGTGAGATGGAAACCTGATGTCCCATCTGAGTCGCCTAATCCAGACACCCCTGAACTCTTTCATTATATGAGCCGGTATCTTGCTCTGTTTCAAAGCCAGTTTGCTTGCTTTCCATCTGTCTAAATGGAAAAGATCCTTGTGAATACACGTGGCCTCCTCTACCTTTTCCAAAAAAAAAAATCTTTCGAGCTAAACTTCCCTGCCTCAACAGTAGTCTCCCCATAGCTACTGTCTCACCTAGGGACAAACGGGGTTAAAATCTCAGTAAAGTCAAATATTTTCTCTTTATTTGGTGTAACCCAAGGTCCAGGAGCGTCATCAGATCACTCTGGTACCATTCATCTAGCAATTTATTAACCATAATGAGGAGAAAACTCTGGGCCCTCTATTCCAGAGGTAGGGGCTAATCATCACATGAGGATTCAGGTAACACTGGGCTAAAATAGGATTGGCAGGCAGGGTCCACCTTCAGCCTGTCCTCCATCCAGTGGGTGGTTAATGAAACCAAGCAGGGCCCTGTGAGGCTCCTGAGCATGGGGGCCTTTTTGTCCCCCATTTCTTATATGCAAGAGTCCAGCCTCCGTGACCTTCTCTGAGCTCCAAAGGACAGATTTGAAGAGTTGCTAGACATGGGAAGAGCTGCCACAAAACCACCTGAGGCAAGGACAGAGAAGCTCCTCCAGATTAGGACCCCACCTGGGACCGTTGCGTGCATGGGTGCTCTGTCGTGTCCAACTCTTTGCGACCCTATGGACTGTAGCCCACCAGGCTCCACTGACCATGGGACTCTCCAGGCAAGAATACTGGAGTGGGTTGCCATTTTCTTCTCCAGGGGATCTTCCTGACTCAGGTTCCAACCCGGGTCTCCTGCATTGCCAGGCAGGTTCTTCACCACTAGCACCAATCTAAGACCCTGCACACCCCCTAATCTTGTCAGCAAGACACCCTTTTGAAATTTTACAGAAGAAAGAAGAATGCAAGTTTGTTTCTGCCTTGATACTTAAAGTACTTCCCTGACCACGAGCAACTGACTGTAAGACCTCTTCCTTTTTCCCAGGGAGTGGAACACAGTGCTTGAGGCGCTAGCCTACTTTGGTCCCTCTTTGCCTGGCAAAAAAAGAATGCAACTCTCTATTTTTCCTCCATATCTCTGTCTCTGTATTTCTGTTCAGCCTCGGTGCACGGAGAGCCAAGATTTTGGCATCACTAGTACCATCCATCAAACAGCATGACATTTCCCTCTTGTGTGTTTCTAGGTGTTCTCAGAGGAGGTGGGTGGATGTGTCACATGCGAGCCAGCTTCCATATGCAGCGTGGAAGTCAACTGCACCAGCTCTAGTCCTGTTTCCTCCCTGTGTCTCTGCTGCTTGGCCACTCCCAGCCCTGGTGCATCATGCTGTTGACAGAGCCAGTGGCCTGCCCTCTATTCACCACCAATGATGCTGGAAACTCAGCTTCTCTGAACACTGCTGCCAAATCAAATCTTGGAGACGGAGTTTTGGATGAAGTAGGAAAGGATAGTGTTGAGTCCTCTCCAAGGCCGCAGGTGTGAGGCCTTGCACCAAGGCCACAGAAGCAGAGCCCAGAACAAAGGTCACCTCTGAAGCTGACTGAGCCCCATTGTAGCTGTTGCCAAAAGCCTCCCTGATCATCACTAACAGGCTTCCTGACTCCAAATTAGGTAAAAATACCACCTTGGTACTCACCTTATAATAGCACCCTAACCAATCATCTGACTCTTTGCTACCCTGTGGAGTATAGCCCACCAGCCTTCTCTGTCCATGGGATTTTCCAGGCAAGAATACTGGAGTGGTTGTCATTTCCTTCTCCAGGGGATCCTCCCAACCCAGGGATCGAACCCAGGTCTCCTTCATTGTAGGCAGATGCTTTAACCTCTGAGTCACCAGGGAAGCCCAACCAATCATCTAATGCCAGTCTTCCAGCAGGAACATTCTTTGTCTTGAGGCTCTGAAAACTGGCTACTAACCCACAAAAACCGTCGACTCTCCCTGGCCTGTCAGGAGTTGTTGGCCCACTGCCTCAAAGCACCCGTATTATCTCTGCTCTTTGTTCTTAATTAACTCACTCCTTTCCACAATACTTCATGTCTAGAAATTATTTTCCAACTGGCGTTCGGACTCTTCAACAGATAGCTTTATTGCTTTACCAGGCAAAGAGGGGCACAGTGGGCTCCTGTCCTTAAAAACTATGCGTCCCAACTCAGGGGACTTTGGTGAGGAGTTTTATGGCAATGGTTCAAGAGTGGGGTTGCTGATAAGATTAGAGGGTGTGCAGGGTCCCAGGTGATCAGTCTCCTAATCTTTTTTTTTTAATTATGTATTTATTTATTTGTGGCTGAACTGGGTCTTCGTGGCTTTCTCTTTTTCTGCACTGGGCTTTCTCTTGTTGTGGCGAGTGGACGCTACTCCTCTTTGCAATCCGTGGGCTTCTCCTGCTGCTGAACACAGGCTCTAGGCGCACGGGCTTCAGTAGTTGCGGCACACAGGCTCTGGGCTTGTGGCTGGCTGGCCCTAGAACTCTCGGGCTTCAGTAGTTTCAGTGCTCGGGCTTAGTTGCTCCACTGCACGTGGAATCCTCCCAGACCAGGGATCCAGCACTTCGCCCCTGCATTGCCTGGGGGATTCTTCTCCGCTGTGCCACCAGGAAAGTCTCGGTCTCCTCATCTTGATGAGCTTCTCTGGTCCCCTGAATCTTGCCTCAGGTGGTTTCTTGGCTGCTCCTCCTTTAATTAGCAGCTGTTGGAATATGCCCTTTGGAACTAAGGGAAGGTCACAGAGGTGGGAGTATTGCCTTCAAGATACAGGGGACAAAAGAAAAATGCCTCCATGCCTGGGAGTCCTTATTGCCAAATTCAGACTTAAATTGAAGAAAGTAGGGAAAACCACTTGACCATTCAGGTATGACCTAAATCAAATCCCTTGTGATTATACAGTGGAAGTGAGAAATAGATTTAAAGGACTACATCTGATAGACAGACTGCCTGATGAACTGTGGTTGAAGGTTGGTGACATTGTACAGGAGACAGGGATCAAGACCATCCTCATGGAAAAGAAATGCAAAAAAGCAAAATGGCTGTCTGAGGAGGCCTTACAAATAGCTGTGAAAAGAAGAGAAGCGAAAAGCAAAGGAGAAAAGGAAAGATATAAGCATCTGAATGCAAAGTTCCAAAGAATAGCAAGGAGAGATAAGAAAGCCTTCCTCAGCGATTAATGCAAAGAAATAGAGGAAAACAACAGAATGGGAAAGACTAGAGATCTCTTCAAGAAAATTAGAGATACCAAGGGAACATTTCATGCAAAGATGGGCTCGATAAAGGACAGAAATGGTATGGACCTAACAGAAGCAGAAGATATTAAGAAGAGGTGGCAAGAATACACAGGAGAACTGTACAAAAAAGATCTTCACGACCCAGATAGTCACGATGGTGTGATCACTCACCTAGAGCCAGACATCCTGGAATGGGAAGTTAAGTGGGCTGAAGGAAGCATTACTGTGAACAAAGCTAGTGGAGGTGATGGAATTCCAGTGGAGCTATTTCAAATCCTGAAAGATGATTCTGTGAAAGTGCTGCACTCAATATGCCAGCAAATTTGGAAAACTCAGCAGTGGCCACAGGACTGGAAAAGGTCAGTTTTCATTCCAATCCCAAAGAAAGGCAATGCCAAAGAATGCTCAAACTACCACACAATTGCACTCGTCTGACACGGTAGTAAAGTAATGCCCAAAATTCTCTAAGCCAGGCTTCAGTGATAGGTGAACCATGAACTTCCAGATGTTCAAGCTGGTTTTAGAAAAGGCAGAGGAACCAGAGATCAAATTGCCAACATCCGCTGCATCATCGAAAACGCAAGAGAGTTCCAGAAAAACATCTATTTCTGTTTTACTGACTATGCCAAAGCCTTTGACTGTGTGAATAACATTAAACTGTGGAAAATTCTGAAAGAGATGGGAATACCAGACCACCTGACCTGCCTCTTGAGAAACCTATATGCAGTTCAGGAAGAAACAGTTAGAACTGGACATGGAACAACAGACTGGTTCCAAATAGGAAAAGGAGTACGTCAAGGCTGTGTATTGTCACCCTGCTTATTTAACCTCTGTGCAGAGTACATCATGAGAAACGCTGGGCTGGAAGAAGCACAAGCTGGAATCAAGAATGCTAGGAGAAATATCAATAACTTCCGATATGCAGATGACACCACCCTTATGGCAGAAGGTGAAGAGGAACTCAAAAGCCTCTTGATGAAAGAGAAAGAGGAGAGTGAAAAAGTTGGCTTAAAGCTCAACATTCAGAAAACGAAGATCATGGCATCTGGTCCCATCACTTCATGGCAAATAGATGGGGAAACAGTGTCAGACTTTATTTTTGGGGGGCTCCAAAATCACTGTAGATGGTGATTGCAGCCATGAAATTAAAAG
>NW_011494644.1:6960001-6962203 GCF_000754665.1 Bison bison bison
TCCCTCCGTGGGATTCTCCAGGCAAGAGTACTGGAGTGGGTTGCCATTTCCTTCTCCAGGGGATCTTCCCGACCCAGGGATCGAACCTGGTCTCCTGCATTCCAGGCAGATGCTTTAACCTCTGAGCCAGCAGGGAAGCCACCATGACTGCTTAAGCTTGTCAACAAATATTAATCAGTTCATCTAAGAAATAAATGGAAGATTTTATTTGAGCTAACCAGAGGTTTATAAATCTGAGAGACAGCCTTTCAAAAAGCTCTAAGGACTCTTCTACCCATAAGAGGTCAAAGCACAGATAAGTAGGTTTTTGAGACAGAGGGCCATACAGGAAATTACACGTTATTGACAGTTTACACAATCCAGATCTACACACACACAAAGGAAGCAGTGGGTCATGGGTCCCATGACCCCTTACAAGGTTAAGAAAGAAGGTTATCTCCTAAGAAGTTATGACTCATGATGAGATTAAGAGGGAATGTTATCTCCTAAGGATGTCTGGTTAATGCAGGAACTTTAATAGAAGGGTTAAACTGTTTTATTATGGTTGTTACCTATTTAGGTACACACCATGAATCTATGTCCTTTGGCTGATTTTTCATATGCGGGTATTATTGAGGTTTTCCTATTGAATTGCAAGACTGTTTTTGATATTAAAGTGTTTTTTCCCACAGTGCCTGCTGCCTCTTCATTTTTTGAACACATATTTGATTCACAGATACTTGAAGAATAGTGTAGTAAAATCAACCATTTTCTTCACAATTTCTTCCATTATTTTTATGTTTACCAGGGTTCTCTTTGTTTCTTTGTAATTTTTCTAAACACTGTTTTGAATTTTTATGTACTAAAACCCAAGGGCATTCTCCTTTACAGGTTTTCTTCTTGCTGTTAAGCTCAAAAAGGCTTTCCTCTTCCCAAGGATCTGATAAAATAATCACACACCTTTTTTCATAGTTCTTTTGCGATTTTCATCTTATGATTAACTCTTCTTGACTAAATTAAAATAAATAATATTTTATTATGAAAATAACATTTGTGACAAAATACAATGTCTGTATATGCGTCTACAACATGATACTTAGGAAAGATATAAATGGCATATAATCCCAATCATGAGATTATTCAAACACTCCTTTAGCATTGTCTATTAAAGAGCATATATTAATTTTTTAATAATTCATTTGGTGCTTCTTAATGCCCCAGCTTAAAGTTCAATATTCTTTTTTTTTAATTAAATAATTAATTTACTTTTGGCTGTGCTGGATCTTCACTGCTGCATAAGGGCTTAGCACCAGCTTTTTCTAGTTGCAGTGGGTAGGATTCTCACTGCTGTGGCTTCTCTTAGTGTGGAGCACGGGTCCTAGAGTGAGGGCTTCAGTAGTTGTGGGAAGCAGGCTTAGTTGCCTGCATGTGGAATCTTTCTGGACCAGCAATCAAACCATTGTCTCCTGCATTGACAGGCAGATTCTTAGGCAGTGGACCACCAGGGCAGTCCCTCAATATTTTGGTCTTGATAGATAAAACCCTTCTTAAGTTTGGTTCTGTGGTATAATAAGAAATATATTTGGTGTTTGTCCCCAGTTCTAGCACAAAGCTCCTAAAACCTTTGGAATTTCCTGAGTCATAGGGATGGCTTTTGTTATTCCTAAGGAGCATGTTTTAAAGGAGGCACCCTAGATAGCCTTGGAGTGGGGTTCGTTGCCTGAAAGACCAAGTAATTAAATGGCTGGAACCTTCAGCCCCACCCACTGACCTCTGGGAAGGGAGGTGGAAGGGGGCTGAAAATTACTTTATAAAAACTCTTGGACAATGAGATTTGAAGAGTTTCCTGGTTGCAAGATCAGGATTGTTTCAGACCTTGCTCTATGTACTTCTTCACCTGGATGTTCATCTGTATCTTTTTTTCTTTTGAGGATTTTTTAACATTTATTTTTGCTTATTTATTTATTTATTTGGCTGCACTGGGTCTTAGTCGCAGCACACAGGATCTTCCATCTTTGTTGAAGCGCAAGAGCTCTTTAGTTGGGGCAAGGAAACTCCAAACTCTAAGTTGTGGCTTGTGGGATCTAGTTCCCTCACCAGGGATCAAACCTGGGCCCCCTGTATTGGGATTGTGGAGTCTTAGCCACTGGACCAGGAAAATTTATGTTCATAAACTTCAAAAAATGTGAATCTCTCTGTTGCACACCTGAAACATGCATGCAT
>NW_011494644.1:6962303-6970707 GCF_000754665.1 Bison bison bison
TCTCATGCAGCTCCTGCACTGCAGGCAGATTCTTCACTGCTGAGTTATTAGGGAAGCCCACACCTG
This sequence comes from Bison bison bison, assembly GCF_000754665.1. NCBI lineage: Eukaryota > Metazoa > Chordata > Mammalia > Artiodactyla > Bovidae > Bison > Bison bison. The sequence goes on from NW_011494644.1 coordinate 6,962,370, forward strand.
AAACGTATATAATATTATAAATCAACTACACCTCAATAAAAAATAAACATACTGGTAAAAACAGTAAATGTTTTCTGAGTCCTGTGAGCCAGTCTAGCAAATTAATTGAACGTGAGGGAGGGGCCAGGGAACCTCCAATTTATAGCCAGTTCATGAGATGTTCAAGTGACAACGTGGACTTGTGATTGCTGTGTGAAGCAGGGTGTGTGAAGTGTGAAGTCTCTCATGAGACTGAGCCCTTAACTTGTGGGATTTGGCGCTGTCTCCAGGAACACAGTGTAAGAACTGAATTAAATTTGTAGGACACTCAGTCAAAGTCTGCTGAAGACCGGAAAACCGCGTGGTGGTATTGGGAAAAACACATCAGAAGTCCCTTCTTACTTCTCCCACTTCTAGATAAGCCTGCACCTGTTTCCCCCTACTTATGCTCCCTGATACTCCAAGTCCTTTAAAGATGCTTATCCTTTCCCCTGGTGCAGGGTTTTTCAGGCTTGGCACAATTGACATTTGGGGCCAGACAGCCGTAGGGGCTGTCCTGGCACTATAAGATGTTAGCAGCAGCCCTGGCCTCTACCTACTAGATGCCCCTCCCCAACCCCGCCAAGTTCCAACAACCAAAAATGTCTCTAAGCATTGCCTAATGTCTGGGGAGGGTCAGGGAGGGGGTGTTACCCACTGATGAGAACCACTGTTCTATAGTGACCTTCCTCCTAAGGATCTCCCCTGCCTATTTTATGCTTACTTATCCCCTGAGATTGGGGTCAAGCCTTATCTCTGCCTAAACTTGTTCTTTGACCTCCCCAAGTAAATAAGGTACATCACATCCCCACAAACAGGTTGCAATCTCTTTCTTTCTTTCATTAAACTATCTTTTGGAGGTCAACTCCCACACTGGACTATTAGCTCCCCAAGTGTCTACATCTTCCAATCATGGTGCATGAAGAGGGCTTGTAGACTGTATGGTAATTAGTGCTTTAGCCTCTCAGTTGTGTCTGACTCTTTGAGATTCCATGGACTGTAGCCTGCCATGCTCCTCTGCCTATAGAATTCTCCAGGCAAGAATACTGGAGTGGGTAGCCATTTCCTACTCCAGGGGATCTTCCCAACAAAAGGATTGAACCTGGGTCTCCTACATTGCAGGTGGATTCCTTACAAACTGAGCCAGAGTGCTGTCAGCATAGAATGTACATAAAAGTCCTATCCTATGCACAGCCCCTCTGAAATGTCATCTCTCTGTACACAGGAAGTGGGACATTGGAAGTTCCTGGGCCCCAAGGATGGGTACATTGGCCAGACTCAGGGTCCCCAAATTAAAACCTTACATCTCTACATGTTATCCTCTTGAGAATGTCATGCTGTGGGGATCATAAATTATGTCCAGTCACCACCAATAGCCACGCTTACTCAGCTCCCGCAACAGATCAGGGAGTAATGGGCTTTCCCTCCACCCTTGGGTGACAAGAAAGAGATTGTCAGCCAGTCAACGAGTGGAAAAACACCCAGGGCTCCTTTTTTTTTTTTCTTTTAATTTTTTAGCTCCACCATGTGGCATGCAGGATCTTAGTTCCCTAACCAGGGATCAAACCCTCACTACTTACAGTGGAAACGAGGAGTCTTAACCACTCAGCGCATTTTTTTTTTTTTTTTTGAAGTACGGAGATTTACAATGCAGTGTTAGTTTCAGGTGTACAGCAAAGTAATTCAGTTTTTTTTACATATTTTCTTCAGATCCTTTTCCATTATAGGTTGTTACAAGATACTGAATACAGTTACTATGCTCTACAGTAGATCCTTGTTGTTTATTTGATATACAGTAGTATATACTTGGGAGAAGGCAATAGCATCCCAATCCAGTACTCTTGCCTGGAAAATCCCATGGACGGAGGAGCCTGGTAGGCTGCAATCCATGGGGTCGTGAAGAGTCGGACACGACTGAGCGACTTGACTTTCACTTTTCACTTTCATGCATTGGAGAAGGAAATGGCAACCCACTCCAGTGTTCTTGCCTGTAGAATCCCAGGGACGGGGGAGCCTGGTGGGCTGCCATCTCTGGGGTCGCACAGAGTCGGACACGACTGAAGCGACTTAGCAGCAGCAGCCGTGTATATATTTGCAAATCCCTACTTCTAATGTATCCCTCCACCTTCCCTTCCCCTTTGGTAACCATAACTATGTTTTCCATGTTTGAATCACATCCTTTATAAGCAGGGCAATGAAATCTTGTTACTACAAGCTTAGTGCAGCGGTATTTCCTGAAGTCAGATGTTATCAAACATCCAGAGACATTCCTTTCTGTGTCTGGTGCCAGGAACCACCTGGACCTCATGCCAGGTCTGGGCTTCCAGAAAGTTGACAATGGTGCTTTGTGGGAGGCAAATCTTTCCCAGCATCAGGGTCTTTTCCAATGGGTCAGTTCTTTGCATCAGGTGGCCCAAGTATTGGAGCTTCAGCTTCAGCATCAGTCCTACAGCATCAGGAGGGCTACAGGCTTATCTGCTCAAAGATACCAACCTCCTGCCGCCTGTGCTGAATGAGTAAATGACTTAGCCCATCTGAGCTGCTGTAACAAAATACCATGGACTTATAAACATTAGAAGCTTATTTCTCACAGTTCTGGAGGTTGGGGAATCCAAGGTTAGGGCGCCTACAGATTCTGGGTCTAGTGACGACTCCCATCCTAGCTCACAGACAGCTGTCTTTTCCCTGTATCCTCACATGGCTGAAAGGGCAAGGGAGCTCTCTGGGATTTCTTTTACAGGACACTAAGCAGAGACATCACTTTAACAACAAAATCCAAAGCTATGGTTTTTCAAATAGTCAAGTATGGATGTCAGAGTTGGACCGTAAAGAAGGCTGAGTGCCGAAGAATTGACGCTTCCGAACTGTGGTGTTAGAGAGGACTCTTGAGAATCCCTTGGACTGCAAGGAAATCAAACCAGTCAATCCTAGAGGAAATCAACCCTGAAAATTCACTGGAAGGACTGATACTGAAGCTGAAGCTCCAATACTTTGGCCACCTGATGCAAAGAGCTGACTCACTGGAAAAGACCCTGATGCTAGGAAAGATTGAGAGCAGGAGGAGAAGGGGGCAACAAAGGAAGAAATAGTTGGATGGCCTCACCAACTCAATGGACATGAGTTTGAGCAAATTTTGGGAGATAGTGAAGGACAGGGAAGCCTGGCATGCTGCAGTTCATGGGGCAGCAAAGAATCAGACAAGATTTAGCAACTGAACAACAATCCCATTCATGAGGGCTCCACCCTCACAACCTAATCGCCTCCCAAAGACATCACCTGCTATCATCATATTGGGGGTTAGACTTTTAACACATAAATTTGAGATGGGTGGAGGACATAAATATTCCATCTATTGGTTGGTAATCATCACATCCCCAACACCCAGAGAGCAATCTGCATATGCTTCTTAAGTTCCAGTACAAGAAACATTTCCTCAAGTTAATAAAAAATATCTTTTTCTTTTTTGCTATTACTGAAAACCTGAATACTTTTTCTGAATGGGCAAAAGTGATCTTAGTGGGACTTCCCTGGTGGTCCAGTGATTAAGACTCTAAGCTTTCATTTCAGGGGTTCAGGTTCAATCCCTGATAAGGGAATTAAGATCCCACAAGCCTCATGGTGCAGCCCAAAAACAAAAAACAGAATGGAAAAATAGAAGACAAAAACAGGTATTGACAAGTTTTTTTTTTCCTTTCTGTTTTCATTTGTGTATGAATTTTTAATTAAAAAAAAAACAGGGACATAAAGCATTCATGCAAATCAAAATATTCAATGACCAATTCTATAATAATAATAAGTATACTAGGTAAGTATTTTCTAAATCATGCCAGCATTTGGATTTTTAAGACTGGTACTTAGGCCTCCTTGATGGTCCAGTGATTAAGCCACAGGCTTCCCCTGTGGCTCAGCTGGTAAAGAATCAGCCTGCAATGCAGGAGACCTGGGTATGATCCCTGGACTAGGAAGATCTGCTGGAGAAGGGAAAGGCTGCTGCTGCTGCTGCTAAGTCGCTTCAGTCGTGTCCAACTCTTCACGACCCCATGGACTGCAGCCTACTAGGCTCCTCCGTCCATGGGATTTTCCAGGCAAGAGTACTGGAGTGGGGTGCCATTGCCTTCTACCAGGGAAAGGCTACCCACTCCAGTATTCTGGCCTGGAGAATTCCATGGACTGTATAGTCCATGGGGTCGCAGAGAGTCAGACATGACTGAGCGATTTTCACTTTGATCCCGTCTGCCGTGAGGGAACTAAGCCACATGCCATAACTGCTGAGCCTGAGCTCTAGAGCCTGGGTGTCATGGCTACTGATGCATGTGCACCTAGAGCCCGTGCTTGGTACTGTGAGAAGCCACCACAACGAAAAGCCCACGCAATACAAATGAAGAGTAGTCCCAGCTTGCCACAACCGGACAAAGCCTGTCCACAGGAACTAAGACCCCGCACAGCCAAAAATAAAATAAAATAAATAAGTCTTTTAAAAAATATTTTAAAAGACTGGTACTTTTCTTTCACTTCTTTCTGTCTTCTTTTCTTTCCTTCTTTCCCTTCTATCTTTTTAGTAGAAGATGACATTTATCTGAGTTTTGAGATATAGCACACAATTTCATTGCTTCACAGTATCCACTCTTACTCTATGACATTAGAGGTATATCCATGAAAATGTCTGAAAAGCATTAATACAGATTTTTTTAAGTTACCATTATCAAAGAATAACTAGTAAATGCTTCTAGCACTAACTAGAGAGACCAGAGAAGAAGGCATCAACATTTAGTAAAATAGGCATCCTGTGATAATTGGTGCCCCATCCAGATGCTCTGTACTTGAATAGTGAACATCACATCCTGCTCCTGTATTAGCTGCCCATGTCTGCCTCCTATTATATAGATTTTCTCCTCCAATGAAAGCCATCTTAACGAGGCATATTTCTTATTCAATGACAACAAAATGATGTTGTAGCCCTTTGATTGAATAGTAGATTCCATTTATTCACTTTTTTTAATTTATTTTTTTATTGAAGGATAATTGCTTTACAGAATTTTGCTGTTTTCAGTCAAACCTCAACATGAATCAGCCATAGGTATACATATATCCCCTCCTTTTTGAACCTCTCTCCCATCTCCCTCCCCTCTAGGTTGATCCAGAGCCCCTGTTTGAGTTTCCTGAGCCATACAGCGAATTCCTGTTGGCTATCTACTTTACATATGGTAATGTAAGTTTCCATGTTACTCTTTCCATACATCTCACCCTTTCCTCCCCTCTCCCCAGGTTCATATGTCTCTCCATTGCTTCCCTGTAAATGAGTTCTTCAGTACCATTCTTCTAGATTCCATATATATGTGTTAGAATATGATATTTATCTTTCTCTTTCTGACTCACTTCACTCTGTATAATAGGTTCTAGGTTCATCCACCTCATCAGAACTAACTCAACTGTGTTCCTTTTTAATGGATGATTAACATTCCATTGTGTATATGTATCACAACATCTTTATCCATTCTTCTGCCAATGGACGTCTAGGTTGCTTGTATATTCGAGCTATTGTAAATAGTACTGCAATGAACAATGGGATACATGTGCCTTTTTCAACTTTGGTTTTCTCAGGGTATATAGCTAGGAGTGGGATTGCTGGGTCATATGATGGTTTTATTCATAGTTTTTTAAGGAATCTCCATACTGTCTTAGTGGCTGTATCAATTCTATTCCCACCAACAGTGCAAGAGAATTCCCTTTCTTCATACCCTCTCCAGCATTTATTGTTTGTAGGCTTTTCCATGATGGCCATTCTGACTGGTGTGAGGTGGTATCTCATTGTAGTTTTGATTTGCATTTCTCTAATAATGAGGAGAGTGAAAAAGTTGGCTTAAAGCTCAACATTCAGAAAATGAAGATCATGGCATCTGGTCCCATCACTTCATGGGAAATAGATGGGGAAACAGTGTCAGACTTTATTTTGGGGGGCTCCAAAATCACTGCAGATGGTGATTGCAGCCATGAAGTTAAAAGATGCTTACTCCTTGGAAGGAAAGTTATGACCAACCTAGATAGCATATTCAAAAGCAGAGACATTACTTTGCCAAAAAAGGTCCATCTAGTCAAGGCAATGGTTTTTCCAGTGATCATGCATGGATGTGAGAGTTGGACTGTAAGAAAGCTGAGCACCGAAGAATTGATGCTTTCGAACTGTGGTGCTTGGAGAAGACTCTGAGAGTCCCTTGGACTGCAAGGAGATCCAACCAGTCCATTCTGAAGGAGATGAGCCCTGGGATTTCTTTGGAGGGAATGATGCTAAAGCTGAAACTCCAGTACTTTGGCCACCTCATGCGAAGAGTTGACTCATTGGAAAAGACTGATGCTGGGAAGGATTGGGGGCAGGAGGAGAAGGGGACAACAGAGGATGAGATGGCTGGATGGCACCACCGACTCGATGGAATAAGTTTGAGTGAACTCCGGGAGTTGGTGATGGACAGGGAGGCCTGGCGTGCTGCAATTCATGGGATTGCAAAGAGTCGGACACGACTGAGCAACTGAACTGAACTGAATAATGAATGATGTTGAGCATCTTTTCATGTGTTTATTAGCCATCTGTATGTCTTCTTTGGAGAAGTATCTGTTTAAGTCTTTTCCCCACTTTTTGACTGGGTTGTTTATTTTTCTGGTTTTGAGTTGTATGAGCTGCTTATATATGTTGGAAATTAATCCTTTGTTAGTTGTTTCATTTGCTTTTATTTTCTCCCATTCTGAGGGTTGTCTTTTTACCTTGCTTATAGTTTCCTTTGCTGTTCAAAAGCTTTTAAGTTTAATTAGGTCCCACTTGTTTACTTTTGTTTTTATTTCCATTGCTCTAGGAGGTGGGTCATAGAGGATTTTGCTTTGATTTATGTCATTGAGTGTTTTGCTTATGTTTTCCTCTAAGAGTTTTATAGTTTCTGGTCTTACATTTAGGTCTTTAATCCATTTTGAGTTTATCTTTGTTTATGGTGTTAGGAAGTGTTTTAATTTCATTCTTTTACATGTTACTGTCCAGTTTTCCCAGCACCATTTATTGAAGAGGCTGCCTTTGCCCCATTGTATATTCTTGCCTCTTTTGTAAAAAATAAGGTACCCATAGGTGCACTGGTTTATTTTGGGGCTTTCTATCTTGTCCCATTGGTCTATATTTCTGGTTTTGTGCCAGTACCATACTGTCTTGATGACTGTAACTTTGTAGTATAATCTGAAGTTAGGAAGGTTGATTCCTCCAGCTCCATTCTTCTTTCTCAAAACTGCTTTAGATGTTTGGGGTCTTTTGTGTTTCCATATGAATTGTGAATTTTTTTGTTCTAGTTCTGTGAAAAATGTCATTGGTAGTTTGATAGGGATCTCATTGAATCTGTAGATTGCGTTTGGTAGTATAGTCATTTTCACAATCTTGATTCTTCCTACCCAGAAACATGGAATATCTTTCCATCTGTTTATGTCATCTTTGATTTCTTTCATTGAGTTCAGTTCAGTTCAGTCGCTCAGTCACGTCCGACTCTTTGCGACCCCATGAATTGCAGCATGTCAGGCCTCCCTGTCCATCACCAACTCCCAGAGTTCACTCAAACTCACATCCATCGAGTCAGTGATGCCATCCAGCCATCTCATCCTCTGCCATCCCCTTTTCCTCCTGCCCCCAATCCCTCCCAGCATCAGAGTCTTTTCCAATGAGTCAGCTCTTCACATGAGGTGGCCAAAGTACTGCAGTTTCAGCTTCAGCATCATTCCTTCCAAAGAAATCCCAGGACTGATTTCCTTTAGAATGGACTTGTTGGATCTCCTTGCAGTCCAAGGGACTCTCAAGAGTTTTCTCCAACACCACAGTTCAAAAGCATCAATTCTTTGGTGCTCAGCTTTCTTACAGTCCAACTTTCACATCCATGCATGACCACTAGAAAAACCATAGCCTTGACTAGATGGACCTTTTTTGGCAAAGTAATGTCTCTGCTTTTGAATATGCTATCTAGGTTGGTCATAACTTTCCTTCCAAGGAGTAAGTGTCTTTTAACTTCATGGCTGCAATCACCATCTGCAGTGATTTTGGAGCCCCAAAAAATAAAGTCTGACACTGTTTCCACTGTTTCCCCATCTATTTGCCATGAAGTGATGGGACCAGATGCCATGATCTTCGTTTTCTGAATGTTGAGCTTTAAGCCAACTTTTTCACTCTCCTCTTTAACTTTCATCAAGAGGTTTTTAGTTCCTCTTCACTTTCTGCCATAAGGGTGGTGTCATCTGCATATCTGAGGTTATTGATATTTCTCCTTGCAATCTTGATTCCAGCTGTGCTTCTTCCAGCCCA